>NC_135409.1:7638750-7940000 GCF_051989625.1 Stigmatopora argus | reverse complement strand
AAAGATTCACTTTAGCTTACCTGCCGTCACTCGTCACGTCGACTCACCTGCGTTATCGTGTCTTTTCTGACCGTGTCGTCACCACGGTAACAGAGGAAGAATAGGAGTAGGTAACAGGAAGTGTATGTGTGTGTTTTGGAAGGGCACCGTGTTATCGCCAAGCTGCAATCAGATACGTCAGCGCACGGATTCCGTTACGTGACCCGGCTTCAACTTCACGCGCCAAGATCAAAAAGGTGCTCGGATGATTCGCCTAAAGACGTTTCGCCGGCGGACGTTTGACAGACGGACAGGTCGCCGAACGGACGAGGATAACGGGGAAGATAGGGCAGACGGGGATGCGACGGCATAGGACTGACTCCATGCGCAACACGGGTCACTGGACAGAGAAATGGCCAAGTGGGTCGGGGGGAAAAGTAGCCAAGCCATTCAGCTATTTTTACGAGTAATAAAGCGCAAGACTTCCTCATTTTTGGAATTCTTACCACCTCTGAGGGGCTAATCAACCGTCCCCCCCGACTTGCGCGCACGGACTCCCGGAGTTAAACGTTAATCCCGTCAAGCGACGAGGACATCCGGAGCGCTACCTTGGACCTCCAACGGCTAATTCCCCATAGCTAGCATACCTGAGCACTCCGGCCGGGCGGGCGTTGACCGTAATTGGAAGATTGTCGAGCTAGTTTTACTGGCCTAGTGTGCTTCTGGCACCAAGATGTAGGGTACACGGTCGATTGGTCGCCAGTCTTTTTGGTCGCCGATCTTTTGTTCGCCCGGAACGTTATTGATAATTACCATTGAAATGGTTGCTCAAATTCCCTAAATACAAACTGCGAATGACTATTGAGTCATACTTAATGCCCTATTAATTATTAGGCTAAAGAAAAGCTTTTATTGTTTTTTGTTGGAGAACTTGTTAAGACCCTGACTGAACTGACGTGGCTTCTTAAAGGGACAGCGCATGTACATACAAAGTCTTCTACACTCACACGTTGGCTCAGTGAAACTGCTCATGGCCATTGTTGCCTTTTATTCATGCGTAGACCGTCTTGTTTTACCTTGTTTTGTCGCCGGTCTTTTGGTCGCCGGTCTTTTGGTCGCCGGTCTTTTGGTCGCCGGTCTTTTGGTCGCCGGTCTTTTGGTCGCCGGTCTTTTGGTCGCCGGTCTTTTGGTCGTCGGTCTTTTGGTCGTCGGTCTTTTGGTCGTCGGTCTTTTGGTCGTTGTTGTTTTGGTCGCCGGTCTTTTGGTCGCCCTTTGTCGCGGTCAGGGCGACCAAAAGACGGCGACCAAAAGACCGGCGACCAATCGACCGCACACGGAGATGTAGACCTCGTGTTTAATTGTTGTTTACACAAGCGGACGATATTCGCTCAGGGTCAAATCGAGCTAAATGAATCAGCGTTAGCGCGTTGCTGCCTAAATTAAGAGCGCGTCTTCTGATATCTGAAGTCAGAGGAAGGTTTTTTTATCTCCATTCCCAACCCCCCCGCTGCTCCAAACAGATGGTTGCGCTCTATCAAGCCGCATGAAAGCGCCTTTTAAAAAGGCATTTTTCGGGAGAATCGCAGCCGAGAGGCTTTGATTTTTTTGGGGGGGGGGAGTATTTGTTTTTATTGGCTGGAGTTGCGAACCAAGCCGCGGCAGCAGCCTGCCGCGGCCGTCACGGTGAGTCACCGTTAACGGGAACACGGCGAGATGCCATTTGTCGCGCAAGCGCTGGAGAATTCGCCTTCAAATCATTTGGTCTTCTCTCTAGAGTTGGGGAAAAAAATCTGAGCTTTATTCCTGGAGGGAAAATGATTGTTCAGATGTGTAAAAGTGGCGGCCCAGGGGCCAAATCTGGCCCGCTGCATCATTTTGTGTGGCCCGGGAAAGTAAATCATGAGTGCTGACTTTCTGTTTTAGGATCAAATTCAAATGAAGAGTATAGATGTATATTACATTTCCTGATTTTCCCCCTTTTAAATCAATCATTGTCATTTTTTAATCATTTTTTTCAGTTTTTAGTTCAAAAATCATTTTGTAAAATCTAAAAATATATTTTAAAAAGCTAAATTAAACATTGTTTTAGATCTATTAAAAAACGGAATATTCAGGGCTTTTAATCCAGTTCTTTTAATCCATTTATTTAAAAAAATCTAACTATTAGATCTAAAATGGTCCGGCCCACGTGAAATCAAGTTGACGTTAAAGCGGCCCGCGAAGCAACCCGACCGAGTCTGACACCCTTGCTCTAAACATAAGAAAACTTTGAAACGTGTCAAGGCTGCACTTTGCTGTCTTTTCCAAGTACCATTAAAAATTGCACAGATAAATAAATGGTGTGTGTGTGTGTGTGTGTTTAGAGTGTTTGAGAGGGCACGAGTGAGGTTATGACCCGGCATGTCACGCTCTAATTGCCAATGTCATGTTGACGCTAAGGAGCCAAAGTGGAAAATTATCCAGCCCACGTAAATTAAAGCCATATCTGCTTGCGTCATTCTACCCTAGCGCAAAGAGCTAGCTAGCTAGCTAGCTAGCTATTGTCGCATTAGAATCGCCACGCTTTCCCCAGCGTGACGAGCGACGGAGCGTTTTGATGTCGCGTATCCCCCGCTCTGTCCGCTTTTGGAATTTACAGTCCGACGGGCCCGCTAGCTAATAAAACACATGTGGACTTGTCGAGGAATGGGAGCTTTTAAGGGGGGGAGGCGGGGAAGGGCGCCCGAGAACAGCCTCTCTCTCTGTATGCTAGCGTTTTCAGCAAAAACACGCACAAACGGAAACGCATCCCTTTCTGCATTTGCTCCCAACACTCACTCGCCTCTAAGTACAGTGGTACCTCGTCATACGACCGCTCGTCATACGACATTCTCGTGGTACGACGAAAATTTCCATCGGATAATTCGCCCGAGATACGATCAAAATGTAACTTTAAAAGTGGCGACGTGACTAAAAAGGCACACATTTTCATGTATGTTGACTTTTCAATTCGGAGCAGGGCTCTCAAGGATTAACATTTAAAAAAAATATGAATTGTTTATTGTTCTTTCCATCAAAAAGGTTCCCCACCCTTGCGCTAACAGGTCACCTGAGGCAATGAGGTGAATGGAGCCAATTCTCGGCCGCCGTTTAGCACCTTTTAATAACTAGAAACATTGAAACGGAGCCTTTTAAGCCACCGCTCGAAAGTAGTTGAAGGCGCGTTTTGGCCTTCGTCAAGCCTCTATTGTGAGTCAATGGGCTGTGAATAACAGGCGTGGGCCACTTGCGGCATGGCGGCATGGCGGCATGGCGGCATGGAAGCATGCGGGCCAAACAAAGCGGCGGAGAAACTGCGGATCGCTTGCTTGGCTTTTGTGTTTACAGCACACAGCAAAGAGGTCAAAAAGCACAGCGTTAGCATCAATTCCAAATCAAATCTGCTAGCAGCGTGGCTGTCACGTGGACATGCTCCTAAATCAACAGGAAGCCATTTTAAAAAGCCCCCCAATCAACAGGACGTTAGCCAAAATCAACTCCAGTCACCGTGAAATGAGCTCAAATCAACAACAAGTCAGCCCAAATACATGGAAATTGAGCCAGGAACATCTCGAAATCAAAAGACGCTAAAATGAACAGTGGGATGGACAGAGATATTTTTTTTATAAATGGATTAAAAGCCCTGAATATTCTGTTTTTAATAGAGCTAAAACAATGTTTAATTTAGCTTTTTTTAAAATATATTTTTAGATTTTACAAAATGATTTTTGGACTAAAAATACAGAAAAAAATGATTAAAAAATGACAATTATTGATTTAAAAGGGGGAAAATCAGGAAATTGAATATACATCTATACTCTTCATTTTAAGATATAAAAGTTAGCACTGAAGAAGGCCTATTTGAGCAGATGCATACGATCCAATATGGATGCGTTGGTGAGTTGCAGGTATGGTTCAATTCTTGGTCTTTAAGCCCCTCCTCCATCTCCTTTTCTGGTCTGCGTGATGGTCTGGTATGGCAGGAATGTCACACATCGCGCACAGACGCAGCAGCCACGGCGGCGGCGGCGGCGACCACACACCCCCAGATTATGAGCCCTAGACAATACGCCTTCAAACATATACGCTAACTTTTTAATATAATAAAAGCCTTTTTCCAAAATATTAATATTTATTCACGCAGGTGGGATCGATATATTGAAATTTGATCTTTAATTTGCGCTTAAATGTATTTTTAGCAAACAAAATATGTTTTTATTATGTTCAATATTAAAGTGGAAAACAGAAAATATTTTTACTTATTTATTTTTAGATTTGACAAAATGCTTTTTAAACTAAAAACAAAGCAAAAAAAATGCATTTAAAAATTGCAATGATGTATTTAAAAAGGGGAATAGCAGGAATAGCAAACAAAATATGTTTTTATTATGTTCAATATTAAAGTGGAAAACCGAAAATATTTGTACTTATTTATTTTTCGATTTGACAAAATGCTTTTTAAACGAAAAACACAAAAAGCAAAAAAAAATGCATTTAAAAATTGCAATGATGTATTTAAAAAGGGGAACATCAGGAAATATAGTATACATCTATAAACTTTATTTGAACCCGATACTAAAAGAGAAAGTCGGCACTCCTGATTGACTTTCTCGGGCCGCACAAAACGATGCGGTGGGCCGGATTTGGCCCGCGGGCCGCCATTTTGACACCCGTGCCCCTAAACTGAAGAAATGCCATTGCTATTTATCCGTCCTCGCTTTACTGGTGGTGGGCGCGAGCGACGCGACCCATCGGTCCTCCCGTCGGAGAGCGTCTTGGGCCCCGCCCACTTCATGGCGTACTTCCAGTGCACGGCGAATTCCCGCTGACAAAATTGCAGCCATATGTCTGTCGGAGAGGAGTTCAAACGCACACCTTGAGCGCCAACTATTATCTGTAATTGGCTTGCTTGAGAGTAAAGATGGAACAATCAGTGGAGACCCCAAAAAATGTAGAAGGTTGGTCTCCCCGTTTGCGTGTCTTGAGGAATTTCTGGAAAGAGTGATTGCCCTCCCAGAGTAATCTGTCCCAGCCTCTGTTCCCCCCCGTCTCTTTCCCACAGTACTCCCCCCACCCCACCCCACCCGCTACCACAAACTACCCCTAAAATCCCGTGGAATTGTCGTCCCGCCGATATTCCCGTCGTCGCCGTTATTTCACGTCGGTGCGGAGGCGTCGTACGACATGATCTGATTTTCTTGCGCGTTTTCATTTTGGTTTGCCTCTCCTTTTCTTGAGGTCTGCCAACAAACTCTCCCATGACTCAAAAATAACATCCATTAGTGACCCGATCCGGTTTGTATTGGCTCGCCGTTTTTGTTGGCGTGGCCAAAAATGAAAGGGAAAATAGAAGCCCCAGGCGTCGGGGCGCTATCACACGCTAATTTAGACATAGTATTTCATGAAATCCTGTCGCTTGGACTTTAGTCTGGGAAGTTGCTTAGGCTCTTTAGCGCTATTTAATCCCGGCGGAAAGTGAAGGCCTGTGACACTAATTAGCAGCCAAGCGGCGACGAGGACGGGCTGCTAACTTTTGCGCGCCCTAATTTTGCTAATGTTTTGATGTAGCGCTCAACTCAAATTTTTAAAAAAAGTGGCATGTATGTTTTTTTCCTCTCCAAATTTTAGCAAATGTGTACGCTAATTTTGCTAATGTTTTGATGTAGCGCTCAACTCAAATTTTTAAAAAAGTGGCATGTATGATTTTTTCCTCTCCAAATTTTAGCAAATGTGTACGCTAATTTTGCTAATGTTTTGATGTAGCGCTCAGCAGAACAACTTACCGCGTTGTCCGTGATAACAGTCTTACGGACGGACGTTAAGACGGAGCTAAACTGGTTTCGGGCTAACGCGGCGTGGTGTAATTGGGTCACCGTAGGATACGACGAGTTCCTCTGAGAGCTCTGGCGGGACGGGAAGCGGCGCCATCAATCATGGCGGGGACAGCTAAGGAGCTCTGGCTAAAGGCATGCGTCCCATTTGCATTCTTATCTGTCCACTAGTGCACGCGTGCACAGCTGAGCTCCAAACACTTAGAAAACGCAGTCCGGACTGCAAACCAGATTTAGCGTCAAGACATGATGGATGTGGGGCCAGTTAGTGTCCAAAAAAACAGATTGTTTGTTTTGACCAGTGGCGGTCCGTGCATTTTCTCGTAGCGCCTTCAACGGGTAAAATCCACTTTCTAGCAGCATTTAATGATGAAATACAAATACTGGAGCTTTTCAGACATTACAACCAGGCCGGGGGGGGTGATTTTCCCGGGAAAAGACAGCGATGGACGTCAATGGCGAAACGGCAAAAATTGCGCTAAAAGGGGTAAAATTCACTTCCTAGCAGCATTTAGTGATTAAATACAAACACTGGAGCTTAAATAGAAACACTGGAGCTTTTCAGATATCAGAACCAGGCCCACAATTGAAATATTATTTCGGAATATAGCCATATTTGACTCGCCAAAAATCCTTTTTAACTGTACACAATATCCATCCTCCTTTCTTTCTTCCTTATTTTCTATCGCCATCGGGGAAAAGCAATGAAAAGAAGCTAACAGACAATTTGGAATTATTTCATAAGTATTGATGGACAAAATATAATATATGATTCAGATATTTCTTAGGCCAGCAGAGAAGGCCTTGAAGGCCCTGACATGGCCCGCCACTGGTTTTTACCAGAAAAATAATATAGGTGACGGTTTGCCTCTGCATAGTTGAAACTGACAGTGTAGCATTGGTAGGTGGCCACTTGTCAAACATTATTTCCATTCTGAATCAATCAATTTCATGTGACGCACATACATGGTGTTGTCGGTCCCCCACCCCACCCCCGAAGCCCTTTGCGTGCGTGTCAATAACCGGACCGCAGTTAAGAGGTCAGTTGCGAGGGCGCCACAAGCCAGCCGCTATCACGTGGCCGTCGTTTCGCACCAACGCCGGCCGGGGGTCAGTCAAAGACACTTTGACACAAATTTAGACATGTTCAGCTTTTTGGGCGATGCTTCTTTTGACGCATAACGTAACCAAGCACCCTTTTTGGGAAAATAGCAAATGAAACCCAGTTGGTTTTAGTCTTTTGGACCATAACACACAGACGCAGCAGCCACGGCGCCGACGGTGGCGGCGGCAACCACACACCCCCAGATTATGGGGCCTTGACAATACGCCTTCAAACATATACGCTAATTTTTTAATATAATAAAAGCCTTTCTCCAAAATATTAATATTTATTCACGCGGGTGGGATGGATATATTGAGGCCCTGACGGCACACCACTGATTTGGACCCAGAGTTCCTGCAACATTTATTTTAAGACATTCATTTTTTTGTAATATAATTTATTTTTGAATTTGGTAGTTTGTAGACAAAAAAATGCAACAAATGAACACTTTTTTTTTAGTATCAATCGCGCTAAAATGAAAGTGAGCAAACTTGAAGTGAACATTGGGAATGGAAGATGTAGAAAATGGGAGAAGAAATGTTCGTGTGTTGCCACCCCCTAGTGGTCAAAGTTTGCCAATTCTACACATAGCTTGTACTGTACGTACAACTGAGAGTTTTCACTCTCCTAAAACGAGTATGTCGCTAACTACATTTCTTCCGTGGGTTCCGGCATTTTTCAACAAAACAATGATCAAAAAGTCAGTCGGTCAGGAAGAAAGTGTCCATTTCCTTGTCTTCAAAACCTAACCAAAAATATTTGACTGTGTTTACAGAACGAGTCCAGCCTGGTGAATTTATAAACGGCTCAAATTGCCTTCGGAAACTTATCAAGAACTCCTTACCACATTTCCAACTTGGACGTATTTTTATAGTTCTCACGGATGTCGGCGAATACAAAGAAATTGTGCACACCACCACGCAAACGGCAACGGAAACAAAGCGCCCGCCGAGACCACGAGAGAGCGGCGCCATCCCATCTAAGGATCGCATTTCATGATCTCTCGAAGGCAGACGGTGGCGTAGCACGAAGAGTCCAAGTCGAAATTCAGGGTGAGCGTCAGCGTCTCTGGCGGCTCGCCGTCCAAACGCCCTTGGCTCTTTCCCCCGCTGGCGTCGGCCGCCGTCTCTCCCGCGTCCCCGTCGCTTAGCCGGTAGCTGAGGTTGCACAAGCTGGCCAGCAGGGGGCGATAGCAGCCCGGCAGGTTGAGCTTGAGAGCGGCCAATCGGAAGCGGCACTTGTCCAAGCCGTCTCTGGCCAGTCGCTCTCTGTACCAGGCGCCCGTGGCGTTCTCGGGGTACTTGACCGTGTTCCCCGGCATGGGGAGCAAGACCTGAAAGGGATTTCGGATCTAAATGCACCGTACGGAACCCCCCAAGTCCGGCCTGGAACGGTACCTGCGCCAGGGCGTAGACTCCTTCTTGCTCTTCTCGTTCCGTCACCACGTGGATCTGAGGAAACGGCAGTTTTAAAAACCACGCTCGCCATTTTTCCTCCGAGCCCCGTCCGGAACCGACTTGACCTGAGCCGCTTTGCGTTCTCCTCCTCCTCCGCCGTCGTCGTTGGCGGCGGTCTCCGCGTCCCGCGTCCACACCAGATCGCCTTGGCGCGCGCCGTGACCTAACGTGGCCAACCTATGCGCGACCGCCTCGTTCCAAACTCTGCTCGTTGAAAAATATGAAGGGATTTTACGAGTGAGGATGCTCTTTTGATTTTGATTTTTTTGGGGGGGCGCTTCCTGGAAGCTGACCTGCTGCAGTAGGCGTGCGGGTAGAAAACCCTCATGCCGTGGGGGAGGCTGAGCCAGGCCTTGGCGCAACCTTCCGGACCCGTGCCGTAGCGGTTAAGCGCGCGGAGCATGAGGCGTTCCCTGGCTTTGGACGCGGGCATTAACGCCAAGGACTCCTTGGCGTTATCTGCAACAAATCATTCGTTCGTTAAAGACTCAAACAATACCATTATAGGCTGCTTTCGAAAGGCCTGAAAATAGGTCAAGCGCCCAAAAGTGGCTTGCACCGTGCCTTTTTGCTATCATGTCAAAAGAATCAAGCTATTTTCCAGATACGCTAGCACTGGTACACGGTCAATTGGTCGCCGGTCTTTTGGTCGCCCGGGAGGTTATTAATAATTACCATTGAAATCGTTGCTCAAATACCCTAAATACAAACTGCAAATGACTATTTAGTCATACTTAATGCCCTAGTCATTATTAGGCTAAAGAAAAGCTCCAAATTTCCCGTACTTGTAGTGTTTTTTGTTGGAGAACTACCTAAGACCCTGACGGAGGTCGCTTCTTAAAGGGACAGCGCATGTACATACAAACTTCTACACTCTCACGTCGGCTCAGTGAAACTGCTCATGGCCATTGTTGGCTTTTATTCATGCGTACACCTTCTTGTTTTACCTTGTTTTGGCGCCGGTCTTTTGGTCGCCCGTTGTCGCGGTCGGGGCGACCAAAAGACGGGCAACCAATCGCTAGCACTAGCATTACAGCACTGTTATTTGTAATGGTCACAATGCCGTGATTTTGAACTGTTCTTTTGTTGCCAATGTAATATTAGTGAGCGTTTTGAAGCCTTCCTGCTAAAATGAAGTTGTTTTTTTTCCAATTAGTTGGACTCCAGAGTGACTACAAGTGAGGAAAATATTGCAATAACGCACCGGTCTGGAGGAAGTGTCTCTTGGCTTGACTGGAAAGATCGTCGCCGTCGTCGGGACTGAAGAATAAACGGACGGCGTTGACCTGAGACCAAGAAAAGAGGTTATTTTCATTTACAAATGTTCCAGACTATTTATTCCGTGCTGTACCAATGAGTCGCGCACTAATGCGTTTTTACATCCAAGATGAAGTGATAAATTCACGTGAGAGTATTCTAAAATTGATCATCAAGACCTCACACGCATCCATATCCATTGAAATGATACAACCAAAAGGAATAGGGTAACGCTTTGCTTCGATGACGCCGTCAAAAGTGAGGGCGTGTGACGCAATAGAGAACCGGCGATTGGACAAGTTGACCCGTTGTGTATGTCGTGCGATGAGTCGGAATATGAAAGTGGGTGATTGTGGGGAGGTTTTTAGCAAACAAGTGGAAAGCACTCACCGTGTCCTCTTTGAGTAAGGCCAAGCCAACCCGGTCCGACGGAACGCTCTGCCCACTCCCGAACCTCTGCGGCCCGTAGTAGTTGACGAAACCTCTCGCCTGTCCAAAACAAACGCCAAGTAAACGTGCCGTCCGGCGACGACGGCGGCGCCGGACGAACATTCCCACCTCCACGTTCTGCAACGCTTCCACCACCAGGCCGGCCAGTTGACGTCGCGCCTCGGCCGACGGGGCTTTGTCGGCGCCGTGCGACCTCACGTCGCGCACCACCAGGTCAAAGTGGTTTCCCCGCAGCCGTCCCAATTTCAGCGGCTCGGCCGCGGGGCGAATGTGGGAAAGACGCATGCCTCGCCTCTCAAATTCGCTCCCCTTCTCCATCAACCTAAGGGAGAAACGTTTTGGACCGTAAAATGCGTTAGCGGAATTATCATGCTAATTAAATAGGGGGGGGAAAACTCCACGTAAAATAAATGGCGTTCACTGAGATAACTCAAGTACGAATAAGGGGATGATTGTCAAATTGACAGGATGTGTTTGTAATACCGTTGAGGTGAGACCTTCTTGACCACCATGGATTGGTAGGTGACCGCTCGTTTGTCTTTGATCCCGGCGTAGGAGAAGTCCGACGGGAGGACGCCGAGAGTGGCCGCCATGTAGCTGATGGCCTCCAGGGTCTCCAAGTTCTCCTTGCACAGAGTGAACGCTAAAAGGAAGAGGAGAAGAAGAAAAGACCAGTGAGCGGCGAGGCCAAAGAGGCCACACCTCCCGCCCTCACCGGTGTAGACGTCCTCCTCCCTGCGATCGTCGGAACTCCTTTTTTTAGGTCGACCCCTCTCCCGCAGCCGCACCGAGATGGCCGACATGTGGCGCTCGCCCAAGGTCTTGGTCTCCACCAGTTTCCCGAACCTGCGGTTGAGGAAGTGATGGACGGCCGTGCGGCGCTCCTTGTCGTCGTCCGGGTGGAAGGCGTAGGACGAGTCCTGTGCTTTGGCGTCGATGAAGCGGAAGAAGTCCTCCGCTTCCTCCTCGCTGACCAGCTGCGAGAGCTCCCTGTAGTCCGGGTCTTCGCGGACCCTGATCTCCGGTTGGATGGTGACCGTCATCAAGAAGGGGAAGCGGTGGCGGACGGCCCGATGCACGTTGGCCCTCTGGTACTTGTCGGTGAAGGAACCCAGCGAGAGCTCCTTGCGGGCGACCGCATTGCCGCCGTCGCCGCCGCCGCCGCCGCCGTCCTCCACCTCGTCTCGAAGACTCAGCACAAAGTGCTCCAGCCTCTCGCTCACCGCCGGACCCAAAACCACGCTGAGGTCCAAGCTGTCCGGGCCGGAAGCGCTCAAATCCAAGGCGGAGATGTCGCCGTCCTCCGGCCCCTGAAGGCTCCGATCCCGTTTGTCCTCCGGCCCCTGAAGGCACCGGTTCTGTTTCCATCTGGCGCTAGTCTTTAGCGAGCACTCCGCCGGCGCCTGGACGTCTGCTTCTGACGTCACCTGCCTTCCATCGACGTCGATTTCGGTCACCACAAAGTCTCGGATCAACTTTTTAATGTTTCCCAGAAAACCCTCGTGGTTTGATATGAAACAAGCGGGGACCGCGCTAGCAGCAGCGTCCTGCTTCATTTTAATTCAACTTGGATAAATGAACCCGGGTAAAAATGACTGAAAGAAAAAGATCTTATCTCACGAGCTTTTCGCCCAGGGATCCATCAAGAGGCTATCAATAAAAGACACTTCCGATCTGAGACAAACGACGTAACGATGTCATGATCCAAAATGTCCTTCAATGACACCCAACGGATTGGAAATGCTTGCCGAAAGCTGGCAGTTGTGAAGAAAAAAAAGACAAAAGGGCTGGCGCAAATGAAGTGAGCGCTTTGTGTTTTCGAGGAGCCCGCTTGATGCACGTAAACAAAACAAAACGGCACGTTCCAGCCTCTACTTCCGGATCACGTGGTAGGTCACATGACGCGTCGCTCTTAAAGGGACAGTCATCGGGAAAGTCCTTTGTCTATTTGATTCCATTGTTTTCTCCTTTTCATATCCCCCTGGCTGTTTAACTGTATTTATATCATTTCCCCTCTTTTTGTGCTTGTAAATATGTGTGAATTGACAATAATCCTGTGGGTTAAAATGTTTACATTAGAGATTAGGCGTCACTAATCCTGTTTTAGAGGGTCTAGAGGCCTAAAATATTCTTTAGGTCCCCTAAGTCATTCGTTGATTTAAAAATCTTTGAAAACAAATTGGAGCTAGAGTATCGGTGAATAGCTAGAATCCCCGATAGCACTTCGGCCTCACAGCTCTGGGTTCCTGGGTTCAAATCCAGGTCACGGATACATACATATCCATACATACACACATACAGTGAACGTTGCAGTGCATAATGTCAGAGGTGTTGTTAACGTTCAGACATTTCTTGTGTTAAAGAGCCCGACAGCTGATGGGAGGAACCATCTACGGAAAGCGCTCCTTCCTGCAATCAGGGTGCCGCAGTCTATTGCTGAAAGACTCCACAAACTCGTGCAGGTGTGTTTATGTATAGTAAGGCTTTTGATTTTTAAAAAAAAGACCATGTATAGTAAGGCTTTTAAAAAAAATACCATGTATAGAGTAAGGCTTTTTTTCTTTTAAAAAAAGGCCATGAAAAGTAAGGCTTTTTTCCGACCATGTATAGTAAGGCTTTTTTCTTTATAAAAACGACATCGTATAGTAAGGCTTTTTTTCCTAAAAAAACGACATAGTATAGTAAGGCTTTTTTCCGACCATGTATAGTAAGGCTTTTTTCTTTATAAAAACGACATCGTATAGTAAGGCTTTTTTTCCTAAAAAAACGACATAGTATAGTAAGGCTTTTTTTCCTAAAAATGACATAGTATAGTAAGGCTTTTTTTCTTTAAAAACGACATAGTATAGTAAGTCTTTTTTTCCTAAAAAAAAAAACGACATAGTATAGTAAGGCTTTTTTTCCTAAAAATGACAGTATAGTAAGGCTTTTTTTCTTAAAAAAACAACATAGTATAGTAAGGCTTTATTTCCTAAAAATGACATAGTATAGTAAGGCTTTTTTTCTTTTTAAAAAACGACCATGTATAGTAAGGCTTTTTTTTCTTAAAAAAACGACATAGTATAGTAAGGCTTTTTTTTTCCTAAAAATGACATAGTATAGTAAGGCTTTTTTTTTCTTTAAAAACGACATAGTATAGTAAGGCTTTTTTTCCTAAAAAACGACATAGTATAGTAAGGCTTTTTTTTTCCTAAAAATGACATAGTATAGTAAGGCTTTTTTTTCTTTAAAAACGACATAGTATAGTAAGGCTTTTTTTCCTAAAAAACGACATAGTATAGTAAGGCTTTTTTTCCTTAAAAGTATTAAAGCCCAATCAAAAAGTATTTACAGTACGTTATTATGAAAACAATGTATTTGTTTTGAAGTATTAATGCCCAACCTAAAATTATTTGCAGCCCCAGCCCCCTGACTAATGCACTCTATGATGAAAACGATCTCTTTTTTTGGGTCTATGTGTAATAGGCGTGGCCGAGGCGTGGCTGACGTCAGAGTTCAAAAGACCGCCGCCATTTTCCAAAATGGCGGATCCGCCGGAGGCTGGGCGCGTTGGACTGCTGAGCTGCTCAGAATTAACGATTTCCCGAAGAAAGACCCGACAAACTTCTTCCCGGACAATGCAGCGCGTTCGGTACTTTGTCTTTTGGGGATTTCGTAGCCCCTGTTCTCATTTTAAGAGTGCTTTTTGACGGGAACGTGCTTCATTGGCGTGATGTAGCCCCGACGTGGATGCTAACACAAATGTTTGTTAGCAAGTTGGCTACATCGCGTCACCTATTGCTCTTAATGTTTAAAAAGAAACCCTTCCATTGTGTGTTTCAGTCCCTCAACGAGGACAGACTGCTGGGAAACATCAAGAATGTGGCCATAACGACCAAAAAGGAGCAGTTTGTCGGCAAAGTAAGTCTTTTTTTTAATAGCTTCTAATTTCTACCCGTGTAATGTTTAGATATCAGCGACCAGTGTTCACGGCTTTCCTAAATTAGCTTGTTTAGCATCATGATACACTCCAATTTTGAATGAAGACACTTTAACTGGGTTGGCGTTGATTTTCAATAGCAAGATCCTGTGTGGATAACTCACACCCACACTAGTGCCATCAAGTGGAGGTGTAAGGAATAAACAGTACACTTCTAGAATACGTATATACCTTTGCCCTTCCCTTTCCTAAAGGAAGACTTCAGGGCTTGGACCTTTTGATTTTTAATTGATGTTTTGACAAAACCTAAGCGAGACATTCATTCAACCGTAGCGCAGGGGTCATTTTTGACTCGTTAAAACAACCATTTTCCCTCCGCCTAAGAGCTTTGTGAGACATATTTTATTTTCTTCATTGAATGGGAGTCATTTGTGCATCAAAATGGTTTAATAAGCAATGACATAATCATGTTGTGGTGTTTTGCAGAGGTTTAAAGCCACGAAGATGGTGGAAGCTGTCCAAATCTACAAGACCAAAGAAGTCGTGTATGACGTAGGACCTGTGTTTCAGGTTATTATTTTAAAACGTTGTTTTCTAGCCAGCCAACAATTGAAATGTTTCAATATATAGTACCTTGACATAATCATGCTGTGGTGTTTTGCAGAGGTTTAAAGCCACGGTGATGGTGGAAGCTGTCCAAATCTACAAGACCAAAGAAGTCGTGTATGACGTAAGACCTGTTTTTCAGGTTATTTGATTTATTATTTTCATGTCATGTGTACTAAAAATACTCTATTTTGCTTCTCTTCAAGGTCCACCAAATCAACGCTAAAGAAAGGTGACTTTGGAGTGTGGCACAGCCTTTGACACCAACATCTTGAGGGCCCCTATCCAGTACATCTCCCACCACATCTGATGTTGGTAAAACCTAACTTAGTGTTATTGTTTTTTGGTCATCTTTTGACCTAACTGGCGTCCAGTCAAATTTTTTTTTTTTAATGTTGGACTTAGTCTATTTTTTTTGACCCTCTTTTTCTCTCCCCAGAATTCCATCCAGTGCCAAGAAGAGAATTTTCATCAATGGATGGACACACCATGTCATCTTTATGCTGGACAATTTGTGAACTTCTCAATAACCCAATTTTGTGGAAAAATAAAACCCTTGAAATATACTCATGTATTTTTCTTCATAGAAATAGCAAAGGAATGCAAGCAACATGACGTTTTAGAATTTTTATTCAAAGAAATACATTTGCACACTTAGGATCACATTGATTGTTGTAGCTGGTGTTCACCTGTAGACAACATTAAAAGACTTAGGCAAAAAAAATAAGTTTTTTTAAATTATAAAAAAGTTAGTATATAAACACCAAAAATTAAAAGGAAAAAAAAGACCATTGAGGGTCTGGGGTCTTTTTTCTCCAAGTGTTTTAACAAAGACAAATGACACTCAAATCTCTTTTATTAAAATTTCTGATTGAAAAAAAAAAAGGAATCCTCCTCACCTTAGGGATCGGGACATCACCTATAAAATAAGAGGGGGGGTTAGTAAATTGCAACTTTAGTCAATAAAATAATGTGAGATTGGAATGTTTTGACTTGGATACTCTACAATATATTAACCTCAGAGCAGAGTTCAGAGATGATGCATCAGCTTCAAGTGGGCAACCTGGGAAGATCACCTGGTCCTCCAGGGTCTGGACATCACCATGGACCTGGTGCATGCAAAAAAATAGAGCAAAAGTTATCATATAAATAGACTGGATATTCAACAGATAGGTTTAGGTGTTTTTTTGTAATTAGTATTACCTTGATACCTTGGCCCAGTCTCCTCTCCCCTCAAGGGTGTGCATGGTTCTGGACACACGGGAATAGCTGCATCTTGATTGAACCAAGCTATTTGGGAAGTGCAAACAATTATTACAGGAAAGAGAAATCTTCAAGTAAATGATCAAGATAAAGAATGAAAATAAGTTAGTGAATGCTCGGTGCTAATTTCGCCTTTCCAGACTAAGCGATTCAATATACAGACTGATGTTAAAAGTTAGGCGAAAGTCGGCTTGACAATTTTTGCATAAATGATTTTTGTTTTAAAACAGAATTGCAAATTGGAAAAGGGCGTTTAGCAATCGCAGTGAAAACTATCATTACATTCAACACACCTTCACCTGGCAAACTGACCGTTGATATCTCGGCTTTGTTTGATAAAATGAAAAGTCTTCCCCCACGACTCAATAATGGAGAGAATACGGACAAAATACTTTTGAAGTCAAATGTCGTGAGGCTAATGCTAAGCTAGCTAGTGACATGCTAAGCTAGCTAGTGACATGCCAAGGAGCCCATACTTGAAATGTCGACGGTGTGTTCGACCTGGCAATAAACTAACAGATTTGTTGGCGTTTTGGCTCAATTGATTCCTAAAAAAATCTCCCGGTAGGGTGTTAAAAATGCACATAGGCCAGTAAATTGCTCTAGTCTAGGGCTTACCTCGTTTGGGTGCTAGTCGTTCGACCGACGGCATGCAAATGGCTGAGCCAAGGGGCGCGATGCTGCGCATGTGCATAATTTACGCACCTGCGTCACCAATGGGCGTAACCACGCCCATAGGAGGTGATTTGTCCTCCCGACTCAATGTCCATGTTTGGAAGATTACGTAGTATAGTCGCCATTTTTGTAGTCTTGATGCTGTAAAAGAGTGTGTTCTGTTTTTGTTTTTTTTTATATAAAAAGCCTTACTTTGCATGGTCATTTTAAAAAAATAAAAAGCCTTACTATACATGGTCATTTTTTTAAAGAAAAAAGCCTTACTATACATGGTCATTTTTTACAAATTAAAAAGCCTTACTATATACTATGTCGTATTTTAAGAAAAAAAGCCTTACTATACTATGTCGTTTTTTTTAAAGAAAAAAAGCCTTACTATATATACTATGTCGTTTTTTAGGAAAAAAAGCCTTACTATACTATGTCGCTTTTTAAAGAAAAAAAGCCTTACTATATCTTCCAACCTTCATTTATTTAAAACAAACAAACAAAAAAACTGCACTCATTAAAATGAGCTGAAATGTGTATATAAATAAAGATAAAATAGTACCACATTCCACACCCGCATGAATGGCAAATGGCGAGTGCTATTTCTTGCCAACTTGTAGTAAACATTTAAGACTGAAAGTACAAGTTAGATTCAATAACGGAATGTTTGGGAAATAATCTCAGGGGCAAAAAAAAAACACCCTTTTTTGAAATTGGATTTTGACACATTCACTATTACAGTGCGTTATTTTACCTCATCTATTCCTGCATGTGCAACCTCAAACTGCAAATTCTTCCATTAACACAGTAGTGCATTAAGTTTCAAGTATTTACAATAATTTCTGCTGTTATGTACAATGCTAGGCTGGTTGCGCCTTGGCAAATTCTGCGGTCATCACAGTCTTTTTTTTTTAAAGACGACAACGTCCTACGGCAATTTTTTTCCAAGGTGGTGAAGGAAGGACGGGAAGTCGGCGACAGCGTTGAAGAGTTAAAAAGGAGTCAATTGTCTCAGAGCTGGTGATGGCGGGTTTGCCGATCCCTCCACATGGCCTGGACTTCCCTCAGAAACAGGGGCGAGATGAACACAATGCTTCCTCCTGTCTGTAATGTGAAGAACGTGTTCAATCCCGAACGCTCTTTACCCCAAAAATGTCTGCATTTTGCTATTAAATTCCACTGACACGTTAGAAAAATACCATCTTGACATACAGTGGTACCTCGAGATACCAGCTAAATCGTTCCGGGACTGAGCTCGTGTGTCGATTTTCTCGCAACTCAAACGAACGTTTCCCATTGAAATGAACTAATTTTTTCGTTCCAAACCTCTGAAAAAACACCCAAAACAGGATATTGGACTGGAAAAACATTTTGATTTGTTCTAATTCGCCATCTATTAACAAAGTAACAAATAACTAGTGGTTTAATATGACTAAAACGATGAATTTTTCGGCGGGCTTTCCGTTCCTTACCATGACCACGAAGAAGTAGAACACAGACACCCAGCCCAACTTGCTCTCGATGAGGGACACCAGGTACTACGAAAAGGAGTGAACACATGAATATACAGTGGTACCTCCACATACAAGCAATTTGAGATACGAGTCAAATTTCGGGTAAATGTTTATCTTGAGATACCAGACAAATTTTGATATATGAGCAGAAAGATGCTGATCATAAGAACATCATGGCCACCGTCTCTCGCAACTCCCTCGTGTAATGTCTCTGGTCGCAACTCCATCTTTGTAATGTCTTTGCGAGCACTGGGCGGAGCGTTACATTTTTTCAGTGTTTTTTTTGCCTGTTAGTCAGTGCGGAATGGCGAGGCGATCGCTAATACGAGAGTTATATAGACTACTTCTCGTTGGCAAGTGGTCGTGCGTTATCCTATTGTGAGGACATTTGTACGCATCTTTTTGGGAATATTTTGAAGGGAATACAAAAGCAAACAATCCTCGATAGGTTGCATCTGAAAGTCAGGCTGGAGGCGGGGCAAATAAAGCCAACCCGGGAGAAGAAAGGCATCAAAATGCCAAACAAAATTAGAATTAAGTTTAGTGTAAGGTTCGATTAAACTAATTTTTGAGTGTGTCTGCATCGCAATCCAAGTTCATTTCAATTTGTTTATGTTATGTTACGAGGGTGTTGCCATGCAAAATACCCCCCTCCTCTCCCCCCTTCAAAATCCGTATAATTTTAGTACTATTAAACACATTTTAGTAATATTAAACCACTAGTTATTAGTTACTTTGTTAATAAATGGCAAATTAGAACAAATAAAAATGTTTTTCCAATCCAATATCTTGTTTTGGATGTTTTTTTCAGAGGGTTGGAATGAATGAATTTGTTTTTAGTTCATTTCAATGGGAAACGTTCGTTCGAGTGATGAGAAAATCGACATACGAGCTCAGTCTCGGAACGCATTAAGCTCGTATCTCGAGGTACCACTGTACTTCCGTGCTTTGGTTTAAAAATCAAGACCTACTTGTCCTCCAGCAGCGCCTATACTTCCGGTGCCGTCCACAATGCCGGTGACTGTGGCCAGAGCCTCCCGACTGCCCTGGATGGCGTCCTGTCGACCCAAGTCGGCAGATATGGCCGAGCTGATCATGTTGGACGGACCTCCGATAAAGAAGCCGGTGAGAGCCAGCAAGGCGGCGTTGCTGCTCTTGTCATCCGGCGAATCTGCAAAAAAGCAAAAGTGCTCGCTGCGGGTCGCCACTTTGGAACGGAAAGGCGCCCACTGCCACTACTTACGACTGTAGCCCACCAGAGAAGCCATGGCGAGTGCGAGACTTAACGCGATGACCGGCGATCGCTTTCCCAAGAAGTCGGTGACCAGGCCTTGTACAGTTCCACCTGGTCCAAAATGAAGAATTAGAGGGCGGGACTTTTTGCATGGCAACGCGCTCGTAACATAACATTAACAAATTTAAATGTCTATTGAATATTATTTGGAACCTTCTTGGTAGTATAATTTAACAGACCCATTACAATAATATGTCCTCCCTTTACCCCTCCCCCTAGTAAGACTTGACTTCTTACATATTTATATATTACTTATGTTTATTTACTGGGAAAACGCACTTTGTGGAGTAGCACCACCAATTTCATTATACACAGCTGTGTATGATGACAATAAAGGCTTTTGATTTGATTTGATTTGAAGACTCGCACTACCGAACACTGCCCCTTGTGGCCACTGGAATACACTGCAATTAAGACTTGCCTTTTTAACTAAAAAAAACACGAATAGAAGTATTATTTTAGATATAAAACTAAAACATATTATTCTGGGGATTTTTTGGGCTGAAAAAAAACAAGACATCTATGCTAACAAGCTGTACCTATTTTTCTGAACACAGTACAATGGTACCTCGAGATACGAGC
The DNA here is from genome assembly GCF_051989625.1 of Stigmatopora argus. Lineage (NCBI taxonomy): Eukaryota > Metazoa > Chordata > Actinopteri > Syngnathiformes > Syngnathidae > Stigmatopora > Stigmatopora argus. The sequence continues at coordinate 7,920,062 of NC_135409.1, read as the reverse complement.
TTAATTCGATCCGGGACTGAGCTCGTATGTCGATTTTCTCGTCACTCAAACGAACGTTTCCCATTGAAATGAACTAAAAACAAATTCATTCATTCCAACCCTTTGAAAAAACACCAAAAACAGGATATTGGATTGGAAAAAAATGCTTGATTTGTCTAATTCGCCGTCTATTAACAAAGTAACACATAACTAGTGGTTTAATATTACTAAAATGTGTTTAACACTGAAAAAAATGCACCGCTCCGCCCAGTGCTCGCAGAGACACTACAAAGAGGGAGTTGCGGGGAGAAAGACAGTGCCCATGATGTTATGATCAGCATCTGTCTGCTCGTATATCAAAATTTGTCTGGTATCTCAAGATAAATATTTTCCCGAAACTTGTATCTCAAATTGCTCGTAAGTCGGGGCACTCGTATGTCGAGCTACCACTCTATATTTCATGCATGATTTCCTCCTCCGTCATTACTAGACTTACCGACGATGCCGCCGACATCATACCACATGGATAGCCGATCCGCCTCTGCCTCCTTCCACCCGTAATTGTTGCTCAAGTAGAAAGGAAGCCAGAAAAAGAAGGAATAGTTCACCAGCTTCAGACAGGCGTACGCCAGCGAGTACTGAAAAAAACAAAAATAATAATTATTTAAAAAAAATACACTCACACACGTGAAAGGGTTAAATGTCAGTCAAAAAAAAAACGGTAGCTCACCGGCAGAACTCCGGGCAGGCAGAAAGCTTGTAAAAAGCCGACCGCTTTAGGCGTCTCTCGCCGAGTTTCTTCCCGACCTTCGACCTCCTCGTCGTTTATCAGAGGCCTGTGCGTGTCCGTGTCGAGCTCCGTCTGACATTCCGTGCTCAGACCTGACAAATTCGCCATCAGTCGCGGACGCCGGTGGCAAACAGGACGGAGGGCTTTCCCGTCCCTTACCGACTTCGTTGGGAGAAGTAAGCAGGCCAAAGAAGAGCACCACCCCACCCGCGAACTGCACCATGGACGTCACCAGGAAGGCATACTGGCAAGGGAGCGCAGCACGGTGGGCGGGCGGCTTTGAGCATGGAGACTTTGCGTCTTGATTTTCGAAGAAGACCTTCCTTACCTCGTAGCCATACTTTAGCACGCTGGAGGCTAAAAAGGCGCCCAGGATATTGCCCGTCGAGGCGCAGGCGCTCCACAAGCCGAACACGAAGCCGCTCCTGGACACAAACATTAGAGTGTTAGATTTGCACGCCACCTCTTAAAGTAAATACAGTGGTACCTTGACATACGAGTGGCCCGACATACGAGAAATTTGAGATACGAGTCAAATTTGGGGCAAATATTTATCTTGAGATACGAGAAAAATTTTGATATACGAGAAGACAGCGGACGCGAGATGCTGCTCATAAAAACATTATGGGCACTGTCGCTCTCCCCGCAACTCCCTCGTTTAATGTCTCTGGTCGCAACTCCCTCTTTGTAATGTCTCTGCGAGCATTGGGCGGAGCGTTGCATTTTTTCAGTGTTTTTTTTGCTGTTAGTCAGTGCGAATGGCGAATACTATATAGTAATTCTCGTTGGAATGCTGTTGTGCATCATAATCCAAGTTCATTTAAATTTATTTGTTATGTTACGAGCGTGTTGCCGTGCAAAAAGTCCCCCACCCCTCCCTGTCCGTCTCTCTCTCCCTCCCCCCTTCGAAATCCGTATAATTTTAGTACTATTAAACACATTTTAGTAATATTAAACCACTAGTTATTTGTTACTTGGTTAATAGATGGCGAATTAGAACAAATAAAAATGTTTTTCCAATCCAATATCCTGTTTTTTCAGAGGGTTGGAACGAATGAATTTGTTTTTAGTTCATTTCAATGGGAAACGTTCGTTTGAGTGACAAGAAAATCGACATACGAGCTCAGTCCAGGAACGAATTAAGCTCGTATCTCGAGGTACCACTGTACAGCGTCTTTACAGGCACCCCGGCGGCGTTTCAAGTGAAGAAAGGCAGGCACCCGGTTTTGCCGAACCAGTTGGCCATGACGGCGACCACGCAAGGCCAGACGGTGGACTGCAGCAGGCCATTCAGCACCCAAAGGCCGCAGTAGAGGTAGACGTTGTAGATGTGGAGCCATTCGGTCAACGTGCCGAAAAAGAAGCCCTGAAAAGATTATTTAAAAAAAATGGAGGCCTTTGTTACGGTTGTAAAAACAGGTAGAGGAAAGGAAATGGGCTATTTTAAAAGTTACTTTCAGTCAATATCGAGGGTTATTTGATTTTGTCTTCCCTTCAAAATATTCCCAAATTGATGCAGACACAAATGTCCTCACAATAGGATAACGCACGACCACTTGACAACGTCACAGTTGTCCGAGCTCTCTCCCCATCCTGCAGTCCGGTAATAAACCTATTTCCTATTAAATTGATCTCACGCTTTCTTAACCTGTTCCTGAAGTTGTATTTTCAGATCTATCAATAACCTTATATTGTTTTATATTATATTAAAGTATACCTATTAAATCAACCTATCACTAATAAAAGCAACAACTCTACGTGCAGAATAAAAGTATAAATGCTGGCTTACCACAGCAGCAGAACCACACAGGCCAAAGCAGAGCACATAGCGCAGGTTGACTCTATCGCCAATCACCCCGCTCAGATACAAACCCTGCGTGATGGAAGCATACGATTTTCATCCTTCATTTCCCAACTTTATAAACGTACCGTAAATCTGCATTACCACAGCATAAGAAAAGAGAAAAATGGAATCCAGGGCTCCCAAAAAGAGCATCGCCTCTTCTTCATTCTCAAACAGATGATTTTTTTCCCACGTCTGATGCAAAACAACAAAAGAGAAATAACAGTTTGTTTGTCATTTGCGACACATTTTGTTCTTTTCTTTTGGAGAGAAAAGACTTACCTCGCCAGGTGAGAACGCGGGAGCGCTGCCATTTTGGGGCGAAGGCGTCCACTGGGCGGAGATGCTCACTTTCACATTGCTAAACGTCTTCCTGGACGCATGCAGGAACACGTAGCTGGGACAGGGGGGAGAAAAAAAAATGGATATATTTTGAGCAAGATTCTATTTTAGATTTAAAAAAAAAAAAGATTTCATTTGAACGCCCCAAAACAGGAAACGGTCCAGGAAATGTATTTAAGCTTCGCCCTGACTCGCAAATAATAAACATTAACACGACAATGACCTTGAACAAAGAAAGGCGCAGCGGGTCTAAAATAAACAACGAAACATACATCTGCAATAAAAAGAAGAAGAAAAAAAATCAATTTTTCGGCACCAGAGTTAACAGCATGTTGACAATATCCACCTCTCGGACCTTTGACCCACACGAATACCTGACATCCATTCGCACATAGTTCCAAAAGTATGCACTTAAGCCACCCACCCAAAAAAAGCATGCGTAACCTGCTTGACAGCAAATGTGTCTGGCAGGTCCTAGGTAGAAAAGTGGATCTTTTATACATACTCACTCACTCACCAATAGAAATATCTGAATCATATTATATTTTGTCCATCAATACTTATTAAATAATTTCAAATTGTCTGTTAGCTTCCTTTCATTGCTTTTCCCCCTGGTTGCACTGCTTCCAGATGTGTGTTTTCATATTGAAGCATTTAACCAATCACATTTAAGCCATTATTTGTTGCCAGGGTCAGAAATCTTCTTCAAGGCCTTCACAATCAGTTCTGCAGGCTTTGCTGCATTAAACAAGCGTCGATAAGACTGTTGCTTTAACCAATCAGATTTCGAGTTGGCAACACCACAATGTATTGTCGCGGGCGTAGGGATACGTCATTGCCTTGTCGCAGGCGGAGGGATACGTCATCGCTTTCACCAACTATGATTAGCTACCAAACTGTATCTGGAGCTAGCTGCACAAGCAAATATATTGTTGTGTTGATTTAAAGCCATTTTCAAGACGGACTATGCCAGAAATACGACAGGACAGGCTCGACTTTCAGCATTAGCTTCAATGGCGATAGAAAAGAAGGAAGAAAGAAAGGAGGATGGATATTGTGAACAGTTAAAAATGATTTTTGGTGAGTAAAATATGGCTATATTCCTAAATAATATTTCAATTGTGGGCCCGGTTCTGATATCTGAAAAGCTCCAGTGTTTATATTTAAGCTCCAGTGTTTGTATTTAATCACTAAATGTTGCTAGGAAGTGGATTTTACCCCATTTTAGTGCAATTTTTGCCGTTTCGCCATTGACGTCCATCGCTGTCTTTTCCTCCCTGGCCCGGTTGTAATGTCTGAAAAGCTCCAGTATTTGTATTTAATCAATAAATGCTGCTAGGAAGTGGATTTTACCCCATTTTTGTGCATTGATTATATTGTATGTGTTGCAGCTGTAGCTGCAGTCACGGTTTTATAGCCATAAAATAGTTTTTGAGGGTTGGATTGATTCGTTGAAGGCGCTACGAGAAAATGCATGGACCGCCACTGCAGTCATTACCTAAAGAAGGTGAGGAGGAATGCAACCAGGTGATGATGGGTGTACTGTGACAAGAAGCCACAGCATGAGGGAGGCATCACAGGGAAGGAGAATATCAGGTTCGAGGAAGTAGGGATCTTCAGGTTCCAGGAAGTAGGGATCTTCAGGGTGCTAGGAAGGAGGAGCAAGGTGGTACAAACAAATAACAGACTTTGGGGGGGGGGAAAGGGGAGTCACTATTCAAACGCTGACATTATCTTCAACTTCAATGTGATGGTATATTCAGCGTTTCGCTATCTACCGGAAGTGGGAGCATTAAAATGCACGGTTGTACCTTGAACGCAACACCACAAATTCCCTGCTTTCTTGATACTTTTGAATCCGAATCTGAAGTTTCATTATTTTTAACCTTAAAAAAGATAAGTAATATTTGTTTTTTTTGTATTTACTTGTTTTTTTCTTTTCAAACAAATGTTACTACTATCTTTATTTAGCTCCAACTCGGACACTCGTGTCTTTGTGGGTGACTTTAAATATTGCCACAGATACAGTATCTCGATAGCGATTTTTTTCCTGGGAAAATGTATCCATAAATCGAGTAAAATGACTATTAGTTGCCGAATTAGCAGGAAAACAGCGAGTGTTCTTACCTCCCCGCTTGTCGTTTCCTAAGATAGCTCGTTGTTCACTTCGGCCACAAACATCTGTCATATGACGTCATTTCAAGAACACGCTTGGTTGGGGTGCTGCCGCCACCTTCCGGCTGGGAGTTAAATTACACCCAAATGCGCGAATTGTACTCTGTAATTAAAATTATACACATTAGTAACTTCAATCCTGCCAAAATGCAAACAAAAATATACAATTAGCAGCTTAACATGTTTTAAATCGTTGTTTTACTTTTTTAAACACGTGTTTGAAGGATTTTGATGAGGTGGCAGTTTTTGGTCTGATTATTAAAATAGTTGTATTTATCTGTCACTTCTATCTTTTTCATTTTTACTATTTGATCATGTAGCTTGTGATGTGGCTCAAATTTGAAAAATTTCTGGAGCTCAAGAAATTCAGCGGAGGAGGCTGGACCCTATCCCAATTTAGAGTGTTCCTCCAGCTAGCCCAGCATGTTCTGGGATATGGAAAAGAAACCAGAGTAACCGGGAAAAAACCCACGCAAGCCCGGCAGAACATGCTAACTTGGGTCTGAACCAACCTGGGACTGAACCCTCGATCTCAGAACTGTGAGGCTGACACGCTAACCACTCTTCCACAGGGCAGCCTAAATTGAAATAATATTTTTAATTGAAGAAAATGTTGATTACCCCCCAAATATATATATATATATATATATATATATATATATATATATATATATATATATATATATATATATATATATATATATATATATATATATATATATATATATATATATATATATATATATATATATATATATATATATATATATATATATATATATATATATATATATATATATATATATATATATATATATATATATATATATATATATATATATATATATATATAGATTCTGTTTATCTATGCTCTTCATTTGAACGATAGCTTGAAACATGAAGTCGACTCACGATTTACTTTTGTGGACCGCACCAAGTGACACGGTGGGCCGGCTGTGGCCCCGGGGCCGCCTTTTGACACCTGTCCACCGACTCCACCGGGACGTCAATGGCCCCGGATGAGTTCACTCGCCACGTCATCTGTCCGTCACCTCTGCGGCCACGGCCATCCACCTGTCAATCACCCCTCACGCCAGAGCGCGCGGGTGCACATGCGTGTTGCCCCTGCGTGTCATCCTGGCGGGCGGGCGGGGGGCGCGTGCATCACGACGTGCGCGCTCGCCACGCCGGCTAATTGCCGTCCGCCTGGCTTTCCTCCTCCCCTTCTTTTTCCTCCTCCTCCTCCTCCTCCTCCTCCTCCTCCTCCTCATCATCGCGAGCGTGGAAGCTGCGGCAGCGCTGCGTGGACGCGGCGAGCATGCTGGTGGGCCAACCAAGCGGGGGAATATCTTTTTGATTGCTATCTTTCATCCCTCGAATATTTTCGAATGTACTGACGTGTTTACGGGGGCATCATGTCCAACTCCAACAAGAGCAAGAAGGACAAAGAGATCCTCGCCGACTACGAGAGTCAAGTGAAAGGTAAGGCGGGAGGGAGGGAGTCTTGCGGCGTGGCGTGCGCGCGTACCACATCAGGTGCTGCATCGAGCGGGAGGTGCGTTCGGGGGGCGAGGCCGTCTGGGGTTGGGGGTCGTTGGGGTCAGCCGCCTTTGCCAAGAGGGTACGGAGGACCGAGGACGCTCACCGGCCTCCCTCCGTCCGTCGTTGGCCCTTCGGAAGAAGAAAAGACAACCGCTAGGACGCGTTCATAATGTCACCATTAGGACACTCGCCACCGCGGCCACCTCCCACTATTTCTCGTTAACATTCACTTGGATTTGAAGCATCCCTCGACGGACGTATGACGAACGGAGGCCGAGGGTCTTTTGTGCGCCGGCGTGCGTGAACGACCGCTCGCGCCGACCTCCGAACCCGAAGCTCTTGTAACTAGGTGCCTCTCAAGTCTGCCTCCCGGTCCTGCGTCCTGATTGGTAGAGAGCGGGAGGGTATGCGTGCACAGGTGCGCCGCCGTAGTGCTGAGAGGACAGCTTTCCCCCGAAGCGGCACGCTTGCGCCATTTCATCGTGGGGGGCAATGTCTCGCCGGGGAACATACAGAAAGCCGCCATCGAAATCTGTGTGACAAAACGTCGGACGGTTTGCGCTCGTAAGAGAGACACTAATTCTTCCAGTGTGTCGTCGTGGTAGTAATTGAATTTAAGGGGAGGAGTGGGGGGTCTGGAAAAGAGGGCATTCTACTAATAAGCGCAGGTTGTACACGTCCGTAGGTGACCTCTACTGGCGCCGGCGGCCAGATGGAGTACGCCCACCACGTTGGCGGCAATCACATCTCGCCTCCCGTGTCTTTTGTTCGCCCGCCATTAATCGGGGAAAGCGGATGCGGGCCAGCACGGTGCGGTCGGCGTTCCCGCGCTGGCATTGATTGACGACCGCTCCGTCGTTGGCCTATATTCCACACAAAAGGGTGACCTGAGGACCAATCCGTGGTCATCTCCATTCTCATTCGAACTCGTAGATGATTTAGGGCAGGGGCCGGGATCCTTTTTGAAAGAGAGAGCCATAAACAATTCCTATTTTCAAATGTTATTCCTTCAGAGCCATACTCCGAATTGAAAAGTCAAAATACATGAAAATGTGCACATTTTGGACTCATTTTACCACTTTTAAAGTACAAAAAGTCTCCAAATTCTTTTGACAACAATATGCTGTTGCTAATCACTGAATATCAATGAGTTCAATGAGTATCAATGAGAGAATAGATGCAGAAGACTCATGAAAACAAATCAATCAATGCCACAGTGCCGACGTGACGTTCTTATTGGTGTGTTCGGGACTCGGCTCTCTCGCCACCGGTTTCCATATTTTAGCTCAGAGCCATATGCACCCATCAAAAGAGCCACATGTGGCTCCCGAGCCATAGGTTCCCTAACCCTGATTTAGGATGACGTGATTTTGGGGGATTCAAAGCGCCAAGTTCAGACGAGTAGGCCGCCACGCTGCCTCCCTAAATTAAGAATTGGGATGAAGTCTGGCTGGATCTTGGCCCTTGGACCGCATTGCCATGGCAACCCCACCCCCCCACGAACAACGAAAACCTTCCCGACACTTTCATTTCCAAAGTTTTCATGTCATCAATTTAATAAACGACTCAACCGATACTGGAATTTTTCTAGATACCAACCATCGTTCCCTTTTTTTTTCTTATGTTGGCAAGCGAGCAAAAACACGCGTCTTGCGAATTGACCTTCATAAAATATTGACCAAGTTTCCCCAAAAAAGAAACCCATAAAAGATTAAAGAAAAAAAAAAACTACAAGCTCTCAGAGGCTGCAAAACGGTCACGTTTGAGAAGCAAAGCGCAAATGGCGCAAGTAGAAAAGGAAAATGATCAAATCATAACTCGGCGGATTGACTATGGCTTTTCAGATCCATATAATATTCAATAGCGCGCCTAAAACCGGAAGCCATTAACCGAGGTAAGGCAGCTAAAAGTCATTTCAAATCCCGTTCCTGAGAAGTGACAGGCCGCCCTTCCTGGCTGTCATTGTCTAAGCGCCGTAACGCGGGAGCTCGGGATCGCATTCCCTCGCCGTCACGTGCTTCACACACCGAGCGGTTGCCTAGACAACAGGTATCGGGGAAGAGAGGCTCCCTGAGGATTTTTGCTCGGTGTGTTTGGATGCGAACGTGTGAAGGAGGGATGGAGGGAGGAAGCTTGATTATGTATTCGCTCCTCACTTCTTTTTTTTTTTCTCCCTCCGCCGTATTTCTAATGCATACCTGTCAACCTCTGCCGATAACTGCCCTTATAAATGATTATGATTCCCCTTACAAACCCCCCAAAAACCTTACAAACACCGTACGACTCGTCGTACGGTGTTTGTAAGGTTTTGGGGGGGGTTTGTAAGGGGAATCATAATCATTTATAAGGGCAGTTATCGGCAGAGGTTGACAGGTATGCTAATGAGATCCGCTCCAAGGTGACTCCCGAGACGGACGCCGGCAGGATTAGCTCGTTCGCCGACCACGATCGACTCGCCGTTTAGCGCAAGCGGGACGTCTATGGCCGTCAGTGGCAGCCAATGAGCGCCAGCGATGGTCGCTCTGACAACAGAACGTCCGAGGCGCTCCTCAGATGGTCATTTTGAAAATATGTGTGAGGTTGCTAAAAGAAAAAAAAAAGTGCTAATAAATGAAAAAAAATGCGTTTGCGCTCAAGCGGCGAGCGCGAGGAAATCCTTGGCGGTACACGGTCGATTGGTCGCCGGTCTTTTGGTCGCCCGGAAGGTAAGTGATAATTACCATTGAAATCATTGCTCAAATTCCCTAAATACAAACTGCGAATGACTAATTAGTCATACTTAATGCCCTAGTAATTATTAGGCTAAAGAAAAGCTCCAAATTTCCCCGACTTTTATTGTTTTTTGTTGGAGAACTTTAAGACCCTGACGGACGTTGCTTCTTAAAGGGACAGCGCATGTACATCCAAACTCTTCTACACTCACACGTCGGCTCAGTGAAACTGCTCATGGCCATTGTTGCTAGCTGTTGTTAGCGACACAGTGGCGAAAGAAGGCCCAAAAGATTTGTTGTCCGTCAGATGTGCGAGCCCAGCTGGTGGAGCAGCAGCGTTGTCTGGAGCAGCAGACGGAGATGCGCGTCCAGCTCCTCCAGGACCTGCAGGACTTCTTCCGCAAGAAGGCCGAGATCGAGACCGAGTACTCCAGGAACCTGGAGAAGCTGGCCGAGCGCTTCATGGCCAAGACGCGCAGCACCAAAGACCACCAGCAGTACAAGTGAGAAAGCCCAGCCCGCCACGCGAGTGCTTCTCGCCATGGGATCCGGCGCCCCACGCCCCTGCTTTTGTCCTTTTCTTCTAGAAAGGACCAGAACCTGCTGTCGCCCGTCAACTGCTGGTACCTGCTGCTCAACCAGGTGAGCCTGAGACGCCGGCGGTTGACGTTTGACTCGTGGAGTGGCGTGGCGAGCCACTTTGACTCTATGTGGCGTGGCCTGGCTGAACTTTTTTCAGGTGAGGAGGGAGAGCAAGGACCACGCCACTCTCAGCGACCTCTACTTGAACAACGTCATCAGCCGCCTCACGCACATCAGCGACGACTCGGCCCGCCTCCTCAAGAGGGTCAGGCCGCCCTTCGCCGTCCAGCCCATCATCTTCGTTCTGGACTGACGTGATTGGTCAATGGACCGGCGCAAAATTCCTAACCCTTTGCCGCTCCTTCCTTCAGAGTAAGGAGATTGTCTTTCAGCTTCAAGAGGATCTCATGAAGCTCCTCAACGAGCTCTACACCGTGAGTGGCGGGCGGGCGGGCGGCCAATTTGGCGTGCGAGAGCATTCGCCGCTAAGCTAAGGGCCACTTCCTCCGCCAGGTGATGAAGAGCTATCACATGTACCACGTGGAGACCATCAACGCCGAGACCAAACTGCGCGAGGCCGAGCGCCTGGAAGGCCGGGCCAAGGGCGGCTCGGGCGGCGCGGCGGAACCCGTCTTCGGTCTGCGCATCGAGGAACGCCACCAGAGAAGAAACGCCGCTCGCAAGATGGAAAAAATGCGCGAGAAGGTGCCGATGGACGCCGGTCGCCGTGGCTCCTCCGTCAAACAATTCTGATTTTTTGCCCTTGTCGGCCTCGTCGGGGCGGCTTCAGAGGAAGGCCAAGTATTCGGAGAACAAAGTCAAGACGCTGAAAGCCCGGAACGAGTACCTGCTGACCCTGGAGGCCACCAACGCCTCGGTCTTCAAGTACTACATCCACGACCTGCCCGACATCATCGACGTGAGTTGACGGCCTCCGGCCGAGCCGCACCCCTTTTTTTGACGGGCGCCCGCCGTCAGTGTTGTGACTTAGGGTACCACGCCAGTCTGAGCCGGGCTCTCAGGACGTACCTGTCGGCCGAACTCAGCCTGGAGGCGTCCAGGCGCGCCGGCCTGGAGGTCCTGGAAGGCGCCGTGGAGGGTCTGGACCCCGCTCGCGACCGCCAGCGTCTCTTGGGTCTCTACCCGGCGGCCTTCTGCCCCCCGGCCCGCTTCAGCTTCCAGGCTCACATGGGCGACGCGGTGGGTTTCCGGCCCGCCGCCGCCGCCCCTTTCGGTCGGACCCCCGGCCTGACGTTGGCGTCGGCGCGTCGACAGGTGAGCCAGATCGCTTCCCAGCCTCAGGTGCAGGCGGAACTGGCGCTTCGCCTCACGCAGCTGCAGACGCGCTTGGCGTCGCTCAAAATTGAGAACGAAGAGGTCAGCGCGCCGCTTGCTTTGGCCTCTTTTGCCGGTTTCGCCGCTTTTGCCGGTTTCGCCGTTTCCGCCACCTCGCCGCCTATCCCGGTTCGGTCCGCAGGTGAAGAAGACGTGGGGGGCCACCCTGACCACGCTGCAAGACATGACGGTCCTGGACGACTACGACGTTTCGCAAAGCTTCGCCCACAGCCCGTCGTCCGAGTCGGTCAAGTCCAGCGTGTCGGACGGCTACCTGAACAAACCCAGTCTGGCCAAGAGACGAGCCAACCAGCAAGAGACGGAACTTTTTTACTTCACCGTGAGACGCCGGCGTTCGCCCGGGCCGGAGGAGGAGGACGAAAAGGTGGGACTGACTCCACGGCCTTTTTTGTCTGGTAGAAATTCCGCGAGTACCTGGAGGGAAGCAACCTGGTCTCCAAGCTCCAAGCCAAACACGACATCCTGAAGAAAGCCATAGCGGAAGGTCTTTGTTCAGGTCTTTGTCTCCAATGTTAAGAAGGAGGACTCACTTTGCCGTCTTTTCCTTTCTCGCCGCCGGCAGGCTACAAAGCGGAGCTCCTCACCACCAGGCAAGACGTTCACTTGTACCGCTCCTTTAATCGCGCTCCGTCACGGGGCGGACGCCGTTCTAACGCAAAACTTTTGTCTTGCAGCCGCGGACGCAAGAACTCGCACAGCAAGCACCAGGTAGCGTTGACCGTAAAAGCCGAACCGTCGGGATCGGCGCGGCGGCTAACGGCCGCCGACCGTGTGAACAGGATTCTGGCAAAGCCATACCTCTGCTGGTAGAGAGCTGCATCCGGTACATCAACTTGCACGGTACGGTCTAAAGATGGAAACCATCTTACATATTTACATGAGTATAAATGTGTTCATGAATATGTGCCGTCCCTTATCAAATAAAGTCAATCAATCAATCAAATCAAAGGTGTACAGCCCCCACCTACTAAAACGGCTCACGGTGGGGCGGAGCGAGAGACTCGCAGAGGTTCGAGTCCTAAGCCGAGGTTTTGTCAGGCGTAATCGCTGGAAAGTCTGCAGGTGGCGCCGTGGAACAATGGCTCTAGCGACTGCGCTTACTCCACAGGTCTTCAGCATCAAGGCATATTCCGGGTGTCGGGCTCTCAGGTGGAGGTCAACGACATCAAAAACACCTTCGAGAGAGGTGAGAGTCCGCCAAGCGAGCGAGCGAGGGCGCTAACGGGGCGCTAACGGGGCCGTCTGGCGCCCAGGGAACGACCCGCTGATCGACGAGGAGAGCAACCACGACATCAATTCGGTGGCCGGCGTCCTGAAGCTGTACTTCCGCGGACTGGAGAACCCGCTCTTTCCCAGCGACAGGTTCAACGACCTCATCGCCTGCGTCCGTGAGTGCGCGCCAGAGTGGCGGCGAGGCCCCAAGCGGAAATGGAGCGCCCGGCAATCATGCAATATGGCGCCTTGTTTTGCCGCACAGGGATGGAGAACCTCTACGAGCGAGCGCAGTGCGTCCAAAAGATTCTCCTGGGCGTTCCCAGGGCCACGCTGGTGGTCATGCGCTACCTCTTCGCTTTCCTCAATCAGTGAGTGGCACTCCGCCGTCTCTCGCCGCCATCGCTCGCCGCCGCAACCCCAACCTGGCGCTTCCCGTCCCCCCCCAGCCTGTCCAAGTACAGCGACGAGAACATGATGGACGCGGGCAACCTGGCCATCGTGTTCGGCCCCACCCTGCTGCCGACGCCCGAGGCCCTGGACCAGGTGGCTTGTCAGGCGCACGTCAACGAAGTGATCAAGACGGTCATCCTGCACCACGAGCGCATCTTCCCGGACGCCAAGGAGCTGCCCGGGCCGCTCTACGAGACGTGCATGACCGGAGAGCAGTACTGGTGAGAGACGGCGAGGCCGGTCCGGGTAGGAACGGCGCCCGGTGCCCGTGTCATTCCTACCGCTCCGCCCCCCCCACGCAGCGAGAGTCCGTTCAGCGAGCCCGGAGCCCTGGAGGAGACGGAGCCTGACGCCGGCACCGAGACGCAGACCAGCGACGAGGGTAGGCGGCCGCCCGACACCCCTCGTGTCCGGAGGAAAAGGGAGTGGAAAAAAAATGTCCTCTCTCTGGCAGAGGGCGAGGCGGCGGAGGCGGTGGCCAAGTTCGACTACGTGGGCCGGTCGGCTCGCGAGCTCTCCTTCAAAAAGGGCGCCGTGCTGCTGCTCTACCGGCGGGCCTCGCACGATTGGTGGGAGGGGCGGCACGACGGCAATCGGGGCTTGGTGCCGCATCAGTACGTGGCGCTCCGTGACAGGCGAGTGTCGAGAAAACGCCGAACCGAGGTCACCTTAGCTCGCCCCCGATCGCTACTCCAGATAAGCACCCCCCCCCCACACACACGTGCGCCCACAGATGGCTCCGGTCTGCTCTGCGGTTACCACGGCAACCGGCATTTCGCCACAAGAAACGTTCAATCGCTCTCGGGAAGATACCGCTTTGTCCACCACGGCTCCACTCGGGGCGGGCAGCTTTCGAATGGAGCGCCCTCTCTTCGATGACGTCGTCGACCGTAGCTTCCGGCTGACGGCGTTTTGTGCGTTTAGGGGCGACGCGGCGTCCGACACGTCGAGTCAGAAAGCCGACAGCGACGGCGGTGGGAGCAGCAGCACCGAGGACAAGAGGTCCGTCCGAGACCTGCGCTCGCCCACCGACGTCCGGCCGCCCGAGGCGTACCACAGGTCACCTTCGCAGCCTCGCCGTTTTGTTTTGGGTCATCCCGACGATTGGCGCCCGGTCGTTGACGATTTCCCCGACCCCCTTTGCAACAGCCACAGGAGGAAGAGGACCGACGGTCTCTTTCGCCGCCCCCTGGGCCGCTCCGGCGACTGCCACGGCAACGGGGCGGCGATGGAGCGCGGCTCCCCGCCGGTGACGGGTCACTTCAGCCCCAGGGAGCTGCTGCTGGGGCGGAGCCAGGGCCCCACGCCGCCCCTGGACAGCCCGGAACACCGGCGGCGCTCGGCCGCCGTCAACGTGAGCGTCGCCCGTCGCGATTCGCTGAGGAGGTCCGAGGAGGCGCCGCTTCGACGCTCCGGCTTCGACTCCCATTGGGTTCGGGGCGCGGATCCCTGCGCGCTGGCTCAGGTAGGCGCCGTGCTAGAGCGCCGTGCTAGAGCGCCGTGCTAGAGCGCCGCCGTGCTAGAGCGCCGTGCTAGAGCGCTGTGCTAGAGCGCCGCCGTGCTAGAGCGCCGTGCTAGAGCGCCGTGCTAGAGCGCCGTGCTAGAGCGCCGTGCTAGAGCGCCGTGCTAGAGCGCCGTGCTAGAGCGCCCCCATGATGGGTTTTCCGACACCACCCACAGGATATCGAGGAAACGGTGAGCGCGGCCCTGGGGGACCTCCGCCACTGCGAGCGGCAGCTTCGCCGGCCGGCTCCGGACGTGGTCCTGGACACGTTGGAGCAGGTGAAGAACGGGCCCCCGGCCCCCTGTTCCTCCGAGTCGCCCAGCCCCCACAGCACTCCCAGCACGCCGGGCACCCCGAGCCCCCTGAGCCCCGTCAGCCCCCTGCCGGGACCGCCGGGTCCCCCGCTCCGGGCGTCCGACTCTTCGCCGGAGGCCACGGGCTGCTTCAAGCCGGCGGCGACGGGGGCCCGGGTCCCGTCGAGGCCCCCCGCCCTGAGGCCCAAACCGGCCGTGCCGGCCAAGAGCAGCACCCCGCCTCTGGCCCCGCCTCTTGACAAAACGTGCACCATGTGAGCCCACGCACGACGACAGGGTACCGCTAAGACCTTTTAAGGGTAGGGACTATATGAGGGTTTGAAATGTGTCTCCACATCCAATATAAGAGAATATGAATAATGATAATAATAATAATAATAATAATCGTAGAGAATGCCATTTGTGTAGAAATGAGCCCAAATGTGAATGCTGAAGAGCTGTTGATGAACTGAAACGATCATGACAAGGGTAGATTAACTTGAGGTGAGTTGAGTCACTTCAACAACAACAACAACAACAACAACAAAACAAGCCCCAATTCTTTTGCGACCCCTAAAAATTGGGAGGAGAGGAAAGTGATTGAAAATGCCTCTTTTTGAGTAAGCTAAACAGTCGGAAAGCGAAATATGGAAAGTCGCCTTGGATTTTCTCGGCCACTTTTTGGAATTATTGCCAAAACATCACGACGTCTTCAGCATCGGCCACATCCTAATAACGATTTCCGTGTTGTCCGGTTGTCGTTTTCACTACTTGTTGTACAGAAGCTTTTCCCAGCGATGAGACGATGCCAATAGTTCTAGTCCAGTGAATGTGTGGCCGTACGGGGGGGCCGTTATGCCATTTGTCCTATTTGATATTTCCCATTTATTTGGGAATTGTTTATTTTTGGTTGTTTTTTTGAACCGAGTTCAGCTGCTAAAAGCCACTGACGGCAGGAGCCAACACAAACATCTGGCTATTTACTTCACGAACCAACGTCTTTAGCGACCGTTCGTCTATTGAATGTTACGTAGGAACTTTAAGAGCCTTCTTCTTTAAGGGTGCGGGGGGTGGGGGGGTCGATTCGTACAGGGTGCCATGCTTGGATGGAACTTTTTGGGGGTGTCTACTGCTTGCCTTGGGTTAGTCCAACACTTTAGATTTTTGCCACTTGCCTGGAGTGTCCCAACAAATTGGATCACGGGCATGCCTCTTTCTCTGTATGTGTATGTGTGTGTATGTGTGTGTGTGTGTGTGTGTGTGTCAATTAGTTTACCTGCTCGCTACACTAAAGGTTCTCAAACTAGGGTTCCGAGACCTCTGGGGGTCCATCAGGACCATTGGCAAAAAAAACAAAAACGTGATAAGAATTCACGGAATGTGACAGAAGGTCCAACTAGCTGGCAAATTACCTTCAGCAAATTGTAACGAGTCCATTGGGTGCATTTCCTCACCAGGAGTCGGCGTCCTTTTCTTCCTCGTTTAGGTTCCAGCGCCACCTAAGGGAGGGAGAGGGGAAAAAAAAAGTTGAAGGAGCCATTTTTTGGAGGGATGGCCTTATCTCCCCGGGCCCCCCGGTGCTTTGAGAACCCCTGCACTAAAGTCACAAGTTAACCTTAAAAAACTCACAGGATGTAAACAGGGTGGGGCTCCGAGGGGGGGGCCCCCCACACAGAACACTTGAACAGCAGCACAGCGAATGTCAGAGTGCGAATGTGAAAGTGCCTTTTGGATCAAAGTTGGCTTTCTTTTGGGGCTCCGCCCCATCCACACTGCACTCCCAATGAAAGAAATCCTTCAAAGCTCCGCTCCATTTAGCACGCCATCAACCCACCGTGACCTTTTTTTTTTTGCACCCGGCGTAGGATAGGCTATGTACTCGGCATGTAGCATCATTCCATTGGTGCGTCTGCGGGGTGGGGGTGGGGGGGTATTCGGGTAAGGGTTAGGGGGTTTGGTATGCCGGCTTTTGAGTTTTATTGGGTTCTTCTTTGAATGTGAAAAGAGGAACAATTGTTCTTGTGTCGGTGTTGAAGTGTTTGAAACTGGAGCTTCCGTCGCCGGAGCTCATATAGCCAAATGGAATCTTAATGTCTCGTATTTATATTCCAAAATAAATGACAACTCAAGTCGACAACCTTCTGACTCTGCTTTTTGCACTTCATCTCCTCCTGCAGCGCCAAATCACGCACTTCGAGGCGCAGATTGTTTCCGTGAAACGTCACAAATCGAGAAAATAAAATGACGCCGTTGATTATATAGCATACCTGTCAACCTCTGCCGATAACTGCCCTTATAAATGATTATGATTCCCCTTACAAACCCCCCAAAAACCTTACAAACACCGTACATCGTACGGTGTTTGTAAGGTTTTTGGGGGGTTTGTAAGGGGAATCATAATCATTTATAAGGGCAGTTATCGTACGGTGTTTGTAAGGTTTTTGGGGGGGGTTTGTAAGGGGAATCATAATCATTTATAAGGGCAGTTATCGGCAGAGGTTGACAGGTATGATATAGGTCAAATGGTTTGGGAGCTATTGAAGAAATTAGGTGCTAATAACAGTAATAAATGAATGATTAATAAATGGTGTGTGTTGTTGAAAAAGTAAAAAGTGTTCGATAAACAGAAGGTAATCACCTATCTTTTCTGTACATTTTTTCTTCTTCCAGTTGCTAAACTGACACCACTTTGCTTTAGGTAAGATAGGAGTTATCGCTTATTGATTCCGATTCCTGGTGAAAATAAAAGTAGGAATGTACCTTTATATTTTCACATGTTATTTCTCTTCATTTTTAAATGGAAAATTCCTTCGATTACATCAGTGCGGTTTAAAAAAAGAAGAAAACAACCGCAATCATGGGTGCCATAATGGTGTTTGGAATGTTGAGGGAAGGTGCATCACAAACACTCCAATCTTTCTCCCAGTGCAACGGATTCCATCTGATATCAAACTGCATTGAGTGGCGACCTCCAGTTCTAAGAATTTCTCCCGCGGTCTGCGGGCCGGCATAAGGCGCCCATTGTGGCCCTTTGGCGGCGCTGATACTCAACGCTGTTGCCATTTTCCACGCTTAACACGGCGTGCTAACTGGGAAAATGTCAGCGTGAGGTTGCGTCGACCTCTCGACAGCCAAGTCTTTCTTTTCGAGACTTTTAGAGAGGGTTGGGGTCCATTTTTGGGGAGCAACGTGGACGCCTCCATCCTCCCTATCCAGTCTGATATCTTCCATCCACCGGAGCCGGCCGTCGTTGCCATAGCAACGGGACGGCCTTGCGAACCGCACTCGCTTTTAAAGTCAGATGGGGAAGCGGCTGACAGACACACACCGGACAGGAGGTGAAAATGCTGGTTTGGCGCGGAGAAGAAGAGCACGCTTGCCAATTTGTCGCATCCTAGATTTGCCCACGGAAGCCCGGAGTCCATCCACGCGGTTCTAGTCGTGGAATTTGCTCGTCTACAAAAAAGAAGTGACTTTTCTGACGTCAGATCGATGGAGGTGGGTACTATACATGCTACTGTATTTGTTTACGTTGGTCTGCCTGGCGTTGCCAATAAATGAACTGCTTTCAATTGTGTTCACAATGTTGACAAAACCAGCATCCTCACTCTGGTTCAATTTAGCCACCAATAGGTGGAAGGTTTCATTCAATTATTTGTGATAATGATGTGACTCTTACACAACTGTCGCCAGTAATAACCGAGCACCAAGGCATCAAAATAAGCACACCAGTTGCCATTTTGATAAGACAAAAATAAACACGGGTATCAAATGCGCCATTCCAACATCTGGAGCGATACATTCGATGTTTTTCAGAGCAAGTGTCCAAATGTGACCAACTTACTTAATCAATCTGTCTTGCCATCTCTCCCAAAAGCATATTTCATGCTGAAGCGGTTAGAGTTGACATTATAAAGCCTCAACTAGAGTGGTGGATCCAAATGGATAAATCACACCCCTTCCTCATCTTGATTTTTGGATTGTGTGCAAAGGAGCACTCATTCAATGGGCCGTGAATGACTAAAACAAATGGAGACGCAACTAAAGTTAAACTAAAGATTAGGGATATTGAAACGGCCGAAATGGTCAAGAATTAAATTTCTGCCGTCACTTTGCTTTATTTTGATTTTATCCATGGCACATATTTTCAGTGGAAACGTGTTGAAATGTTAAACTAAGACGAAATACGAAAATATTGAAGTCCTCCGTTGGTGAGTTACACGACCTGCATTGAATCATCCATTTAAATAGAAACCGAATGTATTCTTGTTGTACCAGTAGAGGGCAGGACCTACGACGGTAGAGGCTGTAAACTCACCCGACAGGAAGCGAAGATAGCGTCTTGTGTCGTCATCAAAAAAGGCCCGGTCAAATTCACAAACATAGGAATCTTCTTCTTTTGTATAGGGTTAGAATATTATGTTACCGAATATTTAAGATATTATTAGAATAGAATTCATTTAAAAAATTGGGAAGTAATATTTCCTTCACTTTAAAAAAACGTTCAAATATGACTTAAATCGAAATATTTTTTTTTGGTTTGCTCAATTTGAAAGTTAAACTTGAGACGTTAACATGCAAAATGTATTCCATCACAAAACTACATTTCTGCTAATTATGTGTGCGTGTAAATAATTGCTACTAATTTGTCCGGACTTCGACTTCAACACGCTGTATACGTATTTGGATGGTAACGGAAGTGACGCCCACTGACTTCCGACGAGGCGTGCCGCTGTCATCGCTCACTCCTGCAATCCGCATCAACATATTTTTCCCCTTCTTTTTTAACTTTCTACATTTTCCCCTTCTTCTTTTTTTAAAAAACGTTCGAATTGTTTTCCCCTATACGCGCACTTCGCTGGTGTTTGGTGTCCAGACGAACAAAAAGTGACGATGACTAGTATCAGTTGCGGTGAGTAAAACAAGAGGTTGCGGTGAGTAAAACAAGAGGTTGCGCTGTGTATTATTATTACGATTTTTTTAATGTGTTGTCGTTGGCATCGATGACATTTAAATGCTTGGTAAAATGTTCAAATTGCATTGTTTGAATGTATGTTTTGAAAGATAATACATCGTATGTCCGCATGTACTAACTACTTAAATCTCAAATTAAGGATAGTTCACAAAATGCTGTGTTATACGAACTCTAGCCGATCAGATTAAGGGCAATGAGTTACTTTTCGAGCACGGCTTATCCCCCAGACAAAAAAAAACAAATCTCCTGTCGACACAGTCTCACATCAACAGCAAAATTCTCTTTTTTTTTTAAACCTTAATTCCCTTTTGACTGTGGCATGCGGTGAAAACATTTTGTTCCATTTTCTTCCTCAGCACCCACCCTACGAGTTGAACTTTGAGGGCAGCGGGTTCCTGATGAAGGACAGCTTGAAGATGATGAGCGACATGATCCTGCTCTGCGCCACTTTGGCTCTCTCGCTCTTCTTCTGGACGCTCTCCCTCACCCTCAGCGCTTACTCGGGTCAGTGAGGCCTGGAACAGTCGGCGCCCCCGCCGTCGCACCCCGCCCCCTTTTCCTGCGGTTCTTCAGGCCTAAAGCATATGATGCCAAATCATCGGAGATTGATCACGGGGCACGGCGAGTGGATTGGTGGCGCGCACACAAAGGGCCACTGATGGGAATCTGGGCCCACCGCGGAGTTCACGCTTTCCGATCACATGATACTCAGCAGTGCGACTACTTTGTGGTTTTTCCCTTAACGTTGTTTTGTCACGCCAGTACGTGTCTGTTTTCTCGCCTGCGCCGGGCAGGGACCCTGCAGCCGGTGTCGCCGTGGCGATGGCTCTTCTCCATCCTGGTGCCGTTGGTCCTGAGCATCCGAGCGGTCAAGAGACGCAGCCTGGACCGGTCGGGGGCGCTCGGAGGTTAGGATTGGGCCGAGACGTGGCTCGGTCGCGTCAAATGGGAACCCACGGGATCTGTGCTGAAAGCACAAGCACCGGACTGCAATTCACTGATTGCACTTGTTGCATAGCATAGACTTCTTTCCTTTCCCTATGACTCCATGACTTCGACATTTGCATTTTGCCGGCAGCTCTGCTGGTGGGTTTTGTGCTCAGCATGGCCAACTTGAGCTTCTTCTGCTCGCTGCTGACTTTTTTCTTCACCTCATCCAAGCTGACGCGCTGGGGCTGCGCACACAAGAAGAAAATTGACGCCGATTACAAAGAAGGTGAGCAAGGACAAAAACAAAACAAAAAGCACCACACAACCGAGGATTGAGAACCTGCGGTTCTCGGCAGGTGGCCAGAGAAACTGGGTGCAAGTCTTCTGCAATGGAGGCGTTCCCACGCAGCTGGCGCTACTCTACATGATTGAGGTGAGCGCAAAGTGGAGAGGGGGGAGGAAACTAAAAAAAACGGTACTTTCTTTCTTCGCTTTTGACTCGCTCATGAGTCCACACGCTGGCTTTTGAAGTATAGTAAACCGGAACCATTGACCAATTCCGTGGGCCGTCAAAACCTTTCGATCCCAATTACGCAGTGGAGATCTAAATCCCAATGTTGTTGTGGAAATGGCGTCAGGTGGGCCCTGGCGAGATCCCCATCGACTTTGGGCGTCAGTACACGGCCTCGTGGATGTGCCTGTCGCTGCTGGGGGCGCTGGCCTGCAGCGCCGGCGACACCTGGGCCTCGGAAGTGGGGCCCGTGCTCAGTCCCTCGCGGCCCAGGCTCATCACCACCTGGCGGGAGGTCCCGGAAGGTGAGGACGCGGCGCGCCCTTGTCCACGGACTAGCGCAGGGGTCGGGAACCTTTTTGATGGAAAGAGCCCTCAACAATTCATATTTTTTTAAATGTTAATCCTTGAGAGCCATGCACACAAATGAAAATGTGCGCCTTTTTAGTCACTTCACCACTTTTTAAAGTACAAAAAGTCACTGAATTCTTTTGACAACATTGTTATGTTGTTGCTAATCAATGAGTTTCAATGAGAATATCCATACAGAAGAAAAAAATATGATAGTAGAGGTAGTGTCAATGCTATGATACCAACGTAATGTTCCTATTCCTGCGCTTTCTCACCAGCAGTTTCCATTGGTACCTCACAGGTTAGCGTAGAGCAATATGCACCCATCAAAAGAGCCATATGTGGCTCCCGAGCCATAGGTTCCCTACCTACTAGCGATAGCGCCGCTCCATTTTTTTTTTTGCGGCGCATCCCGCTGGCAACGGACCCTCCGTGACCGGCCTCTCTCGCCTGCAGGCACCAACGGTGGCGTGACTTACGTGGGCTTGGCGGCCAGCTTCCTGGGCGGGCTGGCGGTGGGCGTCGCCTACTTGGCGTCGCAGATGCTCTTCATCGGCGACCTCCACCTGTGCGACCCCCAGTGGCCCGTGGCGCTGTACGGCGGTGCCGCCGGCCTGCTGGGCTCCCTGGTGGACTCCCTCCTGGGCGCCAGCATGCAGTACTCGGGTAGGAGACGCGGGCATCCCTAAACTCGGCGCAAAAGGTTCCCCCCGGTGACCGCCGACGGCGTTTGGGCAGGTTTCGACTCCGGCGTCGGGAAGGTGGTGAGCTACGAGTCCCCCACCACACGCTGGATCAGCGGCAAACCCATCCTGGACAACAACGCCATCAACCTGTTCTCCGCCTTGGTGGTGGCGCTGGTCCTGCCCGGATTGGCTTGGGGCCTGTGGCCGCATTAGAGCCGCGTTAAACGTCCGGCAGCGACGTGGGGAAACTGAGAATTTTATTTTTGTGACTTTTTTTGCGTTGGAAATAAAGAGCCAAAAAGCATCAACAAGTGTTTTTCATGGGAGCCATGCGTGAAAGTAGAGGCCACAAAATGTTAGCAAACCAAACTATCGATTCTCAATCGCTTCCCAAAGCTAGTATAATTGGCAAGCAAAATCACGACACCGTTTTTTTTTTTGTTTCAATTGATTTCTGTATTTCATTGTGAGAGAAAAGGCACTAAAGTAAAGTGAGAAAGGAGCCAGTGACGTTGACTTGGAACCACGGTGAGAGTCAGGCGGGCTGACAAACAGAAAGTTTACAAGTTCCACCGCACGCAGACAAAAAAGAAATTCAAATTTCAAAAAATGAAATAAAAGTGCAGCAAAACGTCCTTCTTTCACGATAAATAAATTCAATTTTGCCTTGGAACACAGCGTACAAAACGCAACGGCGACCGGTAGGTTGCGAGACTCCCACACCACAATTTTCCTGGGGAGAATAATCCTAAACGAAATATGCAATCTTGAGAAAAAGTCACGCGTGAGCCGTGACCCTTAAGTATGTACAAAATGGTGGGACGGGAGAGCTACTACCACCGGCTCAAAGTCGTCTGGGTAGCAAAAAAGGTATCGCCATCTCGCAGTTGGGCCAAAATGGGATCTTTCCCCTAGCAAAGACTAGTAAATGGCTCCCCCATTTGTAAACGTCCACCGTCCAGGTGGATTTGCGCAGAGTGCTTTGGAAGAGTGACCGAAAGGTGAGCCAAACGGCTGTCGGGGTGAGATAAAGAGCGCTTGGTGGGCTTACGCGTTGGCTCACAGGTCGTCTTGAAAGTAGCCCAGCTTGGCCAAAGACATCTGGCGGCGCAGCTGCATCACCTCCCAGAACATCTGCTCGGCTGACGGCGCCCAAAGAAGAGAGCGGAGGAAAAATAAACAAATCAAAAGGCTCATTTTGATTTGTGGCCGGGTTTCTTTCTTACCGTCCTGCTGCTTGACCAGCCCCTGGTGGATGTAACGGATGTAGGTGAAGAAATTGCACACGGCCGTGATCTGAAAGCAAAAAAAAAAGCAAAAAAAGGCCCCGCCAGTTCAGGGTCAGCCTCCGACGGGCAGCCCCCTTCTTTTGTGCCCCAACTCACTCGGTAGCGGCAGTACGGCGACACGAAGTAATAGTTGGACGAGTCCCCGAACTTGATTCTGTGCTTGCAGGTTTTGGTCTGACCGCTCAGGGCGCACTTCCTGCGGCAAATGGCGACAAACGACCGTCAGTCACGCACGACAGTTGCACGTGGGCGGGGTTGCCCCGGCAACCCACTGCCGCCCTCCCCCACCCCCTCTCACTTGGGCCCGCCGCACTCCACGGCCGAGGCTTTGACGACGGGCAGCGGCTGGAATCCCACCGGCTCCACGCTGAGGGTGTTCTGCTCCACCGATTCCAAGATGGACGATCCCAGCTGAAAGCGGGGAGACCAAGAATCGTTCCATGGCAAAAAAATATGCCTTTCGTCTTTCGTCTTGGAATGAAGGGGAAAGAACCGACCGACTGACCTCGCTTTTGTTAAAGGTGAGGCAAGGGTAAATGTCCTCGCGGTAAACCCGGCGCAGAAAGCAGCAGCTGGGCTCCAGCGTGGGCTCCTCCCTCCAAGCCTTGAACTCGGCGAAGAGCTGCGCGTCCGCCTAGTTGGGGGGCAAAGGCGAGCGACGATGACGCGGGTGGACGCTCCGACGGGCGCCGTTCTCTGTCGGGCGCACCTCTCGGCACTCTCGCACGATGGGCCGCGTGGCCAACGGGTCGGCCTGCGTCCCCGAGACGGCCGAGGAGGTGCTCTTGTTCCGGCTGTGACCCTTCCGGAAGCCCGTTTTGACGCCCACGTTGGGGAGCTCGCCCACCGGCGAGGTAGGGGACGAAAGGACCAGGGTCTTGAGGGCCCGCACCTCGGCCTGGAGGATGTCGATCTGGGGGGGAGGGAAGGGAAGGGACGGGGGTTGGCCAGAGGCCACTCGGGCTTGCTACTTTAAAGCCATTCTCCCAGATAGGTTAGGGCAAACATGGGCAAACTACGGCCCGCGGGCCATATACGCCCCGTTAGGCCTTTTGATCCGGTCCGCCGACGTTGTCCAAGCTATTATAATTTTTTTTTTAACGTGGTCAAAATACAGGAAATCATTGGATGACCTGCATGTGCGCCGTCTCACCTTGCCCAAGGCTTCTTTCAGCTGCTTCTCGGCGTTGGCCTCCTTCACGTTGGCTTCCCTCACCATCTTGTGGGCCTCCTGAAGGACAAGAAGAGAGAAAGAAAAAAAAAACAGCAGGCCGGAATGGCCAAATGAGCGAGAAGCCAGAAAGCGCCGCTCGCCGGTGGATTTTGGCCACGCTATTGGACGCGCCGGGAAAAGTGGCGCCGCCCACCCGCCGGTGGGTCCCAAAAGGGAAAAGAAGTCCCGTCCCCTCTTGTCAAAAGGAGGAAGCGAGCGCACCGACCTGAAAGAGGCTGGCGGTGAGCTCCTCCAGCTCCTGGCCCAGCTGATCGCGCACTTTTGACAACCTCTCACACTCCTCATCCTTTAACAGCAGCTCCTTACGCGCACGCACGCACACCACGACAAGCAATGGCGATCCGACAAAGGTGAAGGAGAAATGAAAAGAAAATCATAATTTGCATCCTCGCTGGCACTCAAATGAAATGTGGACGCGTCGGGAGCAAATCAAAGATGACCACAAACCACAAAAATGCCCTCGGACGCGCGCAAACGAGCAAAAGCCGTCGACGACGACGGCGGCGGCTAAAGGGGGATCGGGCGTGGATGGCCCCTCCCCGACGTTTGCGGTTTACCCTCTGCGCTTTGGCCAGTTCCTCCTTCAGCCGCTCGTATCCTTTCTCTCGCACCTCCATGACCGAAGGGCTGCGCAGGTGGGAAAAACTCTCGGCCGGCGCGCCGCATTCCTCGCCTTCGGCGCACGGCGGGAACTTGACTTCCGCCGCGTCCGCCTCGGACGCGCTGGAGGGGAGAAGCGGAGATGGTTCAAACAACCCGCCGAGCGGACCACCGCCCGCTCTCTCGCTTACCCGCCATTGTGAGCGTGCGGCGGCGGCGTGGAGTAGACGGGCCGCGTGGGGAGCTGGTCGGCCCGCAGGCCGGCCGGCGGCGCCCCCAGCGAGTGGGTGCGGTACAGCGAGGTGGGCGGCGTACTCTGGCAGGTGGGGGGGCGCTGCTCCGCTCGGCTCTGGAGGGGGGCACCGAGCGTTTGGTCAGGCAGAGGTTGGCATAGGACGCCGCTTGGAATTTTTTGAATCAAGAGAAATGAAGTTTTCCAAATTCCCAAAATATTTCATGACTTCCCACTTCATGGGCAAGCTTTAAATCTCCTTGTACTCCTATAGTCATGACAATAAGGCCATTATTGCACTCCATTCAATTCAAACTGCGATTTGTGCAGGTGAAAGCAGTCGTGCTATTCTGCCACCTCGTGGTGACACACGAGAATTGCAATCGTCCGTCGCCGTCAACGCAGTCTACAATTTAGAGATGAATGAATAGCCAGGGACTCCAAATGAACAGAAATTGACCTGACCGGGAAGACTAGCTGTGATTCACTTGGAATAGGAGAACGACGACGACGGCAATCATTGGCTCCTCTGCAAATGCCTTTCGGCGTGTGTATTTTGCCAGGAAAGGTGAGCCGGTCGTACCTGCAGGTCAGGAGTGGTGGGCGAGGCCAGGTTGACCTCGTGGAAGCCCTCCAGGTTTTCGGCGTTAGTGGGGGCGCTGCTGCAGGACATGGCGGCGGCCCTGGTTCATCCTTCAGGCTAAAAGGACAACGCAAACAGAGAACGTCAACAACGTCGCCGTACACTCGAAGAGGCCGTTTCCTTCGACCGCCGCCGGTCAGGGACGGTCGTTCGTGGCTCTGTCCGTCACCATGGAGACCGGACCTCGAGGAGCTGCGGTAACCCGACACCGCAAAGGATGCCGGTTCTAGTTACGGGGTCATGTGATCAGGAGACACTTTGGAGCAGCGCTTGACAGGCTGTTACGGCTGTCAGCCTGGGTACGCTATATAGTAGGGTGGGTTGTTTCGTGTGTGGTTTCTTTTTCTTTACAGGTCGCAAAGCCTTGCCCAGGCCAACACAGCTGTGACTACTTCCCAATCATCAGGGGGAGTCGTAACACAGGCAAAACAAAGCACCACGGATGCTCAGGATCAGACGGATAGCGATAGCCTAGCTTAGCTACTGTAAAAAAAATGACAAGTAGTAACAAACTAAGTGGATTCTCAATACAGAAAAAAAAGGACGCAAAGCAGAAGAGGACAATAAAACAGTTGTGGCAGGACAATCTATCTCGTTTGACTCGTTGACTGCAAACGACAGACCCCATCAACACTTGTCCCCAAAACTCATTGCAAACATTAGTACTACATGTCCATTCATATCTCGTATCTCTATTCTTTATGTTCCCCACAAATCCGGTGGGAGGCAGCATTTGCTTTGCTCTTTCCCACTGACAGTTTTTCCTCAGTCACCTGAACGCATCTGATAAACAAGCTTCGAGCTAACGCGCCCGTCCTCAATATTTCATGTTAATACATAGTTATTTTGGTTGTTTGGAGGATTTCTCCTCAAATCACGTGTGCCCTCACAACGACTGCCCTGTAAAATCCAACTTAGCTCGGGGCTAACAGTTAGCTCGGAGCTAAAGGGCTAATGGCCACTATGACGGCTAACGTAACTCTGGCTAACATGCTCCTTGCAATTTCCAGTCGATGAGCTGGTTCAAGGTTTTTCTTTGAAAGTAGTAGTGGTTTTGTTTTCTACACTCTAACTTCATTAAATCTTAGGAGGGGCAAAAACGCCAATTGCTTACTTAAGCTGCCAAAATGTAACAGAAGGTTCCCTGTCCGATAATGGACGCATGTAAGCCATTTGGCATCTCAGCGGTGCGGCCGAAGCCAGTTTATCCCGAAATTCGTAACTTGGGGTGGCGGTTCACTCACCGGACTCAGTCCGCGGCCTGAAGGCAGACGGTGGGCCCCCTGCCACCGGGATAAATGAGCGGACAAACGGCGTTTGCTGGTGGAGTGGAGCTCGTTGACGTAGCCCCGGCCGGCCGGCAGGCGCAGTCAACTCCAAGATGGTGCGTTCGGGGACTGCTCGGAAGCCCAAATCAAATCGGAACCATTCTTTATTTTTATTTTATATTGGAAGCACGGGGGTGACTCGGTTGGAATTGAAATAGCATTCCTGGAATCATGATAAACAATGAAATCACATGATGTGTAGACGTCCCCTATTTACGTTGATTAAAAAGCATGTAGTACCCAGATTTTCCACAGGAGAGCGCTAAAATGACAAACTCTCACTGTATTCAGGAGGATTTTTTCCCCCCCTGACCAATGGAACTTTTTCCACAGCCGAGTGAAACCAAGGAACATTTCACAAAAAAATTACACGTTGGTTCAATTTCCTACTCCTCCACGCACGCACCCACGAGAGATAGGCGGGGCCAGTTGTTGGCATCTTAAATTGTCGCGTCATCGGTCGAAGTGGAGGAAGCAGGCGGCGACACAAGTGGGACTTAGCAGAAAAAAAGATCTATTTCTGGAAGTGAGAGATTTCAACGAGGATGGAGCTGTCACATTTGAAGGTAAATCCTATTCAACCTATTTAGCTAAGCCTTTTTAGACGGCTTTCTAATTTCCGATTTGAGCCCTTTTAATTCCTCATTGAAATCACATAGAATTTGCATTCAATTTGTACCTTTGAGCTCTATGGTGGCACTTGAAAACTGCGTGTTTTTTTTGTTTCATTCACACTTTTTAGCTATTTCAAAAACAGCACACCATCCCAATGACTCACTGCGCCGAACAGCGTTGATTTTTGTCAGGGAGGGGGAAGTTTCTGTCCATTGTAGCCGAGTGGAGGTGTCAACAAAAAGCAAGCCATCCATCCGCGTATTTGCGCAAGGTGAAGTGGGTCACTCACACAAAAGTGCCAATGTAGTAATGCTATTCAGTGGGAGAAAAATGCTCATACGGGGCAGCGAAACTGGACAATTAGGAGAACAATAGTCCTACTAATGATCCGCTTTTGTTGACACGACAAGTGAGCCAACAGAACCAACCAACCGAGCCAGGAAGCCAAAGAAAGTGATGTTCTCCATTGCGGAATGTCAAGTCTCGCAGTTTCGGGGTGAGGAGCCGCAAGCCGCAGATTCTGGATAAACTGGTCTGTCCGCTGCAATGTGACTTCATCATTCATACCACAGTACCTTGACATGCGAGCCCAATTTGGAGCGCCAATAGACAAAATCACATCACCAGTGTGCAACTTTGACGAGCGTGCTTGTGAGACTGCTAAGTTCAAATGCCAACAGAACCCAGAAATAAGAAAGTTGCTCAGACGGACGGACGGACGGACCGCTGGCCATTTAAATCCACGTTTGCCCTTTGTCATCTCTCCTTCAGACCCAGGTGACCCCTCTGAGCGAGGAGCAGATATGATCGGGCTTCCGGCATAGTGGTTCCGAAGATGTCCAAAGCGCTAGCGAGCCCTTCCGGCCTCATCCAGGACATGGACAACAATGTGGGCCGCTCCCGACTCAACGGCGCCTTGTGGCGGAGCTCCAAATCGCAGGTAAGACTGGAAAACTACCCGTGTCCTTTTGAACGCCACATTTACGCTTGGCCTACCGAGTACGGAATGGAGGGATAAAGGCGAGCGCACGTCGTACGTGGATTCAACCCTCGGGGTGAGGGCTTGCTCGATTCCCTTTTGGTGGGAGGGACAACAAACATTCACACTGGGGCCCCTGTTCTGCTCTTCTATTATCGAAACGGTAAGCGCGTCAGATCATCTGTGCGCCATTCATCTTGTTGACACAAAACACGCAGTCGCCAAGCGTCGCACCTGCTCGACCAGCTCACACGCCTCGTTGGCAAGACGCCACGCCACGCCACACCGCCCCGACCGGTTCTGCCGGCCATTTTTTTTGTCACTCCCCAGCCTCGTCTCCTTTACACGTTGGCAGACGGCGTCCGAACGCGGGTGCCTGCGCGTCGATGTCCCGACCGCCGCTGGTTTACTGACGACGATTGTTTTTTTTTTTTAGGATGAAGACACGCTGCGCTTTCTGAGCCCGGAGGAGAAGGAGTGCCTCCAGTTTTTCGAGGAGACCATAGGCTCGTTGGAGAGCGGCCTGGAGGAAGACGAGCTCGGGGCCGGTCAAGGATCGCTCAAGTCCACGGGGAGCGGAAACCTTCTCGTCCAGGAGATGGATGGAGCGCCCCCCGTCCACGATTTGGACAGAGTACCTTCTCTTTCACCCAGAAGCTTCGTCGCCAAAGATCCGGATATTATAGACCTGGTCCGGCCAGATCCAGACTTGATGCTTGCCAAATTACCGGTCTTCAAACCTACCAGTCCAGGTATGGCGTGTATTTTTTTTGTGGTCTGTTAAACGTTTTTTTTTTCTTCTGTAAAAACGAGTCTTATCATTTTGAAATGTGTCCCTCTCAGATTTTCATAAGATGACCTACAACAACCCCGAGAGTCACTTTGAGATGAAAATGAGACACGATCCTTCCGATCGCTTAGCAGGCCGCGAGCAGGCGGACGGCCACGCCTACCACCCGGCTGGCCTGGTCCCCACCCCCGTCCTCATTGCCAAAAAGATCGCCGAGGACCAGGCGGGGTCGGCGAGCGTGGCGAGCGCCGGCTCGTATTTGCTCCAGGGCGGGCGCGGCCACGAGGGTGAAAAGTCAGTGGGCCGTGGCGAAGATGTCCACAGCAAGCAGGGTCCTCCCACCTTCGCCAAACCTACCAGATACCCCGCTAACATCAGTATGATTCTGGGCAACAAAGAGCTCCAGAATCAGCCGGCGTTCAACATCAACCTGTACGACAGGCGCGCGTTGGTGATGTCCAATCTGCCGGGAGGACCTCAAGTCCTCCCGCCCGAGGAATTCAAGGCTAATTTAGCGGCCAAGAAGCACGGTCCTCCCGCTCGCAGCATGTCCTTCAAGGACCCCACGCCGGAACAAACCCGGATGGAGGCGCTGTCTAAACTGGGTCTGGCCGGGAACCGGGCCCTCTCCGGGGGGACGTCGGGCCCCGACGCCGTGGCCGCCGCCCCCAGGCCCGTCCCGACCGCGGCGAGCGGCATCGCCGCCGTTTTGGAGAACAGGAACAGGGTACCCCCGAGGGACAGCGGCGTCCTTACCCCACGCGCCGAGGTCCCAGCGGCGCCGCAAGGCTACCCGTCCGGCAAAAAGGCCGAGAGTCGGTCCACGGAACCCCCTCGGAAGCCCGCGGTGAGCCCGCCTCACGCGAGGAAGTCCTCACCCTACGCTTCCCCGTCGGACATCGCGTCGCTGGAACTGAACAGCTTCGGAGGGAAATCCATCGTGGTCACCCCGGGGCCCGCTAAGAAAGAACCCGCCACCGTCTCGGAAGCCCAAGAGGTTCCTTGGGTGCTGGGGACCCCCAGCCAGTTCAACAGCTACGGGGGGAAGTCCAAAATGGTCAGCCCCACCTCCGGCGCGGCCGTGCCCAGGAGCCATCTTCCCGACATCCTCAGCTCCCACATCCAGGTGAATCCCAAACCCCGCCTCCCGCCCGCCGAGCTCAACAGCTACGGGGGCAAGAGTCAAACCATCGACCCCGCCGCTTCCAAGGGGCCGCCCCCGAGCCCGGCGCCTAGAATCCCTCCGTCCTCGCGTGGCCAAGCCGGCGCGTCAGCCAAGACGCCCTCCGAGACCAAGCGAAAACCGGCCCCCATGTTCCGGTCCCAAGGTATCACCGTGCAGTTTTCTGGCCGTGGGGCGAACGAGGATTCTCGCAAGCAGGCGCTGAAGAGACTCGGGCTTCTCAAAGAGTCGTGACGGTAACCTTTCGCCCCTGTCAGCTTTCTTGGCGTCTCCGCCAAAGGCGTGGCGGCGGAGACCCAATTACTCGGAGAAGAAAGACCCGTGCGACCAGTTTTGCGCTTCTGTGCCGTCCGGTCGTAAAGTTTGCTGAAGGGAAGCATATTTTTACCGCTCTATTTACTGACTTGGTTCTTTGTGGGCCGCTTTAGGGAGAGGAGCAAAGTCAGTGCTTTTTTTTGACCCAGCAAGCACAAGTAGTTTTGGGGAGAAAGGTTTTTGGGGCACTGGAAGTTTTTTTTAACGGCGCGGAGCAGCCTCGTCCACTCATTGCGAACCTTGGAACGGGTTCATTTTTTCACATTGCGCCTGCAACTGTTAGTATTCCAACCGCGGGGCCTCCAAATATAGATTCCCGTGGCTAATTGGCACTTGGGAAATATGCCACGGATCACCGCGGATCCAATCCGTAACAACGGAGGCGTGTGTGCCTTTTGTTAGTCCGACTCCGGTGTCTGTGGTTCAGCTACAGTAAGTACTATACTAAGTATACGAAGGAAGTAACATCACGGCGTGGCTTTCGCAGCGTTACCGCTGCGGGAAACAAAAGACCTCGTGAATGTTTTTTTAAAGACTCCGGTTTTCTCTGTAGCATATCTACAGTCATTATGAAGTATCAGAATCGGGTGTTCTGACTTTATTGTTGTATGTTAGCTTTGTTCCTTCATTTTATTCAAGTTTAAATGAATTGAAGGACTAAATGTTTGCCTTTGCCGTCTTGTAAGTACTTTGAATGGGGGACAGGCTTGCCCTTTTTCTTTTTTTTTCTTTTTTAAACTTGCACCACAGCTAAACTAAGTGGATGAAATGAGAGGCCACTTGACACACGCAGTGTATTTTGGAAATCAGGGAGAAGCTCAGGCAATTGATTGGTTCAAAACAAAAAAGAAAGACAACAAATCCAACAACACTGCTTGACGAGGATGGCGGAAGTGAAAAGAGTTCGGGTGCGCTCACTATTACAAGTGGATATTGACTTTATTGCGCCAACGGCACATTTCGTGGAAGTTGGGACTTGGGATGACGGCCTTTCAAAATAAACTTTAAAATCTCATTGTATTAGTATCATGACAATAAAGCCATTCCATTCAATTCATATGCACTTTGCATTTCTCTCTCGTTGACAAGTTACACGGTAAAAATTCAGGTCCATTTGATTTGAGAAGTCGCAGTCGCTCGGATTCATTTCAAGTTCGTTCGGAAATTTCGCTCCACTCGGTCTCTGCACTTTTTCTACATTTGAGGACGGCACCCCCAACAAAACTATCCGCTCGCACACCTGTCCGTTGATGAGGAATTGATTGTCCGTCGTCCTCACCTTCTAAAGCGTATCGTCTCAGGCAACAGACAAAAAGAAAAACCTGGAACCCACCCCTGCTCTCCGCATTGCTCTGTCCGTCTGTCCTCCACGGGCCCCCCCCCCGGTCCGGACGGGGAGCGGGGGGTCGTCGAGGTCGGCCACGGCATCGGCGGGCGCCTTTTGGAGGCGCGGTGGGTGGCCCTCACCCGTCGGACAGCTTCCCCTCCGATCTTCTCCCTCTTCTGGGCGAGCCGAGGACTCATCAACGTCTCCTGGAAGGACAGGCGGGTGAGAGGGCGCGGCGGTCCGGTCCGGGTGGGGCCGCTTCCGAGGGGCTCACCTTCCT
Organism: Stigmatopora argus; assembly: GCF_051989625.1. NCBI lineage: Eukaryota > Metazoa > Chordata > Actinopteri > Syngnathiformes > Syngnathidae > Stigmatopora > Stigmatopora argus. Next base: position 7,887,012 of record NC_135409.1, on the reverse strand, counting down.
CCGGTCTTGAAGATGAGGTCGGCGTTGGGGGCGCCTTTGGGGTGCTGGTAGCGGGGCCGACGCTCGCGGTTGGTGTTGGCCTGCGCCGGACGCTGGGCCAGGGACTGCAGCATCTCTGCCCACGTGTGTGTGCGTGCGTGTGTGTGGTCAATGACTGACAGTGGGCAGAAAGCTGGACGTACGGCGGCGGCGGCGGCCTTACCCTGGTAGTCTTCCTGCTCCTGGCGCTCGTTGATGTCCAGGGTGAGCTTCTTCATCCTCATGCGTTCCTCTTGCTCGGCCTGCTGTTGGTTAAAGTGGTTGGCGGCCAGGTGGGACGACAGCGGCACGTTCAGGATCTTGTACTGCCAGACCAATGCAAAAAAAAAAGGCCGCCATTTACACAGGGAGCGAGTAGTATTGTTCCCAAGTCTATCCCGGATCGAGTCTCGAGGGGGCGCTCATTTGCCTGGGCATATCCTTGAAATAAGGTGTCGCGACAGGATTGAAAAAGACGTGATTGAAGAGTGACCGCTCCGATTCACCCAACTGTACACAGACAGCACATCTTTGTCGAGCTATTTTGATTTTTTGGGGAAATAGCAATAATACCTGCCCTGTAGAGGCTTAAATGCTAACGTGTGCAAAACTCAGTGCATAAAGAATGTTGTGTGTGGCGCAGAGCAAGGTACAAGGACGTTCTGTGTACTTGTCCGTCAATTTTGTGGGCAAGCGGGACACACCCTACAGTAGGAGAGGCCCGCAAACCGCACATTCCCCAGCTCCAGAGTCAATATTATTGCTGTGTATGTTTGTGTGAATTTGGTGAAAAATGGCCCTCTGGTGTTCAACGACATGAGTATTAGGTAGCGGGCAAATTTGCTAGCGGGATGGGCAGAGGGAGAAATGTTGTTTTTTTTTCAGTGTAAAAATATACCGGAATTTGGAAATGATCTATTGGGTCCTCCGCCTAATTGGCAGACCCAACGGCCCCACCAACCCAACATGAGATGAATTTGACCCTCTTGAGCAAAGGCAACTGGTACCAAATAAGGTGGAGGGCGAGAAGATGGCGATACGGTTACCTGCTGCTTGTTGCCCTTGCGCGTGAGCATGACAAACTGCATGGTTTCCGAGACGTCGGCGTCGCCGATGCAGGGCGGGCCGGCGCCTCCCTTTCTCAGCTGGCTCTTGAGCTGCAGGGGAATGGCCACGTCCAGCTGGTGCACCTTCACCGACTCGCCGGTACGCTGCTGCGGGGGCCCGGCGCACGGCCATCAACCAACGGGTAAGGGAGCGCCCGCGCACCGACCGGCGCCGGCTCGGACCCACCTGCAGGTTCTCCAGCATCATCTTGTCCAAAGCCTGAATGAAGTCCTCGTCCTCGGCGCACGCCACGTGGCGGAGCCCGCCGCCGCGGAGGGTCACCTCCTACGCCGAGGCGGGCAAAAGTCAAAAGCGCGTCGGGGTCGGGGCCGGGGGAGTTTGACCGACGGGGCTCACGTTGTTCTCCTCGTCCGTCTCGTTTTCCTTGTTGGAGTCCGTCAGGTCGTCGGTGTTCTCCTCTTCCTCGTCGTCGCGTTCGTCCTCTTCGTTCTCGGAGGCTTCCTGCGGCCGACACGGCGGGTGGGTGGACGCTAGGAAAGGGAAGTCCGCGGAGACGGCCCACTCACGTCCTCCTCCGCTTCGTTCATTTCGCTCTCGTTGCCCGACTGCTCCTCCGTCTCAGCGCCGCCTTCTTCGTCTTCGTCGTCGTCCTCCTCGTCCGGGCCCTCGCCTTCACTCATGGCGCTGGTGCGACCGTCCTTCTCCATGGCCAGTCCTGGGGAGTGAGAGAAAATATCTTTAGCCTCTCAAATTTACCGTACGGTTAGCCTTTTTGGGGAGTACCCGGAGAAAACCCACGCAAGACATTTTTGGGGAGTCCAACAAGAGACAGGTCTTACCTGCTTTGAGCTAGTCACCATATATTGCACATACGTCAAAGACAATAAAAAAATAAAATAAAGACTAGTGGTGGGGACGAGGGGGGTTATCGAAAGACGTTGACAAAATTAGTTGTGGATTTTTAAAGAGGCTTTGGGGGGGAAAAGGGTAAAATGTTAAGAGTAGCTGTTAGCGTGGATGCTAAAACAAATTAGCTTGAATTGAGTGTCACATTTTTTGTACGCATGGAATTAAGTTTAAGATTAAAATTGGTCCCATTGCAGGGAAAAAAATATTTACAGTAAAGAATGAAATGGCCGGTTAACATTAAAATTCAGTTTTTTTTCTCTCTCCAAATATTATAAACGCTAAATGGAAACGCTTAATGGTGCTTTCGAAATACGAGCGGGAGCGACGCAGAACCCCAAAGAGGACTGGAGTTTTGCGTGTGGCGTTTTTTGTTTTGTTTCCACAACGGCGGAGAAGGCGGTTTACATTTTTCTGGCGGGCAAACAAAGCTGCCCTTTTAGCGGGCTGCCGAGTGACACGACACAAATGTCCTTAGGCGTTTCCTCTTTTTTTTTTTTACTGGATTCCTCCGGTGACAGGTGGAGCCGGACACGTTGCGACCCGCCCATTGGTGGGCAGCGAGGGGTCCCTTCCTTAAGAATCTCACTAAAAGCCACGTCCCCTCAATGGCTTCTTCTTAGGAGCGGAATTCATCTGAACAACGCCTTCCGACAAACATTTCATGATTTGAGGAATGTCGTCGGAGCTGGCGAAAAACAGTAGCTCAACCAGTGAGGCAGGATGTGACACTCTTTGACGACATGAATGGTTAAGTGACACCTTTTCTTGATTTCAGATTGTTGCTTTTCTTTGGGCAACTTAAAAGCCTCGAAAGAGTTTGCCACTCCCAAAACAAATCCAAAAGCTAGGGCACTCCGTCATTTTGCTACCGAAACTCGTAGCTCCTTTTGTGTTTTTGCTGCTTTTCTGTCTTAATGATTTGTGGATTCTTAATGATCCCATTGACTTTGATTTGCTTTGTACTTTGTGCTTTTTGCTTTGTTGTTCTGCGGCCTTTGACTGTACTGTCCAACTTATAACTATGCCTTTTCTTGCTACTGTCACAATGACATTTCCCAAATGCGGGATGAATAAAGTTATCCAATCCAATCTTAGGCCATTCTATTTGTTCACCGCCAGTGGCCAGTGCATTGCGAACGGCGGAGATCAAAAGCATTTGGACGTCGGCGGTCCATAAGCGAAGAGCGCCCACACCGACGTCTTTTCCCCTCACCCAGTTTGACGAGCACCTCCCGCTCCAGGTCCGCCACCTGCCTGGTGGCCTCCTCCAGGGATGCCGCCATCCTCATTTTGGGCCTCAGCAGCTCCAGAGTGTCGCTGATCATGTAGTCGATGTCGATGGGGAACGGGTGCTCCTTGGTCCAGACCTCCACGCTCTTTTTCCACCAGACGTAGCGCTGCGTCCATGAAAACAAAAACAAGGCGGAAAATGGAGCCCCGTTCACAAAGTGAACTTCTCCGGCGCGCTTGCCTGAAAGTAGATGAGGAAACAGTCCAGCTTCTTCTTGCTGGAGCCTCGGTCAAAGTACTGGCCGCAGGTGTCGAGCAGCGTGCACACCAGGCGGATGCGGAACAGGTGCTCGGGGGGGTCCAGCGAGCTGGGGCTGCCGTCCTGGTTGACGCCAAAGGAGATGAAGGAGAAGAGCGTGCGGAAGATGACGGCCGACTCCACCATGCGGTAGTTGTAGAGCTCGCCCAGGAACTTGGCGCTGCTGATGCGCCGCTGGTTGAACTTGGGCTGGTTGACCTGAGACAGACGGACACGGGGTTGGCGTCCCCGTTAAGATGGCGCCCCGACTTTGCACGTACCTCCATCCCTAGGCGGATGTCCTCCAGGACCCCGTCCACCACGTGGATGCCCACGTCCTCCTGGTAGGCCACCAGGCCGGCCAGCAGGTTGGCCACGCAGTGGATGCTGTTGTACTTGACGTTCCAGATGTTGACCATACAGCAGATGAGGTAGCTCTTGACCTCGGGGTCCTGCCAGGGCAGCTTGCGCATCTGCCTGAGCACCTTCTCGGTGGTGACCTTGGACAGGTCCTTGTAGAGCAGCTTGCGAATGTACTCCTGCAGCGGCGGCCTCTTCTTCTTCACCGTCTTTCCGACGGGCGGGGGGTTGCAGTAGTAGTAGGCGTTCTCTACCATGGTCACGTAGCGGGCGTCCAGGTGCTGGGCTTGCTTTTTACGCATCATTTGTTCCTGGCCAAAAAGGGGTTTGCGCGGGTGTCAAGATGCATTGCCCGGAAGCAAATCAAGACAACAACAAAAAAGGTCCATCGGACTGACCAGCAGGACACTGGTGCGCAAGTGCGACTCCGGCGACCTGAAGAGGAAGCGGCCGCAGGTCTCCAGGAGGGTGCACGCCATCTCCACGTGGTGGTGCGTGAAATCAGACAGCAGCATCTGGGGGCGGAAACAAAGACACAAAGGCGCCAATTGAAAAAGGAAGGCGCCTTTACTGGGCCACCCCGCCGAGAGGTCGCGCACCTTCAGGCAGTGAAGCGTGTCCGTCTTGCAGAACATCTTGAACTTGGCCAGTTCCCCGATAAACCTGACGGTCTTATTTTTGGTCTCAATGTTGATCTGGTCCTTCTTGCGGATCTGGAGTGGCAAGGGCAAAACGTCGAGCAAAGATCCGCCTCCGCCACACCTCTCGTGACGAGGACGGCGATTGGTGTCCGGGCCTCACGTGAAACCTGAAGTCTCCTTTCAGCATGGAGCAGAGGTCATCGGCCACGTCTGACATGCAGGGATGAAGGGTGGCCACCAGGCGGGAGTAAAAAGGCAGGAGGTCCAACCTGCAAACAAAGGACTCCAGTCACGTCGCCTCCTAGCGGCTAGTCTGGGAAATTCTGAGAGCAGCAGCAGTTCTTATTCATGACCGGCTGATTCGCCTAAAGACGTTTCGCCGACGGACAGGTCGCTGAATGGACGTTTCGCCGAATATTAGTATTTGTATATAATCATTAAACGCTGTTTTTGGCTGTATTTGACCGAATTTGAGAGCATTTTGAGCCGTTTGGCGAATGGACGTATATGGACGTTTTGCCTCCATCGCGACATCATCGAGACATTTTACCGAGGAATTCACTTCGCTGGGCTCGGTTCTAGTGTCCAAAGAGCTCCAGTATTTGTATGACCTGATTGCTGTCATTTTACGGCTCGGTTCTGCTACATCTGCCCGCCTAAGAGTGCTTATTCCGGGGCTGCCATTGACGGTAGACTAATAAATTGAGAGTGATGAGCAGCAAAGGGAAATGAATCATAGATTTTTACTACCATTTGGACAACGCCGCCGGTGGGCCAGATTAAAAATCCTAATGGGCCATACATGGCCCGCGGGCCGAGGTAGAAAACCTTGTACACACACGATCCGGGGGCGGGGCGAGCACGCGAATCCCGTTTTGGCGAAACCTCCGTTCGGCGGAACATCCATTCGGCGACCCGTCCGTCTGTCAAACGTCCGTCGGCGAAACGTCTTTCGGCTAATCATCCGAGTACCGTTCTTATTTATATTCACTGAATCCGAAAGGTCGCGTGTGTGAAATCACCTCTGCCGCGGCACCGTGAAGAGAGCTCGCACCAGCTTCCGCCTGTTGGATTTGGTGTTCATGTTCATGCAAAAGTCCATGGCGGCCTGCAAGAGTCAAGGCGCACTTAGCGTCGACGGCGAGCTCTCGGCGGAGCAGCCCGACCCGCCTGGCCGGCGCTCGCTCACCTTGTCGATGAGGTCTCGGTTGACGCAGTTGGGGAGCTGCTGGATGAAAGCGTCCACAATCAGCTTCAGGTGGGAGCCCGTGCTGGCCTCTTCGTCCTCTTGCTCTAAAAAGAGCACACCGCCAAAGGCAGTTTTGAGCCGACGCCCGGGAAACGTTTTAGCGTCCGTTTGGGCGCTATTCACCCTGCTCGTCGATCATCTTTTTGGCCAGTTCTTCGCTCTCGGCCTCGTCGGGCGCCTCCGGTTCCAGAGGCTCGTCGGCGATGTCCAGGGCTTCCAGCTCCAGCTCCAGTTCCTCCGTGGCGCCGGCGGCCTCCTTGGCCTCGTGGGCGTCTGCCCAAAATGGTACCAAAAGGGAGGCGGTGGGAAAACCCGGGAAGGAATTTTGCAATGTGGCGAGGCTTTTCGAGCAAAAAAAAAGACCTTTGGCCTCATCCTTGTCTTTGCCCTGGCCGCCCTTCTCGTTGTCCTTGAAGAGGATGGCCGGCACGAAGGCCTTGAGGTCCACCAGGTTCTCGTAGAAGTTGCGAGCGTCTTCGTCCTCCCAGATGCCGCCCTCCAGGTCGTACTCTCCGGGCTTGCCGGGCGTGAAGACGTCGATTCCGGGTCCGTGTTCTGGGGAGGCGGTGGGGTGATTAGCTGGCCCGTCCGTCTACCTTACCGAGTCGAGGAGAAAAGACGGGACGACGCACCTTCCTGCACGCTCTTGTCCTGAGGTAACTCTGGCATGTTTTCGTCCAGGAGGTCAGCCAAGGACTGCGTGTTGGCCAGCAGTTTCTGGTAAGACGTGGCAAACTCTTCGTACTGCTTGTGGCGGTCCTCGCTCAGCTCGCCTTTGGAATGCAAGATGCGCCTGTAGGAGAGAGAGCCCAGAGACAATTAGCTGGCAAAGCTCAAGTTGGCGACGGCGATCCCACCCGGCCGGGATCTTAGATTGGATTGGATAACTTTATTCATCCCGTATTTGGGAAATTGCGTTGTCACAGTAGCAAGGGGGTGAGGATGCAGAAATAGGAAAGGCATTTTAGACATAAATAGATAGGTAATAAATGGGTTAATAAATAAATATATGAATAAATATATAAATAAGCATGTTGCTGAAATATATATATACATACACACACACATACACACACACACACATATACATATATACACATATATACATATATATACATATACATATATACACATATATACATATACATATATATATGTATGTATATATATATACACATATATGTATGTATACATGTATATATATGTATATATATATATATATATATATATATATATATATATATATGTATATGTATATATATGTGTGTGTATATATATATGTATGTATATATATATGTATGTATGTGTGTATGTATGTATGAGTATATATATATATGTGTATATATATGTATATATGTGTGTATATATATATATATGTATACATATACACACATATATACACATATATATACACACACATACATATATATATATATATACACATATATACACACATACATACACATACATACATATATACACATATATATACATATATAGGCTCACATATGCATACATATAGATGTACATGCATACATACGGCAGGTCTATGGCAAGGCTCAAGTCGCCGACGGCGAGGCCATCGTTGGCGTCACCTGTTCTGCCTTTCGATGTTCTGCAGCTCCCGGTGGTCCTTCTTCAGGTGCTTGGCCAGAGACGTAAAGTACTCCCGCAGAAGGTTCTGGAAGGGTTGCTGCTTCTCCGCGTTGATGATCTCGCTGGGAGGAAAGGTCAGGCTGTACTTTTCGGTGGCCGCCTTGACCTTTCGCGGCAGCAGCCCGGCGATGTCGTCCCCGCAGTGCTTGCAGAAGCTGATGACCACCGACACGTGCGTGTGCGTGTCGCGGTCGGCGGCGATGATGTTCTTCAGCTGCTCGTAGATGAGCGAGAGGCCCTCCTTGTCGGTGAAGAAGCCCACGATGGTGAGCTCGGCCAGGAAGCGCAGGTCGGTGCGCAGCTTGCTAACGTTGGGCGCTTTGTCCTCCTTGCGCGCCTCAAAGTGCTTCCTCCAGCCCTGCAGCAGCAGCGGCGCAAATTCGCCATACCTCTGGTGGAAGAGCGAGCAGAGGTGCACGGCGCAGCCCACGTCCGAGATCTTGAGCTTGGCCTCCACCACCGAGGCCACCGCCTCGCCGATGTACTTGCTGAGGTTGAGCGAGCCAAAGTCGTTGGAGAGCGAGTCCCGCTGCTGCTCGGTGAGCGTGCGCAGCTTCTTGACGAAGGCCGTGTTCTTCTTCAGGCTGGAGTCCAGCCTGCTGAAGAAGGCCTCTTCCGGCCTGGCCTCGTGCGCCTTCTGGTTCTTGGCGCGCAGTTCCTTCCTGCAGTGGTGGCGCTCCCAGGCCTCCTGTTGCAGCTGCTGTCCTTCTTCCTGCTCCCTGCAACACGTCCACATCACCTTATCAGCATCAGTCAACTTTCACACGGACGGCCATTACCAAAGAGCATACTTAAGGAGAGCGGCCTCCTCCTCGCGTCGTCTTCTGGCCTCCTCCTCTTGAAGCTTCTTCTCTTCCTCCTCCTGCTGCCTCTTCACCTCCTCCTCCTTCTGCTTCTGCTCTTCCTCCGCTTTCTGTTTGTCCTCCTCCTTCTTCTTTCGATCCTTCTCCTCTTTCTTCTTCTTCTCCTCCTCCTGCCGCTTCCGCTTGTCTTCTTTGCCGGAGTCCTTCTTGCCGCTCGCCTTGGCCTCGTCTTTGGCTTTGTCCTGCTGCGGCGGAGCCGTGGCTTTCCTCTCCGCGTCTCTCTCCTTTTCTTTGTCCTTGACGCCGGAGGAGCAGGCGTCTTTCTCGTCCATGTTTACCGAGCGCTTGCGTTCAGCGGGCATACTAACGCCGTCCTGGGAAGGAGGACACACGTTATTAATTCAAATCGCGGATCAATAGTACTATAAATACGTGGAGTTTACAAAACAAATGCGACCATTTAGACTACACCGACGTGTAGCAAAAAACATTGATATTGCCCGTAATATTGGTCGTAAATACAACAAAGCATACTTGTCATGTTTCGCTGTTAGCCGTTTAGCTTAGCTTCGTGATTTCCACCTATTCCTATCTTCTCAATCAAAATATACAGCGCGGTTTTGGCACTACGGTGAGCTTGATAAAACAGACCGACTTGAACAATCTCGCAGACCTTGCTATTACGGAACACTCGAACTCCAAAACAAAAGTGAGTGGTATTGCTAACTTTCAGCTAGGCCACTCCATTACATGGCCGCCTTGCAAAAAGGTGTAAACAAACCTTTTCGACAACGTCCAAGTGCGCCATAGGAAGTGCGTCAATTAACGATAACCTCCTTTATTTCATTTTACTTCATATTGTGGCACAATGTGCCTCAGACGCGTGTGAAATATGTCGAAAATGATAACTTTACCTGCTGTTGGAAGGAAAATAAACATCGGTCACTGACGTTTGATTTCCGTGTGCCACGAAGGACCCCGTAAGCGGCGCTAACAAGGGCGCCTGAGTAAAAATATTTACTTTTATAAATCATTTCCCCAATACGTACTATTACCTGCGTTACATAAAATTGACGATAGAGGCGTGCTGCTTTCACACCGCGTAAAAACAAAAAGAGTATTAAACTATAGTGTGCTTAATTTCCTGTAATTAAGTAGCAGTGTTCATTTCAACTTAATCCATTTCATGCTAACATCAAATTTACATTTCAACCAAATGAGATCACACGTTACGATGATAAACACGTCCAATTTAAACAATACAAGCTATCACATTAGCTTAGTACAACATGGATAAAGCATTTCCTTTGAGTTTGGATCACTGCCAGATTTACATCATTTAGTGATCAATTATGGATTATTTCAAATTTTCCACAAGTTTTACCCTGCAACTCTAGCCGTGTAAAAAGACAGATCACCCATAAAGAAATGACATGACACTGCCTTAAACCCTTTTTATTTTTAGGTGGGGGGGAGGGGTGGAATGCCACTCATTTCTTGCAAAAATTCATTGGATAAAATAGATCCGTAGAAAAAAAATAAAAAGTCCCTGATTCTGTGATTGACTTGTCGGTGGACTTAAGGTCTCTGAGCCAGCCGACTCTTTCCCTCCTCTATTTCGGCGAGCTTGATGTGCGTGTATGACAAGATTCCCACCAGGGTGCAAAGAATCCCCAAAGCCTGAAGGAGTCACACGGCCGTCGTCAGTCGTTTGGAAGCAACTAACACATTTTGTGACCGAAGGCTCACCTGGTTGAACGACAGCGGGTCCTGAAAAAGAACGTACCCGCCCACCAGTGTTAGGCAAAATTTGAAGTGGCCAAACATGTTGTAGCTGGGAAACTTGGAGTCAAGGACAAAAAAATTGGGCACGTTGACAAATTGACCACCACGCCTTTGGCTCATTCACTGCCACCGACTGCGACGGGCGTCCAATCCCTAACCCAAAAATGGATTGAACTGGGCTGCCCTAATTTAAGGATACGTAACAGCCGACGTGTTTCCGATGATCCAGTAGATGGACAGGTTGACCAGGAAGGCCACGACTCCAGAAAAAAACACAGTCAACTGGGGGGGAAGAAAAAAAAAGAGGACGCAAAGCACATTCAATACAAACAAAGGCCCAATGCGAGTCGGGCAGAAAAAGCAGCCGACCAGAGCTGGTAGAGACCAGGGTCCGAATATTCCCCCGTCACCCCCGAGCGGCTCGAAGAAGGGGATAATGATGAGCAGGAAGCCTGATGACAGGGGAGCCTGGTAGTACAGGAGCTGCATGGAGTTCACCTGGAGCTCGTGTTGTTTTGCTCCCACCCACTAAAAAAAAAACGGAAAAGAGACAGATGGATAGAAAAAAAGTTAAAGAATTGCACAGAAAAGGCCCTTTTCTGACATGAGTGACCTTTGGCCTCATCCCCCTAACTTTTCGTACTGGAGGAATCCCTTGATTTGTTCTTAATCGATCTTACAGACCGAGCAGTTAAGCAAAAGAAATTTGGCGGCTCACCACTTGGTAGAGTGAGGTCACCAGAACGCCCAAGGTGGCGAAAAGCGTCCCGGGCACGTTGAAACGCACGTCGTAGTACGAATTGAGAATCACGCCCAAGGTGATTGGCACCTGCACGGGTTGGAGAGCAAAAACAAGCAAGATGAATCAGGACAAAGTGGGCGTTGAGGGGACAGCGCGGCGACGGGGGGAAACCTGACCAGGGTCAGTTGAATCTTGGTGGAGAAGGTCTTGTTGTAGAAGGCCGTCTGGATGAAGATGATGACGGGCGTGGTCATGGCTTTGGCAAGCTGGTACGTGCCCACCGAGTTGTTCTGCAGCGACAAGTTGGTGAAGGCCACGAAGCCGCAGAAGCTGAGCGCCAGCCAGCCGATGCGGCGCAGCGGCAGACGTTTGGGCGAGAAGACGTCCATCTTCTGGCACCCGTACAGCCCCAGCCAGGTGACGGCGAAGTGGACCAGGGTCAGGGTCATGTTGGGGAAGCCGTAGTGCAGGTAGATCCACTTGTTGAGGAAGACGATGCAGATGGACGACAGCAGGTTGGCCAACAGGCCGACCGCGATGCGGCGGTTGGCGGGGAGGCTGAGCAACTTCTCGCCAGCCATCGCTGGCGCCGCCTTTACTCCTTCGATCCTTCAAACTGTGGCAAGAGTCGAGCGGCGCACCTTTAGCTGCCATTGACGGCGACGAACGTCCTGTCCGTTTGGACTGGATCGTTCCATCGCCCTCAATGGCGCTGAAACAGGATTCTTCCGTGCCAAACGCAAGCAATCTGCATACCTGTCAACCTCTGCCGATAACTGCCCTTATAAATGATTATGATTCCCCTTACAAACCCCCCAAAAACCTTACAAACACCGTACGACTCATACGAGTCGTACGGTGTTTGTAAGGTTTTTGGGGGGGTTTGTAAGGGGAATCATAATCATTTATAAGGGCAGTTATCGGCAGAGGTTGACAGGTATGAATCTGGCCCGAGCATTCCCTCAAATACGGAATCATCCTGGACTGGAAAATGCACGATAAAGTGCTCTCGAGATTTCATCAGCGTGACCTCCAATTACCAAAGAATTCTGCCACGCAGCCGGAAAAGTTTCATTCTCTTACCTGAGGTCCTCATCTTGTGAGTGGGGGCTCTACTGGTCCTCGGACGGCTTCTCCGCGAGTCTGATTGGCAAATATGAGGAAAGTGACACGTCTTTTTTTCCGGGGCAGTCAAAGCTGAAAGCTCACCCAACCTTATTGCAACTTTTGACGCGGCGTAGTTGGACCCCAGAGCTCCCTGGAGCGAGACAGGTTTTCATTAAAAAGACGGCTTTGTATTCCCTATTTTTCCATTCTATGAGGGGGTTTGCCTTCATTACCGCCACCTACTGGTGTGGAGTGTGAACAACAGCGCCACACGAGTCAAAATAAAACGTTAAAACAAAAACGTCTAAAAGTATAAAACCATCTTTCAAAATTAGTCTGGGTTTCTTTTTAAGATCGTGGCAATTTTTACGGGATAAAAACAAAATGTTTATTCCATGTTTGTTATAAAACAGTCGTGCCCGACTAACTTTCAACTGAACTTTATTTAAAGGCAGTGAGTGGCTCCTTAGCCGGTAACCGGTCAAATAGTCCCAGGGGCTATTTAGCCGGTAACCTATGATATAACATTGAGTGAATAGGGGATTTTCTAAACCATTCAACCAATCTTATTGAAATTTGATGTCTTATTGCCAATTGATAGATTTTAACATTAGGTGAATAGGGATTTAATGACTATTATTTAGGCAGTGGCTCCGTAGCTGTAGTTTCTTACTATTTACCCCACACCGAATTCTTACCGGCTAAATAGCCATATGGGGCCATATAGGCTATTTGACCGGTTACCGGCTAAGGAGCCACCGCCTTAACATTTGAATGGTCAGGTTTTCTGCTCTAGTTTACGACAAATAGGGGATTATATTTCAAAGCAATACGCACGGACAAATCTAATGAACACGAACATATTTATTTATTATTTAACATATAAAACATAAGAACTCTGAATAGAACTTTTCAAACAAAGTGCACTTGTGCAGAACATAAATAACATTGCCAAACTCTGGGGCAAACAGAGGAAGGCGCACAATTGCTTTGGTCGGCTTATTGCTGCTGAACTCAACTCAACTGCCTGTCGATCGATGTATTTAAAGAGCGTGCAACGGCACTCGACGGCTTCTAGAACATTCTGACCCGAGGGAACTGAGGGTCGCGTCTCATCTGAGGTAGGCGAACTTAACGTGAACTTTTCGTCACGAGACGAAGGGAGGGGCCAAACCGCTCAGCCGAAGTAGGTGAGGACCACCGCCTGGATGGGCTGGCGGCACATGGGGCACAGCTTGTTGCGCTTTTTGAGCTTGCGGGCACAGGCGTAGCATGACATCAGGTGGCCCGTCTTGCCGTGGACGATGCAGCCATTCTTGGGGTGGGACTGGCAGATCAGGCAAGGCTCCAGGCACGACTCGGGCAGGCGCATGTCGGCCGAAAGGCCGCGCTCCGCCGCGGCCGAAACCGCCGGGCCTCCCCCCGGCTCCTGGCTGTCGTCGACGACGACGACGGACGGGGGCCCGGAATCTGCGGGGCACGCTCGCTCCTGGGACATAGCAGAGCTGCAGGAGGACGACGGGCGCGAGGTCTGAGAGCCACGGCTGACCGTCTTGCCATCCGGCACGTCCACGCCCTCCGCGGCGTCGGAACCTTCGGCCAACGGGGGAGGGAGACGATTGAACTTCTCGTGCCTCTTGCCACACGCACACATTTGGCGGCAGAGCTCGCGGGACCCACCGGTAGCATCTGCCGGCGCGGCGGTCAAAGAGGCCTGGCGTAGCCAATCCTGGCGCAGGCACCAGCAGCGCATGCAGTTGCTCGGGAGAGGCACCTTCAACTGGGTGCACTCCTCGCAGCGCCAGAAGTCCTGCCGATGAGCACGAGCCCCCCCGCCCTCAAGTCAGTTGCGCGCGTCGGTCCCGCCCGAGCCGGCCCGCGTCCGCTACTCACGGCTTCGGTGATCTCCGTGTCGTCATCGGAGTCGTCTGCCAGGGTCGTCAGCTCACACACCTTTTGCGCCGGCGACAGAAGCTTCAGATGGGTTTGCCCCGCGATTCAAGCGAGCCTTTGCACGTGGCCTTACGTCAGAATCGGCGGACAGGGAGCTGTCGTCGTCCTCCTCCTCCTCGGGATCGGAGGATCGCAGCTCATATTCGACGCTGAAGTCGTCGTCGTCGTCCGAGTCGTCGGCCAGGGTGCTGTCCGTCACATCCGAGTGGCCCGCCTTCACAAAGGAAGTTGAGAATTGCATGGATCCAGTTTTTGTCCAACTTTACGTCTTTTTGAGTCTGTCCGTTTTTGCTACCGAGACTCGTAGCTCGTTTTGTGTTTTTGCTGCTTTTCTGTCTTAATGATTTGGTGATTCTTAATGATCCCATTGACTTTGATTTGCTTTGTACTTTTTGCTTTTGCTTTGTTGTTCTGCGGCCTTTGACTGTACTGTCTAACTTATAAATATGCCTACTTTTCTTGCTACCGTCACAATGAAATTTCCCGAATACGGGATGAATAAAGTTATCCAATCCAATCCAATGTACGAATGAGGTCAGTGTTTGTCATTTTGGTTTGTTTTTCTTTAACTCACAACACTCTGGCTCTCTGCCTGGCTGTCGTTGAGTCTCTCTGTTGCATCAAGTCCACCAATGAGGTACCAGGAGTAGGTGCGATGAAAAACAACAGGGTAGTTGTCCGAGCGACCCCTTTTCACGCCGTGCCCCTCGTCTCCGTCCGCATCGTCGTCGTCGTCATCAACCGGTAAGTCGATGGAGGGACCTGAGGGGGGCGCCACGCCGGTGTTAAAGCTCACGTTATGGACGGGACGCGCCGAGGCGGACTGACCGGCGCCATTGCTCCTGGAGCTCCAGCGGCGGCGTCTGCCACTCTCAGAAGAAGGGATGGGCTCGGCTGCCGGCTCCTGAGGTGAGGGAAGGTAAAGTAAGGATGGCCTCGGGTTAACTGTCAATGGCTTCATTTCCACGACATTTTTTTTGTACCTGCTCAGCTTGCGGAGCCCGGTCCAGGCTGCCGGAAGCACCGGAAGAGTCGGGAGACGGACCTGAAGAGGATGGACAACAATTGTTACAACCGCTTCTGCGTAAATGAGGACTTTTGTTTCAACGGGATGCCCTGCCTTGGCTTCTTCTCACGGTCACAACGTTCTTGTTGAGCTTGGCGTACACAGCCCTGTCCCGGAGATCGGGTGGAAAATGGTGAGCCCAAGTTGGACGGGCAACGTGGTGGCTGGCGAGCGCGTCTCACCGAGGTTCCTTGACAGAGAAGCTCTCCACGCCCATGATGTTTCCTAGCGGGTCCTGAGCACAACGAACAATGTGCTGCTCTTCCTTGTCGTACAGCTCCTTCATGGAGATGTACTTGCCCACGTAGAACGTCACCTAACGGCGCATTGCACAACCCGTTAGCGATGCGTTAGTAGCTGTGGTGTTTGAAAATCTTGACTTCCGACTTACATCTTGCATGGGCATAACATCTTTGGTGGAGCCCACTTGTTTCAGCAAATCGGCTAACTGCGGCGTGGGACGAACCTGAACGCAAAAAAGGGGAAACGGCGAGCAATAAGTCAATGCGTCTCACTGATATTCTTAACAGAAATGGCTTCTAACAACTCCTGAAGCCATGATTTTTATTCAAATGCACGATAACTTGAAAGGAGATGAGAGAGAGAGAGACTCCAGTCACACTCACAAGTCTGCAATCACTAGAGTGGTCCATCTTGTCATCAGTTGCCGGAGAAACAATCTGCACATAAACACACAGGACGTCAAGAAAAGCTTGCTCGACTTTGCATCACTTCTATCACCAAAAGTCAGTATTTTTTTTGGGTCAATGAATTGATGGCTCTAGGTTAACTTACGGTCTACATTTTGTAACACGAAAGGAAACTAAATACTGGATTTAACTGCAAATGAAATTATTTGAATAAAGCTTAGCTAGGCTTTGATTAAAAGCTCTGAGTGTATCACATCAGAAGTGACATCGCCATCCCATTTTGAGCAAAATACCTGTAAATACGCAGAAAATGCTATTCGCGACAAGAGTAAACCGTTTTTAAAAGGTATTTTTGCGGGGAAAAATACAAATGACAGACCATACCATGATTAAAAAGAATAGAGTCCAAAAGCCTCTGCGTGTAAACCGTCCCCAAATGAATAGTGCAAAGAGTTAAAAGTGCAGAGCAGTCAGAGAGCCTCGGGGAGGGGAGCCTCGCTCTTATAGTGTGCATCCAGGACATGTCAGGGCTAGACTGGATCGCGAGTAGACGCCGTGACGCAGTCACGTCTCCTCCGCCAATCAGAGCCGTTCCAGCTGACTCAGGGGCACGAGCGGGGTTGGAACAGCTGATTAAATAATACAATTTTTTTACACGGACATGCCGGGACTAGTCTGTTATGACTCATCACTATTCCAACCCAGGCTAACTAGTAACTAACTGGGTTAGCTGGTTAACAGGACAAATATGCCGTTTTTAAAAATAGAAACAGTAACAGTGAAACCCCAGAACAGGAACAAAATCCAGACTTTTTCACTGTAAAGGAACACAACCACTTGATTTGCGAACACTACAGTCGAAAATCATTTAAACACAAACTTTAATTGATAAAAAATCTGTTCTATTCACCAATTTTGTTATACGCAGTGGTATATAATGACAGTAAAGGCTTTTGATTTGATTTCTGAAGCAAATGCCACATTTGTGCCACGGAATACACTAAAACATGCCTTCAAGGCACCCATATCTACTGAAGTTTCCCGTAAACGGTAGTCGCAACGAATTCATTTTTTTGTTATTTAATATAAATCCACCTTTGTAACTTGACAACTGCCTTTGACGCTTCCAGTTCACTCGTATTCGACTTCTATCGGCGTCAATTCCGAGCATCTTTCAGAGGCGTGCCTAGTCCGCTGCGTCATACACGAGAGGGGAATATGCCCGGACTTGTTTTCCCGCTAGTGGCTGCGCGCATGCGTCGAACGAAACAAACATTACGAGTTCCTACCTGTGCGCATGCGTCGAACGAAATGAACATTATGAGTTCCTGGCTGTGCACATGCGTCGAACGAAAAAAACATTGAGTTCCTGGCTGTGCGCATGCGTAGAACAAAACGAACATTATAAGTTGCTAAAGGCAAATAAAAGTCACAAAATGCTGTTTTCGGCGCATTAAACGTTCAAACACGCATACGTTGTCTTTGTGAACTGTCTCTACCCGTTACAAAGTGAAAACGAGGCCCACTGAGACAACACGCGAGGCGTCCATTATGCTAACGTGGGCTAATCCGAGTCGAAACTTGGAATTTATTTCGCCTGAATCCATTTAACAAAACGTTTTGTTAGTTTCAGTTACCGCATGGCTATGATGCATCCTCAATAAAACACATGCGACACATGCTCAACTCACGTTGCTTTACGTTGGGTCAGCCAAGAAAGTCCAAGGCTCCGCGGCCTACTACGCACAAACGCCACCTTTATCAAATGCAATCTATTACATGCACATTACATCATATTTGATAATATCGTGAGTCTCATGAGTATCCCTACGCGTTTCGTCCAGTGAACGTCTTATGGCCAATTTGTGATTTAACAAAAAACAGGTGCGACAATTTAAGCTCCTCTCGGAGACTCTCGTTCATTACCCTCTAACGTCCGCGACAGCGACCCTCTTGGTTGTTTACTCTCTAACGTCCGCGACAGCGACCCTTGAGGCCAACCACTGCAATTGCATCACATTTTCGCGCCACAGGACTTAGAAAAAAAGTACGCTTAGAGTAGTACTGTAAAATAATCCAATTTCCCCTGATAATTCAAACGTATTCATCAGCCAGCCGCTTGTTTTCTCCTGACCGATTTCCCACGTCATCAAGATTTGGAGCTATTGTATGAGCAGTTACCTAAATCAACTGAAACTTCTTTTGACTGCAGTACAAATATTTCTCCTGGCACAAATAAGCAACCAATACAGGGAATGAGCTTCTTTTTTTTACCCCAACAATTTATTTAAAAGAACAGGTATACAAAAAGAGACAACATGAGGATTTTCACAGCTCATAGCCCAGCGGGTCGAGTCCCTCGTCCAAGAGCGCCAGCGAAGACTCCCTCAACTTGAGGAGGAAGCGTCTCAGCTCCTCTTTGGAAAACACCTGAAATGTGCACAACGCCGGCATCAGCTTTTGGGCGCGGCGCGAGAAGCTGGCACCGAGCTCACCTGGTAGAGCCGATAATGGTCGGACGAGAGGATGTCGGCGAGCCAAAGGGCCTCCTGGTGTCTGGCGGAGCTCTGCAGCACGCTGAGCAGCAGAAAGGTGAGGCGGGGCAGACACAGCGAGCGCAGCGCCGACATTTGGTGGGCACGCTCTGCATCTTGCTCCGAATCCTGGCAAAAGCATTTCCCGTCACATAGGCGAGAGTCAATGGCTTCGGGTGCACCTCCGCTTTTGCCCACCTGCTGCGTGTTGTCCACCATCCAGCCCCCGTCGACAAACAGCAGCACGTTATAGATTCTTTCCTTCACGTCTTCGGTCAGGGCGTCCAGGCGGCTAGACCAGGCGGCCAGCGCGGCCTGACGGACAGATGGAGGAAGCGCTTTTTAGCAGCCGGAAATGGGCGAAGCGTTCGCTCGTGCCTACCTGGTACTCTTTTTCTTTCATCTCATTGGCCACCCGCTCTGTAAATTTCACTTCTGGCAAAGGCGTGGGCTTTTGGGGAGCCACTCGACTGTGAGCGAACCACTCGGTGAAGGCTTGGTGGGCTTCCTGGGAGCACATTTACATTCGAGTCGGGAACGAGAACAAAAAGCGGTCATTTGGGCAGACCAGATAGGCTCTGATGCACAGGTGCTCTCTGATGGCGTTCTCGTCCTCGGCGGGCAACGGCGAGGTCTGGCCCGGCCCGGACCACTGGCAGTAGATTTCTCTCATGGAGTCCTCGGGAACCTTGGAGAAGACCGCCTTGGCCGCGTCGTGTTTCTCCAGAGCTGGGAAGGTAAGGTCGAGCAGTGGGTGGCACGATCACGCGTTTGGGTCACCGGCGTTTTCTACCCAGAAATCTCCTCATGATGCCGTTGGACTGCTTCAGGGCTTCGGCTCGATGGGTCGGGTCGAACAGGAGCCAGTCGATGACGTCGATCTTATTTTGGTCTTCCTGTGGGAGTGGAACGCGAGTGGTACGGGGCCCCGTGCCTGCTTTGCCACTTGAAAACCAACCTTTGTGGTTCCCGCCTCCAAATTTTGCCGGGGGTGCGTCAAGTCGGCGTCCTCTCTTTTCCGCACCGTCTCCACCACCAGCTTGGTCACGGCGGCCACGTCCAAACCTAAAACGACGCAAACGTCTCCATTTCTGCCCAATAGCGACCGGAGCCGACGTGGCGCTCCCACCGGCCTCCGTGGCCAGGTGCAGGCAGCGGGGGCGAAGCTCCGGCTGCTCCAGCGTCTCCAGGAAAGCGGCGTAGTGAGCGGTGGCCAGGTCGGCCGGCAGCTGGCTGACGTAGCGGGCCACCAGCTCCGTTCGCCTCTCCCGGACCAGCAGGCTCACGTAGGCCTTCAGCACGTCCACACACACGTCCTCCTTCGGGACAAGGTCGTGAGCCGGTCGGTTTATTTGAACGCCCGCCGTACCACCCGCCTTCGGAAGCGTGGAAGGCTTTTCCCCTTTGTCACCGTACCTTCAGGGCTAAACCCATGGAGTGGAAAAACAGCAGCAGGTGACTCATGAACCGCAGCAGATGCGAAGGGAGCGGCGCCGACGCCGCCAGCCAATTGGAAAACTCGTCCAGAAGACCTGAGAGCAATTTTGGGCGCTCAGACGAGTTCCGCGGCAGGCCCAGGACGAACGAGGAAAAGGAATGGTTACCGTCCAGGTCTCCCAGGATGATAAACTTCTGAATGAGGTGATAGTGCTCTCGCGTCTCTTCCAACACCCTCTAGTGACACAAGAAAAGATGACGCATCTTCTATCGTATGATCTCCGCAGCAACCTGGGGCTCCAATTTACCTTTGAATTCGATGCCTGGAGCTCCTCAAAGATTTTTTCCATTGTCCAGCTGAGGAGACAAGCGACTCATTCAGGGCAACTTCCTGACTAAACGCACGGGCGCGTTTCGTACTTGGCTTCCAGGTATTCCCGTGGCAAGTTCTCCACTTCTTGGTGGGCCATCCCCAACGACATCAGCTGCTTTTCCACCAGCGTGTCCACCATGACTTTGAAGTACGTCCACACGCAGTCCTCCCACGATTCGCACACGGCTAACACCTAAGAAGCGAGCGACACCACCTCAGCACGCTCGCGTCAACTAGAAGCCCTCGGCGACTCCCATCTTACGGGTTTCAGGTTTCCGCTCAGGCTGGCGTAAATGGCTCGCTCGTATCTGTTGAGCTGCTCCTAAAAAACAAACAAACAAACAAACAGGTTTCAAGCAATTTGCATTACGGGCCGGTTTAAAAAGGAGGGCTCGTGGCGAACCTCCTCAGCCATCCTCCAACTGCAGGCCTTCCAGATGCCTCGGTGAGGGTTTCCTTCAACCGGCTGCAAGGCCGCACTTTCTGTGGAGGGAAACAAATGTCTCGGAAGTGAGCTTGATGAAACGGCGGAAGGCCACTTGTTTGCGAGAGGCGAAAGAGGACCAGAGTTAATGTTGGGATCGTGGTAGAGCTTCCAGCCTTCCAGGGTGGCAGCTCGCCAGGCCTGACCGCTGCGCGTGCACAGCCTCTGTGCCTGAACGACAATGGGAGAATAGATTGAGAGTACCTTGAGAAAGCCAGAGCCCTCCCACACACCGGCCAGCCTTCCCGTCCGGAATCGATCCCGCGACTACCTCCTCCATCATTCCAGCTCGGATGAGCGTGAACAGCGTCTTGAGCATGCGCACATCGTCTTCCTGGTCCAGGTCGGCGAGGGGTCGTCGCTGGCGCAAGGGCGCGTCCGGGTCCTGACCGGGCATTTCAAAGCATTCAAAAATGGCACCCATCCTCGACCGTCGCCGTAACGTGCCTTACCAGCTCCGTAACCAGGTGATAGGCGGAACCATCGCTGGTCTGGTTTCGCCGCTTCAACATGTGCAACGTGTTCTCCCTGTGTTTAAATTGTGTGGAATGTCACGTACACGCTTGTCGCATACGTTTGGCGGCCGACGGCGAACTCACCAGCAAACATTTTTGGCGTAATACTCGATGTTATCAGAAAAGTCTGCCATCTGATCCTTGGCGATGTTTTCCAGCCAATCCACCACCAGCTAGGTGTAAAAAGCCGTCGTCGTCCGTCAGCGAGCCCGAGCGTGACGACCGTGTGGCGGGCTCGGGCGCTTTGCTACCTGACTTTGACGCACGACCGCGTCGCGTTGGAATAGCTTCTCCACCGCCATTTTTTCACTTTCGTTCAGCGTCTGCGTAACGAGGGAAAAGTCTTCAAATTTCCCGCTCCAACGGACGGGAAGAGTCGAATTCCCGTGGAAATACGTTCAATGGCTCACAGTCCCGTCGACCAGCATGTCGTCTTCCATCGCCAACTGCACTCGATCCCTGAAGAAAGACAGGTAGAGAGAGCGGTAAGGCTGAGCGCAGCCGCCGCCGATCCCACGCAGTCAAGCGTCCGTCCACCTGTAGAGGGAGGAGATCAGTCTCCAGGTGTTGCACTCCTGCTGCAGGAGCCAGCGCGCTCCTGCCGTCTTGCTGCTCCGACCCGCTCGGAGCACCACCGACTGCAGCACCTCCACCTGAGACGCCGGGAACAAAGTCACCCGACTGGCGTGGGGCGCCTAGAGGCGGAGCTTAGCCACCTTATCCCGGCAGAGGGCTTGGTAATCCTCGAGCAGGTCGAAGACGGCGGAGGAGGAGTGCTTCAAAAAGGACGCCAGGAACTCTGGGAAAAGACTGGTCGCGGCTGTGGACGCACAAAGCAAAATACCGGAGGGAAAGTCAAGTCGAGTCGGGTTTGTCGGGCTCACCGTCAACGTTCCCTCTAAGCTGCGCGCGTGCGAAATCGCGCACTACTCTCGTCTTCTCTGCGCACAGCAAATCATAGAGCGCACAAAATAAAATCCCATTTTTTAAATTTTTTTAGCTGTGAGGCCGACGCGCGAAGCACTCATCTGCCGGGCCACCCATTCATAGATATTAATCATTACATTTTATTATTACTAAATCATTTATGTCATTTATGTGTAGTAGACATGCACCTGCTTATGGCAGGTGTAATACAGGTGTGGCCATAGCGAGCAATGATGATGTTGCTCACACCAGTACTCAGTGCATACCTGTCAACCTCTGCCGATAACTGCCCTTATAAATGATTATGATTCCCCTTACAAACCCCCAAAAAACCTTACAAACACCGTACGAGTCGTACGGTGTTTGTAAGGTTTTTTTGGGGTTTGTAAGGGGAATCATAATCATTTATAAGGGCAGTTATCGGCAGAGGTTGACAGGTATGTCAGTGTGCTCAGGGAGGTTGTCTTTCTGCCCAGACAAACAAAAAATTAGAGGGAACATTGCTCACCGGCTTCTCCGGGGTCGTCCTCCTTCAGCAAGGCCGAAGCGAGAGGGCCCACGTCCTCCGTGAATAAACTGGTGTTTTCCAGATCCGTCGCGGGGGAGGCGTGCAGGCTGGTGGTCCAGTCGCTGTCGTCCAAATTCTACCAGCGACAAGGCCGTTGTCGCATTATGCCCAATAGCCCAAAGATTTGTTTTGCTTTCTCACCAGAGTGCCCATTGTGCTTTTGGGCGTGCGCGTAAAGCGAGGGGTTTGGCCAGCGGATGCCAAAATGGTGGAAATATCCATAATCCCGGGAGTTACTGGAGGAAGAACGTAGCCTTCTCATTCAGAGCCACCAAGGTTCCAACTTTTGGCGCCTTACCCGCTTGTCCGAAGAGTGAGGCGGCCGCGATTCTCGACATGGCCGGCGTGACTGCAGAAATGACGGGACTGCCGGTGCCCGGCGGCAGAACTGAGGCAACGCGCTCAGGAAAACCACCGTGGAGACGAGAAAGCTATGTGGCCGTAAAAGCCACTTCTCAAGGATACATGCCACCTTCTTCATTCGACATGCCGCAACGGTCACAAAGTCGTCTCGGACCACCGGCGACGGCAGCTCGTCTTTCGCCCTAAAGGAGTACACGAAACAGAAACATTTTTACACTCGCTCGAAAAAACTATTTTAATAAAAAAAGAATTTAATCGACAGGTCCTTTTTCCAAAATAGCTTCTCAAATAAAATATTGGAACTCTACTATCAAATATGCTTTTATGTGACAATATGTACCGGTAACTTCACGTGCATGACTGCACTTTAGTTCTCTAAAGTTGAGTCTCACTGAACTTTGAGAGACTGAAACAGAAGATACGCGAACCATTACTGTATTCACAATGTTAGCTTCCCCTATTATTGTGAACGGGGGGCAGCGTTAGCATCTTTAGCCCGGTAAGCTTTGCAACATAACTTGATTTAGTTTACGCAAGCTTTCAGCTTCACCAAAACCTTGACGGGTGACGCGGCGACAGACGGTCTGAATGTTAAAATGATAAAAGCTTTGTGGGATACATAAAGTTCAATGTTATTACCTGTCCATTTTAGCAATGTGTCACTTCCCGCTCCTCGAGGTTCAACAGCTTCTTCTTCGTGGAAAAAAAAGGATGGGTTTAAATAAGGCAGTGGCTCATTAGCCGGTAACCGGTGAAATAGTCCCAGGGGCTATTTAGCCAGTAACGTATTATTTAACATTGAGTGAATAGGGGATTTTCTAAACCATTCAACCAATCTGATTGAAATTTGATTTGAAAAAGATCGGTGAAAATGTTAAAAATAAACAGGCCAAAATGTTAAAAATAAACCCATTAAAAGTGCTTGAAAAGCCCGCAAAAGATTTGGAAAAACACAGATGAAAATGTTTTAATTGTACCCATGAATAGTGTGTTAAATGTCAAATGTTAAACGCACTGGCATAAATCGGCATTCTATTGAGCAGCGTTACGTGACGCCATAAAATCGCGCCACTCCACAATCTAACATTCGAATTTTGACATTGTAAAAGACCCATTTGAAAAGCAATTAAGCCGCGTTTATTATAACAAGAGTATTAAATCACGTGCTCCTTACACGTCCCCAAAACAGACAATATAAAATGACATGGCAAGGGATACAGATGAAATGCGAGACAGCAAGACTATATGCCACATTGATGTCTTTTCATTCAAACACTTTTGACAATGAAATGAGTCTGAGCCTTTTAATTTTTTCAGAAGCTTTATACAAGTTGACAGTAGCGTAAAACAGTGCAAAGGACGGCAAAAGATAATCGATTTACGTTTGTTCGCCACGCAGCCGTTTTTGTCAAACGTCATCAAAACGCGCCCGGAACTTTAACAAACTTTGAGACATTGACATTTGGCAATACTATTATTAATAAGTGAGGTGGGCTCTCCTGGAAAAGTATTGAAACGTCTAGCATCCACATTAAAACAAACACATATGATGACGCCAGCGCGACATGTCAACTATCACGTTTTTCAAGTGTCGTGCAAACTGCAGAGCTTACAACAACAACAAAAATGCTGGTTTTGTCTTGAAGTTCGGCCCATTATTAAAACTCATTGAAATGTGTTTGTGACTGTAGACTCTCTTTGGAATTGATGTTTTTCTTTTTCTTTTTTGTGTGCGTGTGTTTGTGTGTGCGTGGGTGCCCCTGTTTCATTTTTTTAAAAGATGATCTCCCCACGTTGTGTTAGTCATACTAAACAGTTAACCTGATTTCCGACTAGCGATCAGATGGCCTTACGTGCTGTGTGAACGCCATAAAAAAACCGAGGCGACGTGGCCGCAGGAAGGAAGTCGGGCAGGTTGATCCCTTGCTGCCTTCTCATTGGTAGCTATTGTGTTTTTTTGGAAGTGCTCCCTGATTGGTCGCCAAAAGTCGTCGCACCTGTCGTGCCTGCCGAACTTTGGAAGGATGATGATCAAAAAGTGGGCCGAGCGCAAAGATTGAGAGAGGAAGTGGGAAAAGACTTGGCTCAGCTCGGCTCAAATGGCCCTAGTGGCAAAACGCGGCGCCGAGATGCATCGCAACTTGAGCAAAAGTTAACAAGGAGGCTACGCGCGCGCGAGAAGCAACTCGCCAAACGTCTCCGCCATGGAGTCCGATGTGCAATGGAATGGTGGACAAGTTTTGGAAGACGACATATGCGAACGATCCGAGGACTTCAGCGGCTTCCAGCGGTGGATCGCCCCGGTCGAATACTCGCCTACTTTTCCTCCTCCTCCTCCTCCTGCTCCTGCTCCTCCTTCTCTGCCTATGCCTCTGTTTCTGGTGGCGGATCCCGACGAGATCACCTCACCGAGGACGTCCATCGTCGACTGCCTGCTGGTGGAGCTGTACGACACGTACGGCGGCAGGAGGAACGTGGACAGCTGGGACAGCTCCACCGAGGCGTCCGGACCGGAAGCCTTCCAGGGGCGCTGCAACGCCGGCTCCGGATTCCTGCAGGAGCTCCAAGAGAAACACACCAGGAGGCACCAAGTCAACTATTTGTCCCGCAAAGGTGAGCGAGCGCTTGGCTCCCTCGCTGCATTGTCACGTCTGCTGCCTTTTATTGCGCTTTTCATTTTCCAAGTGGGAAATGATGCGTCAAAGTAACACGCGTGGGCAAAATGCACCGTCGCAGCACAAATTGCGAACCTTCACTTGCCGGTTTGGAGGATACTAGATGGAAAGCACACTAACACTAAATTCCATCAGCGTCTCAATCTCCGGGCCGGCAGGGGGCGCTCCTCGAGGAGTTGGAATTGGTCTAAAAACACTCTGAAATCAGACTTGAAGGGGGGAAACGCTAATGAAAGCGTTGACAGCTGCTAAATGCCCGTGTGTTTGTCCAGAAGTCACGTGACCGCTTCCCCCACACCCCCTCCGGTCAAGTTAAACAATGGAGACACCCATCGTCGGACTTCCTGAGTTTTTCGCAGGCGCCGCGGCGACGGCTCTTTTATTCGTCATCTCTGCCGTATCATTATATTTTTTAAATCTATCTGTCTATAGGCCCCGAGGAACTGGTCGCCATCATCCAGGAGGTGAAATACCGCACGGGCGTCCAGTCGGCCAAGCTGATCCGCCAGTTGAGGCGGCGAGACCGACTGGTGTACAAATTGCAGAAGAACTACGACATCATCACCGCTTGCCTGCAAGCCGTCTCGCAGAAACGACGTAAGAGAACGCTGGTCCTTGAGCGCCATTGACGGCGATAGACGTCCGATCGTTTGAACCGGGACGGATTGGTGGTTCAAATGATTGGAGGGAAATGGAGATGACCTCGAATCGGCCAATAGCTGGCGTCTGAATTGACCTTTCCCCGTATGTTTTTGGGTGGAAATAAGCAATGGGCGGCTGCCCATCCACTCGCGTCCACTAGCAGTCAGCCGCTCTGCCCTCTCATGTAGTAACCATGGTCGACCGCACGAGGGTGCCGTTGGCCAGCTAAAGTCCCATATCCAATTTGACAACGTGTGTTGAAAAAGTGGACAGTAATAGCCTCCCTCGAATTTCAAGTTCATTTTGCCTTTTGGCCCCGTGGCGGTCGGTATAGCTGTCAATCAGCGGGATCGAATCGTGACCTGTGATACGAATCGTACCACCAGATAGGAGTCAATACGAACCGCCAGTCGACGGGCTTCTGGGCGTAGGTGAGCAGGTTGAAGCAAGTGATGCTCCTCCTCTTCCTGCATCCTTGTACTTCCTCCTGATGACAAGCACAAAAAAGAGGAGGAAGAGGATGAGGAAGAAGCGATGTTGAGCATCATCCGCAGCAGCAATACTGGTCATTTTTAAAGCGTTCCTAATGGGATTTTGAAATCGATTTTGGGTGAAAAATGAAAACGGACAGTCTCCTACCATGAGCTGAGGTCTTTGGAGGCTCACTATGCGACAGGAGCGACTTGGGGCTTCTGCCGCCGTCGCCGTCGCCGTCGCCGTCGCCGCCGACGACGACGACGATTCGGCGGCGGCCTGCAGGAGGTTCCGAGCTGCCGGTCGGCAGCGACAGCGGCACCCGGCGTCGTCGGCGTCGGGCGGGGTAGGCAACATCATCAGCAGCGTCCTGAGGAAACGAAACGGAATATCCAGGAGCGCGCCCAGGCTGCTGTGCACACTGGAGCCAGGTGACGCGCGCGCGCGACGGCCATTAGAATACTATACGGTGCGGTGACGTCACTTAACAAAACAGTCGATCAGTATTTTGTCATCAGGGCTCAAAATGAGGACGCGCGACCGTAGTCAAGTGGGCGTGGCTTTCGCACGACTTAATCCTCTTTCCAAGAAAGCGGATCAAGTCGATTGGAAAAAAAATAAAGTGGAATGGCGGACATTCGAACGTATGAGACCGATCAAGCAGGTTGTCCTCTCTTTGTTTTTAGGTATTCGCCGACTTAGAAAGGCTTGAATTGGAAGTGCTCGTCTTTTGATGGCCCTACTTTCAAAACAAGTCCTAAAACAATGATCCCCTTGATTGAAGTGTTGCTTTTTAACAGCCATGAAAGATAAGCATTGACGATGGCGGCCAATCGGTTAACGTTGGGATGCGTTTGTCTGCACAGGAGTGGACACGAGGCTGAAGTTCACCATTGAGCCTTCGGTTGGAAAGAACGGATTCCAGCAGGTAGGTCTCCTGCAAACTCTACACGTGGTCGTATTTCTTTTGCTTTTTCTTCTTGTTGCCTTTAAGACAGATTATTTAAAAGCCAGTCTGACTTTGGAATGTGTTTTTTTTTTTGCACCACAGTGGTACGACGCCCTCAAAGCCGTGGCCAGACTTCCCACCGGCATTCCCAAGGAATGGAGAAAGCGGGTGAGTCGAGCGAGCCAACGCGTCGGACGGCGCCGACACCGTGCGCACGACTGACGCACGTGTGCGCAGGTGTGGCTGACGCTCGCCGACCAGTACCTTCACAGCATCTCCATCGACTGGGACAAGACCCTCCGCTTCGCCTTCAACGAGCGCAGCAACCCGGACGACGACTCTCTGGGCGTCCAAATCGTCAAGGTGGCGGGTTTGAGCGAGGCCAAGGTTTTTGGCCGGAGCGCGGTCTCGACGGCGTCTTCTCGCGCAGGACCTGCACCGCACGGGCTGCAGTTCTTACTGCGGCCAGGAGGGAGAGCTGGACCGGGTGGTCCTCAAGCGGGTTCTGCTAGCGTACGCCCGCTGGAATAAAACGGTGGGCTACTGCCAAGGATTCAACGTGCTGGCCGCGCTCATCCTGGTGGTGACGCAAGGGGACGAGAGCGACGCGCTGAAGGTGCGGGCGCGCCTCTTCCCGTGAACACGCCCCCTCGTTGACGTCCCGCTCTCATCCGCAGCTGATGATCTACCTGATCGACAAAGTCCTGCCAGAGAGCTACTTTGCCAACAACCTCCGCGCGCTGTCAGGTTTTCCCAGTTTTTTGGTTTTACGCCTCCTCGGCAGCGCCTTTTTACGGGGACCTTCTTCGGTCGGGCGTCACCTGACCTCTATCCGGCCCCCCGCAGTGGACATGGCGGTGTTCCGAGATCTGCTGCGCGTCAAGCTGCCCCGGCTGTCCCGACATTTGCACCGCCTCCAGAGGGAGGCCTACAAGGAGGCGGGAGGTAGGACGCTCGGCGGCCCGCCTTCTTTCGGGTTCTTGTGACGGCCCCTTCCTTTCCGGCAGGCAGCTACGAGCCGCCGCTGACCAACGTCTTCACCATGCAGTGGTTCCTCACCATGTTCGCCACCTGCTTGCCGGCGCCCGCCGTGCTGAAGATCTGGGACTCGGTCTTCTTCGAGGGCTCGGAGGTCTTGTTCCGAGTGGCTCTCGCCATCTGGGAAAGACTCGGCGAGTGAGTGAGACGCGTCGGCGGCGGGCCGTCCTGGAAACTGGGCGTCCATCCGTCTGTCCGTTCCGTCCCGCCAGGAGGATTTTGTGCTGTCAGACGGCCGACGACTTCTACAGCACCATGGGTCGTCTCACCCGGGAGATGCTGGAGCGCCGCCTTGTCGATCCCGCCCGGCTCATGCAGGTTGGGACCGGGCGGGGCAAGGCGGAGCGAGACTAGCTCAGCTCGGGGACCCTTTCAACCCACCAAATCTCTGGCAGGAGGTTTACGGCATGGCGGCCTTCCCCTTCCCTCAGCTGGCCGAGCTGAGGGAAAAGTACACGTACAACATCACGCCCTTCCCCGCCTCGCTCAAGCTCAACGGAAGGTGGGAAGAAGCCAAAAGCCAAAAGCCAAGCGGGCCCACTCCAAAGTAGGAGCCGCGCTCACCGCTTTGGTTGGCTTTCCTCGCCAGCGGCTGGGAGAGCGACGACGAGGCGGTGGCCGACGACGACGCGGCGGTGGCGGCGGCGGTGCTCGGTTGTCTGGGGCCGCTCGGGGGTCTGCTGGCGCCGGAGGTGCGGCGACACCAACAGCGGTTGAAAGGTGAGTGGTGACACGGGAGGCCACGGACGATCGCCACCCGCCGCCGCCGCCCCCGCCGAGACCGACGATGCGTCCCCGCAGACGTGGCCGAGCTGAGCGCGGTCGGGGGAGGAGCCGGGCCGGAACACGAGGCGGCCGTCCACGGCGCGTTGATGGAGCGAACCAGCACGGACGTCCACGCGCTCAAGAAGCAGTACGCTCGCATCAAGAGGCGGCAGCAGCAGCAGTCCACCAGGCTCTGCGTGCACGCAGGTGGGGCCGAGCGACGGGCGACGGGTCCCGGACGGAGCCCCGGGGCCTGGGCTCCGGCTCCGGCTCCGGGACCGGGGCTCCACGCTAACATCTTTGGAACTCCACGTCCCTCCAGACAAGTGTCCCGGCACCCGGGTCTCCCCGTCCCAACTCAACCCGTCCGGCGCCGTCATCAACCACCTGCTCCTGGGGCGGAAAGCCCGCGGGGCCCCGCCCATCTCCCGGGCTCGCGGCTCCCGGCACTCGGACGGAAGCGTGTCTTCCGCCGGGTCCCGGGAGGGCGCGGCGTCTCCCTGGCGAGCCCACGTGCGCGCCCACCGGCAGAACGCGGCCCGAGCCCGCCCGGGCTCGGGGGAGTCGGAGCCGCTGGACGAGGAGAGCGGCGAATCGGAAGCGGCCGACGGCGTCCCCTCCGAGCCCCACGCCCCGGCTGAGGTGGAAGAGGTGCGGTTGGGTCTGCGCTCGGCGGGCTTGGAAGACCCAGATTGGAGCCCCACTTTGGATACCCGGCCCGTCCCTCTTCTTTCTTCGACGGCGCAAGAAGTGTCAAATTCCGAGGCGGTGGCGACGGTGTCCTCTTCTCCCGAATCCCCGTCCTCGTCGTCCGCCCCGGTCGGAGGCTTCTCGGAAACGCGGTCGCCCTCGGCGGCACGGCTCTCCTGGCCTCCTCCCGGC
Source organism: Stigmatopora argus (assembly GCF_051989625.1). NCBI lineage: Eukaryota > Metazoa > Chordata > Actinopteri > Syngnathiformes > Syngnathidae > Stigmatopora > Stigmatopora argus. Next base: position 7,856,851 of record NC_135409.1, on the reverse strand, counting down.
TGCCCGGCGTCCTCCTCCCCGGCGGCGAAGCCGCAAATGTTCTCGCCCTTCCCGTGCGTGAAGCTGCCCAGAAAGTCGGCGGCCGCTCGAAGCCTGGGCCTGTACGGCCCCTCCTCCAGGACGCCCGCCGTCAGCTTCCCCCAGCTCAGCCGCCATCTTAGCGGCACTCCCAGGAGACGCTGAGAACACGTGGCCTCCTCCGGCGGGAGAGCCGCCAAAGTGGAGTAGCGTGGAGTAGCGCGGCGCAGCGCACCAAAGGCATTGGCTCGTTCCCGTGAAGACACGGACGTTTTTGTTTGGAAGCCCAATGTGATGGCGACGGTTCATCGCCGCAAGGAATGTACGTACACACAAATAAAAGGTGCATTCGGCAGAAGTTTGTATGGACAATTTCAAAGAGGAGACTTTTGGGCGGTTTTTGTTGGGTTTTAATGCGCTATTAAAATACTGAACAAAGTGGTTGAACCCGCGGGGGTTGTGCTGCGAGAAGCACCTGACTGCGGCACTTTCCGGAATAGTTTTCCCACCCCTGACTTAGTGCATTTTCCCCAAAACAATTGACGCCATTCGCCCTTTCTCTTAAGCTAAGACATTCCATGTAAACAAAAGTCAGTTGACGCTAGGAGACGCTAACCGATAATTCAGCTAGCCCAATTAAGAACGTTTTGCCAGGCGGTGGGAATTGCTACCAAGCTGACATTTCGGACTTTATCGGAGCGAGAAGCGACCGGTCCGTCCGTTTTTCCTCACGGCGTCGGTCGCGGGAGGGTCGGGTGCTTTAGCGCAGCACGCCCGGATTGACGAAGGAGAAGTTCCGGAAGCAGGTCTGGTCCACGCTGTTGATGAGCATCCGGTCAGCGCGGGACAGGCGCGGTTTCTCGTCGGTGAACTCTCTGTCGAAATTGCTGCAGTCGCCGGGGGACGTCTGCGAGGAATTCATGCTTTTTGGTGAAATGGTCTTTGGCCAGCTAGCCAAAGAGCAACGCTATTGGCTACTTCTATTTAGCGCTCTTAGTCTACCGTCTCCCGGTCCATATGAATCCTAATTAGCAGGCTATCGGTGAGGCGTGGTCAACCTACCAAGGTGGGTTTAAAGGGAGGCGCCACCTTGCGCTGTTCCAGCGCCTTCCAGTCAGTGGCGCCGAAGAAGCCGTGCGAGCGGATGCTTCCCTTGACGCCCAGTCGCTCTTCGGGCTCTCTGACGAAGAGCCGGATCAGGATGTCCTTGGCTTCCGGGGTCAGCCAGCGGGGGTAGGCGGGGTCGTCGGTGCGGATGGACTGAAAGAGCTCCTCCTCGTCTCGCCCGCGGAAGGGCGACTGGCCCACCAGCATCTCGTAGAGCAGGACGCCGAAGGACCACCAGTCCACCGAGCTGTTGTACTTCTGGCCTAACAGGATCTGAAGGCACCAGACGAGTCCGTCCGTGAGGCCGGCCGGGGTCGGCGGGGTCGGCAGGGCCGCCGGGGCCGCCGGTTCCGAGGGAGCTCCGTCACCTCGGGGGCGATGTAGTCGGGCGTCCCGCAGAAGGTGGACGTCCTGGCCTCCTCCCATATGTTCTCCTTGCACATGCCAAAGTCGGCGATCTTGACGTGTCCCTCGCCGTCCAGCAGCACGTTGTCCAATTTCAGGTCCCTTCAAATGAAAGCGGGCAGGAAAGAAATGAGGTGGGAAATCCTTTACCCGAGAGACCCCCGCCCGCGCCTCTCCTCTCCCCCCCCCCACCGGTAGATGATTCCTCTGGAGTGCAGGAACTGAAGGCCGCAGACGATCTCGGCCGCGTAGAATCTGCGGGAGGAGAGCGAGTTGGAGGCCGGCTTCCCGGGAGACGCTCCGAGACGGAGGGGGGGGGAAGGACCTACGTGGATCTGCGCAGGTTAAACTTGTGGCACTTCTGGATGTGGAACATCAGATCTCCTCCGTCCAAGTACTCCATCACGAAGAACAGGTTCTCCTGGACGGGACCGAAGGACCAGACTGGACCTTGCCGCATGGCTGGAGCACGAGCGGCGGGGAAGGAATTACCTCGGTCTGAAAGGTGCAGTGCAGGTGGGTGAGGAAGGGGTTGTCCCAGGCTAACGAGAGGACCCTCCTCTCCACCATGGTGCACTCCACGTCGTCGTCCATCAGAACCACGTCTTTCTTCAAAGCCTTGATGGCAAAGAACTGAGCGCTCTTTTTAAGTTCGGCTAAAAACACCTGGCAAAAACAACCGGCGGTGTCGTTGAAGAGTGGAGAAGCGAGGCAGGCGGTCCGGCGACCGGTCCGGCGACCGGTCCGGCGACCGGTCCGGCGACCGGTCCGGCGACCGGTCCGGCGACCGGTCCGGCGACCGGTCCGGCGACCGGTCCGGCGACCGGTCCGGCGACCGGTCCGGCGACCTCACCTTCCCAAAGCTGCCCTTGCCCAGCATCTTGTGCAAGACAAAGTCGTCCAAAGAGAACTTGGGAGGATGGCGCTGGGGCCAACGGCAAAGATCTTCCTCCTCCTCGGCCGCCGACTCCTTCGCCAATTCCGTCGGCGCCGGTCCTTCCCAGGAAACGCCACCCCGCGCCTCTGCGGGATGTGGCCCCGCCTCAGAAAGCGCCGTGCCGCGCCGAGCGTACCCGGAGAGCGTACCTTTGACGGGGGACGTCGGCGAAGCCCTTCCCGGCCGCGGGACGGCGATGGGGCCCTCGCGACGGACCACTGGCGTTTCCCTGGCGCCCCTGACCTAGACGGCGACGGACGGCGCTCGGTGAGCGCCGGGCGGCGGCCCGAGCGGGGCGTCCCGGGGTCCCACCTGCTGCGTGCTCTCGATGACGGCCAAGGCTTCGGCCATCAGCTTCTGGTTGATTCCGCACAAGTTGGCCACCTTCTTCTGGCACTTGTGGTGGACGTTCATGGCGCACTCTAAGCGGCAGCGAGCCATCAACGAGCACGGCGCGCAAAGGCGGAGAAAATGACGGCGGGCGCCGAGTGGAAGCGTTCCCTCTCACCCTCACATTTCAGCCCCTGCTTGGCCAGCCCCCACAAGAGGGTCCCGCAGTGTTGGCAGAAGGTGGGACTCTTGTAGTTGTGCACTTTGAAGCGGTGCGGCATGTCGATCTTGAAGCGCTCCTTGTGGATCTGCCGCGCGAGAGGTGGCGCCCCCCGTCAGCGTCTTCCTCGTCGGCGTGGGCGCCGGCGCTCACCCTGGTTTCCTTGCTGTCGACGGCCGATCCCGCGCACTTGGCGATGACCTTGTCGATGCACTTCTTGTGGATGGCCGCGTTGCACTCTGCGGGGGGCGCCGGGGAGAGCCGTCAGACGGGCGACGGCGCGGCGTCGAGGGGGGCGGGGACACTCACGTCCGCACTGGTAACCTTGCTTGTTAAGACCCCTGCCCGCCGGGAAAAAACGCAGCCGTTAAAGGTCGGGAGGGAGGAGCAAAAAAAGAGGACGGAGCAGAAAGCGAGTCGGCGGGCGCACCAGACAAACTCTTTGCAGACGGAGCAGAAGGTGGGCTGCGGGAAGAAGGTGGCGCTGAACTCATGACCCTTGACCAGGTGGATCTTGGCCTGTTTGAAGGCGCCGCGACGGTGACGCAGGCCGAACAGACCCTCGCGCTCGCCGTGGTCGTCGGCCTTGCCCGCCGCCGCATCTGCGACCAAACCACCGTTTTTGCCTCCCAGATCAAAACGCTCGGTGAAGAGGCGAGCAAAGAAGAAAAAATAATCAACTGTAGTCATTCTTCTAGCGTGGCTTCTATCCGTTATAGCATCATACCTGTCAACCTCTGCCGATAACTGCCCTTATAAATGATTATGATTCCCCTTACAAACCCCCCAAAAACCTTACAAACACCGTACGACTCGTACCTGTTTGTAAGGTTCTTGGGGGGTTTGTAAGGGGAATCATAATCATTTATAAGGGCAGTTATCGGCAGAGGTTGACAGGTATGTAGCATAGCGTTAGCAAGAACCCATTGAAGTCCGAACCACTCAATCATTTATTCATCCAAAGCGTGGAAAACGGCGAATGGGAGTCCCCCAGGGTGCGGCGCCCTTTCCAGGGTGGCCCTACCACCTGTCATTCTATTTATAAAAAGAAAAACACCACGAGGGCGCTTCCCTACCGTCCGTCACCGAGCGTAGACGCACGGAGGAAAGCCCTTGGGGTGAGCGGAAACCAGCTGACGTGTCTACATTTTGGAAAAAAGCGGCATTTGGAATGTCAAGCCACTCACCGCTGATCTCCAGGTAATACTTGGCCTCCATCAGCATGCGTCCCTGCGGCTTCAACTCCAACTGAGAGCAGAAAAAAAAAAAGGACGGGACGTGCTGGAGCGGCGGCGCCGGCCGGGGCCGTTTGGCGGGCGGCGTGGAGGTGGACGTACGTACCCACATCTCCATCTTGCCGCCGTCCTTCTTACAGCGGGCGGCCAAGGCGTCCAGGCAAAGCACCACCTCCGACTTGAGCTGGGCCGTGCGGTCCTTCACCACCACCTGCATGACGCGGCCCGGGTGCACGTGCGCGTCAAAGCTGGTGCTCCACGGGGGGTACATGGTGGGCTTCTTTTGCTTGTACACCTGGCCCTTTTCTGCGGGAAATTCAACTTTTTTTGGCTTCCAAAAGTTGAGGAAATAAGACGGCTTTTGGCTCGATTGCTCCTCCCACCTGTTTGGAAGGCCTCCTTCATGTAGACGGCGCAGTAAGGGTGGAGCACCTCCTCCTGGTACTCCAGGCCCGGGTCCATCTCAAAGTTGGAGAAGCCCATGCGTAGGAAGGGGGACATGGCGTCGGCGCCGAAGCCGCTGCAAGTCCTGCCGGGCAATGACGGAGGATGGTCTGAAGGGGGAGGAGGATGAGGAGGAGGAGGAGGAGCAGTAGAGGGAGAGGAGGTCGGCCTCCAAGCGCCCCTAAGAGCGTCGTGACATCAGTGGGTCCAAACTAGAAAAAGGGCACGACACACATTTTCAGACAGGATTAACCACCAATGAGGAGCTCTTTCCAGTCTTCCCACCCCGACTCATCTCTGACCAATTTTTGACATTATATCCAAACAAAAGCCCCCCAAAAAGGGGCCTTTTCGCCATAACCTCGCCACCAAGTCTGCCGCAAGTGCCGCTAGCCGCGCTATCCCAGGAACACCGCTATGCGCACGCGCCTCCAAGAATAGAGCTGAAATAGGAAACGTACATGGGGAACATTGGTCTTGGGACGGGTTTAGATACGCATGACACGGGAGAAAACGCCTATGGCGGGAGAGTTTTGCGGACCCGCCTCGGGTAGGATAGGAAAGGGATCCGTCAAAAGAGAAGACTTGGACTTGAGGAGAAAGAAGACGCTGAAAAGCAAAGGACGACGTACGTGAAAGTGGAAGACGGTAAGATTGTAGTAGCAGGAAGTGGTCCGTCTTCACATGCACTTTAGTAAACGTTGAGCGTGGCAGCGCAACTTCCTGTCGCCTCTGCAGGCATCTCACTTCCTCTCTGGCGACCCGTCAACTCGACAAGTTTGAGCGCCGGCGGACGACTCTTCAAACGGGGCCCTTTGCTCGCGCCAAGCGCCTTCCACTGGGATTGGATGGAGCCAAAGCGCCCTCCAAAGCATAGAAAGATGAGCGCCACGTCCACACCCGACCGCCCGACGGGCGCGCCGCCCCTGAAGGTCAAATGCCAGCACGCTCCCCGCCACCGGAGACCTTTAAGCGGGCTTTTGGGAGTCCACCCGCCCTTTGAAATATCGGCTCAAAGACCAAATATTCTTTGAAATATTGGCTCAAAGACCAAATATTTAGTGTAGAGTACATATAGCTTATATGGGATAAAAATTGTGATGAATGAATGGGGTGGAAGAAGAAAAAAAACCAACCTGAAGAAGATAACGGACGACTCTGGTGGCAGGCAAAGCAGATTGACTTTGTTGTGGACTGACAGTGACTGACACACGTCACTCTCCAGCCCGTGTTGCGTTCACGACCATCGGATTAGAGGCGGAAATGCACAGCAATCACATGACAGGATGTCAATTTGAAATTTTGGTGGCTTGTGCCATTCATGTTAGTAGTAGTATTTCCATTTGTATGTCATCTGATCCTGCAAAATGGCTCTTTAATGCAACTACTATATTGTATTTTGAATTGTTTTAAAATGTACTCAATCTACTTTTTAGTCATAGTTGGCCACTCAACGGATGGACATGTCAAACGATAGTGCAGAAAGAAAAACGTGAAATGAAGGCAAGTCACAACTGGAGATTTTTCCACTGACCACACGAGGGCAGTGTCTGCAGCCCAGTGCAAGCTTAAAGTCGAATAATATGCTGTATACTACATGCTATTGATGAGGTTGTATCAAATGTACATTCGATTTTTCTATTGGTTTGATATCACCTTTGACTTTGGTTTGCAGCCGTAATTTAATGGCCATCCTGGTCCTGACGACTTTTGAAAGATATATGAAGGCACAGATCGGTGGCAAAGACGGACGATGGCGTGGCTACAAATGGATAGAAATTTATTTCCTCAACAAAATAACAGCAAACAAAAACATTTGCATAGATAAAACCCTTCAACGGCAGCACCTCGGTCGGAGGTGGCGGCTTTTTGTGCGCCAATAAATTAAATGAGCTTCTGGGGGGGGGGAAAAAGGGAAATCCGGCTGGTGACGTGAGCAGCAATAAATAGTCCAAATCAATTCATGATGGTTGGGCTTTGATTCATTTTCATGGCATCAATTGCATACCCGTCAACCTCTGCCGATAACTGCCCTTATAAATGATTATGATTCCCCTTACAAACCCCCCAAAAACCTTACAAACACCGTACGGTACCGTACCATTTATAAGGGCAGTTATCGGCAGAGGTTGACGGGTATGCAATTGACCATAGTTTGGGGCCTCTTGTTGGTTTTGTGCTTTTGTTTTCCTTGCAGAGTGGGCGGGGCTCAGTTGGCGTACTGTCTGTAGAAGGCCACCTTGACGCGTTCGATGTGGTGGCACAGCTTGATGGCCGGCCCCAGCTTCAGGTCCATGCATTCCTGCACGGTGGGCAGGGTCAGCAGCAGCATGGCCTGACCGTCGATGACCTGCCGCCAAGAGACCAGACCAGACCGGACCGATTGGCGGGTGGAGGGCGGGACCAAACGCCGAGGCGAGTCGGGCTCACCTGCTCTTGGAAGATGTTGGCCAGCGAGGCGCAGTCGGTAGAGTTGATGAACTCCACCACCTCCTGCACGCTCCACTCCAGGGGGTTTCGGTCCAGAACCAGGGGCTTCTCCTCCTATGTTTTGTCATGACATTCATGATAGGAGCCATTTTCAAGCAAAAGAAGAAGAGGAGGAGGAGGAGGAGGAAGAAGCACCTGCAGAGCATCTTCTTTGCCCGTCAGATACTTGGGGGGCAGCTGGCGCGCAGACCTCCGTCGAGCCTCGGGCGCCTCTTGAACGCGACGCGGTGGGCCGCCGCCGCCGCCGCCGTCGGTCGGGTCGCGACGGGACTCCGGTCCGGTTCCTTCGCTTCCCGACCGCGACGTGCCATCCGCTTCGTCTTCCTCGCTTTCCTGACGTGGGACGGACGGGAAACGGCGTGAAGGACTGAGGCTGACTATTGTCCTCCTCGCACGGACTGGGATGCATTTCGGGCGAGAAAGCCGTCCGCTCCATTTCAAACCTGAGCCGAGCCGGCGACGGGGTCGTCGTTGGCGGACGGCTCGGTCGGCGACGAGCGCCGCTTCTTCTGCACAAAGATGCTCTTTCTCTTCTTGCGCCTGGCCTTGAGCGCGTCTCCCGCCGCCGCCGCGTCCTCGCCTCCCTGCGGCTTGGACAGCTTCCTCTTCTTGCCGTAGTAATAGGCTGCCGACGGCAAGGCGGCGTGCGTTTTGACTCGGGGCCCGAAACGCGGCTCCGGTGGAGACTCACTGTATTTGGTTTTGGTCTGGACGAAGCAGCTCTCGGGGCACTTTTCGGGGACCAGCGCGGGTCCCACCAGGTTGGGGCAGCACTGCAGCTTGAGGCAAACTTTACGGCAAAAGTCCGGGATGAGCTCGGCCAGCCGGACGATTCGGATGCTGGAGCGGTAGCTTTTCCCTTTATATCTGGGCCCAAAGCAGACGGAACGGAAGCGCTCGAGAGGGGGAAATCGGAAGCGGCGGTGCCGGTGGCGGCGTCGTCCTCACTTGGCCTTCAATGTCTCCTCCTGACAGTCCCACGCGGGATCCTCCAGTTCCTGCAGCTCCTTGAGCACGCGTCCGGGCTTGTAGGCCGAGTTGATGAGCATGGACAGGAGCTGCGGGCCACACGAGCAAACCTTGGCGACGACGCCGGGGAAAAGGACAACGACGGCGGCCCTCTCTAACCGTGTGCGGTTGATTGGTCGCCGGTCTTTTGGTCGCCGGTCTTTTGGTCGCCCGTTGTTGCGGTCCGGGCGACCAAAAGACCGGCGAGCAAAACAAGGTAAAACAACACGTTCTACGCATCAATAAAACCAACAATGGCCATGAGCAGTTTCACTGAGCCGACGTGTGAGTGTAGAAGAGTTTGGATGTACATGCGTTGTCCCTTTAAGAAGCAACGTCCGTCAGGGTCTTAGCAAGTTCTCCAACAAAAAACAATAAAAGTCCGGGAAATTTGGAGCTTTTCTTTAGCCTAATAATTACTAGGGCATTAAGTATGACTAAATAGTCATTCGCACTTTGTATTTAGGGAATTTGAGCAACCATTTAAATGGTAATTATCAATAACCTTCCGGGCGACCAAAAGACCGGCGACCAATCGACCGTGTACCCTCTCTAACGCCCACCTCTTTGAGGACCAGCGTGCATTTTCCAGGTCCCACGGCCTGAGGGAGCTCGGCGATGCGGCCCTTGTTGAGGTACGGCCCCGAGAAGCATCGGTGATTGACAAACACCTTGGAGCAGCAGTATCGGCCGTTGGCTGCCACAAAAAAAGGCCATGGAAAAGACATGTATTTTGCTTTGTGGGCAAAGGAAGAGCTCCTCTCCGTGCTCAATTGTCGTCAAGTCTTTACCTGGGTCGTTGGGGGCGGGCTGACAGTGATTCGCGGGAGGCGGCTCCGTGGCCGGGGGTGGCGCCGACCTGGGACGGCGGACGGGAGAGCGCGGCGGCGGCGGGGTCATTTTCGGCGGAGCCACAAATCCGGGGCAAATCTCACTTACTGTTTCTCCGGCTGGACCACCGCCACTTGGCGCTGCTTGCCGCCTTCCGAAGATGGCGTACGTGTATCAATCAGGTCATTCATTTTCAACACCTTAGCGGGCGGGAAGGATTGGCCAGCGCCGTCCGTCAATGGGTACCTACAGGCGGCTTTGATGGGCGGACTCAGCGGGTAAGCGTTGGCATCGCACCAACCCAGGGGGAAGATGTCCATGGAGGCGGCGTCCACGATGGTCTCGCTGACATTGCTGGCCACGCCTGCGAGCGCCCCACATTACTGAGCACCGAACGTCCGTTCCGTCCCGCGCCTCGCCCTGTTCGCTTTTCCCAACCTTCCAGCCGCAGCCACAGCAGGCGTCCTCGGACGGCGGCGATCCGCGCCACGCACATGCGCTCCGGCCGCTCCGGGTGCGCCGTTTCCAGCCACGTGTCCTCGGCGAAGGCCCGCATCGGCGCCGACGGCTGTCGGAGGAGCTCATTTTAAAAGGGTACGTAAAAGAAGAGTCGCCGGAGGCGGAGCCTTGCCTCGGGGAAGCAGGTGTCGGGCGCGGCTTGGGCGCCGCGCCGCTTGAGGTAGTCGGCCCAGTCGAAATCCCGATCCGGGTACCCGCGCGGCCTCTCCAGGACAGCGCCATTCTTCAGGCACCACTGGACGGGCAGGATGCCGGCCGAGTCGGCGTGGCACAAGGCCGAACGCGGCTCGCCGCCGCCCGTCAGGTCGTCCGCCGTCACCCGGTAGTAGTGCTCGTCGAAGACCTGGACGCCAAAAAGAAAAGGGTCCTTCCTTCCGTGCACCTGGGCGGAGCCGACGGCGCCTGGGCCTACCTTAGTGACCGAAACGGGGCAGATTTGCAGGCGCTCCCACTGAGAAACCATCTCCAGCTTCATGCCCACCTTGAAAGCGTGCGCGGGCAGGTCGGCGCGGTCCTGACGTCATGTCCAAGGGTCAAAGAGTGCGTGCGGTGGGCCACCACCCACCCGCGCGTGGGCCCGGCTTACCTGGAAGGCCTCCGGCGGAACGGCGGAGCTCTCTCCGTCTCGCCGGGCGTCCTCCAAAGCCCGCTGCCAGTCGGCGTCGCTTTTCAGGTTGCGCAATTCTGCAAATGGAAAGAGCGATGAAGCAGACACCCACCCGTGGCGGAACGTCGTTGGCCAAATTACCCGCGGGCGGCTCCGAGGCCATCCGGTTCTCCCCGGCCCAGCCCAAGGGCCGCAGTCTGACGTCCAGGTAGAAAAGCCAGACGTCCCGAGCCCGGTGCTCGTCCGAGAGTCCGGCGAGGCGGAGCCGCAGGCGGCCGCCCACGTTGCGCAGCACGCGCGCCGGCCAGTAAAGGAAGGGCTCGGCGGCGTGGCGGAGTTCCAGGACGGCGCCCGGGACGATCAGGTCCACCGCGTTCTTCCCGCGCAGCGGCTAGAAAAACAGCGGAGGAGAGGCCAAAATTGGGCGCCTTCCTTTTCAGAAGAAAGGTCATTTCTCGGCGTGCTCACCCCTTCCAGCAGGTTGGCGGGCGGCGTCCTGGAGCCGGTCAGTTCGCCCACCAAAAACTCGGTCCAGTCGCCGTGTTTCTCCTCGATGGCTGCAATGGCGCGCGCAACAAAAATCAAAGCACTTCCAAGGGCCGAGAAGTCGCGCCATCCTTTTCTTGAACGCTCGCGTGCACAAATAGATCAACTATTTTTAAACCAGCCGACCCCCCACCCCCCCTTCCCCACGTGAGCCAGCGAGGACGTATTTCTCCACATTGCGCAACGCAGTTCAAATCCGACAAACAAAAACAAATAGCGAGCGCCCTTTGTAGCCGGGTTGCCGGGAACGGACGTCGGACAAAAGCAGACTGCGCCGGTTGCCGCTTGCTAGCTGCTAGCTTTTGAATCAACTGCCATTTTAGCCCCATTTCTCATTTCCTGACAGGATACACGTTGTTGCACATCATCATCGGCGTTGGCAGTTTAGCGGGAGTAGAGGAGGAATGAAAATTCCCTTTGGCGCAAAGACGCCGGCACGCTAGCACGCAGGCTTTTGCCGGTGACCTCGAAGCATCGGCCGCAGCCAAAACACCGAGGGTATGTCGCTATCAACTATTCCCATTTGGTCGTAGGACCGCTACGGAAAATAACGCTCGACGTGACGAGACCCCGGATTCAAAGAGTGTCACGGGCTCCAAAGAGGGTCCAATTGGATTCTTAGTGACCGTTTCAGATATTCAAATGAAGTCGGTCCCCATATTATTTTCGTTTTTGCCGCGTCGCCGCCCAAGCGTTTATCTGCCGCCGGCAGTCGTGGGCTTATCGCCGCCGCGCGCCTTATCACTCACTGGGCGAGAGGGCTACGGCGAGGGCTTACCTTGTCTCAGCTTATCTGAGAGACAAAAAGACAAAAGTGCTGGTGTAAAAAGACGGGGGGGGGGGAGACGGACGGCGGGCCCGGCGGTCGGCGCGCGCCACTCACTCACCTTGCGGCGGCGCCAGCGTCTTGCCGTGGCGGGCGCACCAGCCCACCGGGTGCAGCCGGGCGGCCGTGACGTCGCACCAGAAGTCGGCCCGCCGGTCGTGGCCGTAGCCGCTGAAGCGCAGTAGCAGCAGCTGGCCGCAGGTGGCCACGATGCTGGCCACCCAGTACATGTCGGGGGCGCCCTTGTTGGCCACCTCCAGTTTCATGCCGGGCTGGAAGCTGCTCCGGAGGCTCAGCTCCACCTGCCGCCGTGGACGACAGTTGACGTAAAAAGCCCGCCTTCCGAGTGCCTTTTCTTTTCTTTTTGTTTTTTTTTGTCCACTAACGTGATTGAAGGCGGCGTGCGGGGCGGCGCTGGCCCCCATCTCCTCCAAGTGTTCCTGCCAGTTAAAGTCGGCCCGCTCCCGCTCTTCGCCGTGATCTGGATCCCAATGGACGAGAAAACGTCAGCGGCGAGGAGGCGCCCCGCCCCGTTTGCGGTCGATTGGTCGCCGGTCTTTTGGTCGCGGTCTTTTGGTCGCGGTCTTTTGGTCGCGGTCTTTTGGTCGCCCCGACCGCGACAACGGGCGACCAAAAGACCGGCAACAAAACAAGGTAAAACAACACGATCTACGCATCAATAAAAGCCAAAAATGGCCATGAGCAGTTTCACTGAGCCCACGTGTGAGTGTATAATAAGAGTTTGTATGTACATGCGTTGTCCCTTTAAGAAGCTACAGCTTCAGTCAGGGTCTTCACAAGTTCTCCAACAGAAAACAATCAAAGTCCGGGAAATTTGGAGCTTTTCTTTAGCCTAATAATGACTAGGGCATTAAGTATGACTAAATAGTAATTCGCACTTTGTATTTAGGGAATTTGAGCAACGATTTAAATGGTAATTATCACTTACTTTCCGGGCGACCAAAAGACCGGCGACCAAAAGATCGGCGACCAAAAGATCGGCGACCAAAAGATCGCCAACCAAAAGACCGGCGACCAATCGACCGTGTACCCCCCGCCCCGTGGCTATTCAACACACACTCGTCACCTGAGTCGACTTCCTCCTCGGCGCGCGCTTTGGACGAGTGGTGGAGCGGCGATTGCATCTTGGCCAGACCCGGTCACCTCACCGCATCTCCCGCGTCCTCTCCAACACCTACGGTGGAGAAAAAAAAAGAGAACGATGGCCCGTGATTAAAAGGCCATGGTGCCGAGAACGTCACGGCGGTTTACGCATTCGGCGCCACCACCGACCGTGAGGGACATAAACATTGGCGTTTGGGCGACGGCGCCGACATCAGATAAGCGGCGGCAACAAACAAAAAAGCGGCAGAACTGGAAAGACGCCGAGCGGACGGAAAACTTCCACCAAGTCGTCGGCCGGGTTATTCTTGGTCTTCAGGAAAACATTTGAAAAATAATGAAGGTAATTACCGGGCTGAAAAGAAAGCATGTCGTTGCGCCAGGTAGCAGCTCGGCCCGTCGGAATACGATCCGACTGGACTCGGCCGTATGAAAAAGTCCCCCAAAAAGCGGATAATTTGTCGATTGGTGCGTTTCTCGCCAACGGCTTTCCGTTCCAAAAGCTCCCGGGGAGGATTTAACAGATTACGCGCCTTTTATTGCATTAGTGCCTCTTAAGGAGCTCCTCTTTTAGACACCGCCGTGCCTCCAAATCCTTTCTCTCCGTTTGCCACTCAGCTTTGGGGAAAGTGAAATGGATTGGACTTCAATAGCGCCTCATTTAAGCAAAACAAATCAATAAAGCCTTTAGAAGAGAAGGCTGTGGATTTGTTTCCTTACTTGGAGGCTTTTAAGTAATACTAAGCCAAAGTTGTCTACAAACCTCCCAAAAAAGTGGAATGGTCGCCGCTAAACTAACTGGATTGGACGTCCACATTGTAAATTGTCTTATAATAGGGTTCACATGTGCATGGATAAATTCCCTTAATATGACTAAGTGACAGTTGTAGCCAATGCGTGTGACTGTTCAAAGTCTAACCCAGGGGTAGGGAACCTATGGCTCGTGAGCCACATGTGGCTCTTTTGATGGGTGCATCTGGCTCTTTGCTAACCTGTGAGCTAAAATATGGAAATTGCTGGTGACAGAACTGAGATATTACATCTAGAACTGCTTTAATCTTCATTTTTTTGCAGTAGACTCTTCTGGAATGCATCCTCTCGTTGATTAGCAACAGCATAAGAATCTTTTAAAAAATATTCATATTTTTCCACTTTAAAAGTGGTGAAATTACAAGAAAAAAATTGAAAACGCACTCGTTTACATGCATGTATTTTGACTTTTAAATTTGTAGCATGGCTCACAAGGAATAACATTGGAAAATATGAATTGTTTGTGGCTCTCTTCGTCAAAAAGGTTCCCGACCCCTTGTCTAACCATTCCCACTATATAACATAAAACTCAGGCAATTGTTACTTTTTGAACAGTGAAGTCAATAAGTCAAGAAAACAATTGGGCTCGCTCTTAACATTTACCGTGTGTAGCTGTCAACAGATGGACTTTGATCCCATTTCCACTTTGAAGGCTTTTTACTTCCAAAAAAAAGAAAGCTTTTGACTTGCACAACTCTTGGTCGGGTTTGAACCAATGACCGGAAGTGCTCCTTTGACGAGCGGCGATCAAAGTGCTGACGTCATGAGTGGGCCAAGCCAAGCCGAGACGGGCCGTTCTGGGCTGGGCTGGGCTGGGCTGGGCCACCTCACCGCGACTTTGCAAAGTGCGGCGGAAAAAAATCCGCAGGCGCTCGCCCCGCGAACACTTGCGATTTAATTGACTAAAGGTGGCGCGCGTGCACCGAAAGAGACCCACGGGGAGCGTGGGCGCGTCGCGGTGACCTTTTTTCCTCGCTCAAAAGATCTGCCAAAGTCCGCGCAAAGCAGCGTCAAAAGCAGCTGAAAAGCAGCGCGGCGGCGGCAGGCGGGCGCCATAATGACTGGGCGCTTCTTTCAAAAACGAAAGCCACCTATCTCAAATCGACCAAAGTGACTCATCGGCGCGGGGGCCGTCGAATAAAAAAAAGGGCTGTCGCGACCAAAAAAAGCCCCATTTCCGGGAGGGAAAGAACCCGCGGCGGGCTTCCGTCAAAAAAAGACGAAGCGCGTTGGCCAAGAAGACAAAAAAAGACGCCAAAATGCTTGGCAAAAAAAAGTGTCCCGGTTTTTTGGGGGGGGGCTTGACAAGATAACCAAAAGCTTGAAAGCGGCACCTGCCTTACCTGGCGGCTTCCTTCCGGGACACTTCCGGCTTAGCCCCCCGCAGTGTTCGCTCGGGCTCGAACAGCAGCGCACGTCTCGTCTCGTCTCCTCGCCTCTCCTCTCTTCTCTCTCTCTCGCTTCTGCCGCTGTCCCCGTTCCAATATGGCATCTGTCTTACGCGCATGCGTACCTACCGCGTCGAGCCCACGTCCGGAGCCTTCGGCTGACCTTTAAGTGGAGTCCAAAACACACAAACAAGCGTTTCGCACGGGCGCCGGAGGACCACATTTCACATGGACGTCACTGTATCGCTTCGTCCGGGGGGGAAATTAAAAATACAAGTCGTTCACAAACATGACACCTTATTTCCTATTCTATGCTCGCAAATAGACGGATAAAAAGGAAGCTCTCTCTCTATCTCTCTCCCTCTCGCTCTCTCGCTCTCGTGTGGCTTCCAACGTCAAAACACGAGCCATTTCCCCCGTTTACTCACGTTTCGTGCGCACTTTTGTCCTGCCGACAACAAAAGAAGCTCTCGGATAGTTGTGTAGAAATGAGTGGAGTAGGATGTGCTTTTGCTTTCCTCGTTCCTCCAGTCAACAGTAGCCTCTAGTGGCGGCCGGGAAGCGAGCAAAGCCTTGCAAAGCTTTGCAAAGCTTTATGACGGAGGGCCCCAATCACGCCATTCAAACGGAGCAAAGTCAATTTGGGCGCCTTTCAACGTCTATGGTGCTCTTATGTCACCTGACCGAAAAAAAAACGGGTCAACGGCCATCGCTTCAAAGAATCCTTTGCTTTTTTTATTTCTTTATTTTTGCAGGCCTACCAAACGTTGAGCTTTCAGTTTTTGTTCCAAGGAACTACACCCCCCACCCTCCCCGAGAACGCGTGACTGTCACACCAAACCACATCATCCACGACGAAAGCGTTTGCTATAAATACAAACAGAAATCTATCGCATTTTTTAAAATTGTTACTGTCGCCCTATTCGGTTATTTGATATCCCACTCCTAAACCATTTGAATTCAAAGGGATTGGAGGGTCCAAGAGGGACTGCCAACTCATTTCACTTCACAACAAAACGCTACAAAGGAGCGACGTGGTTGGACGTCCATCATCGGCAATGGTGCTAAAAGAAAGAAATGAGATCGTGCCTTTTCGAGTTTGTTGTTGGTGGTGACGCCCCAAAAAAACAACAAAAAAAACGACCGTCTGCGTGCGAGCGATACTGCAGGTTGAACAGATGGTTGGCGCATGCGTGCTATCACGTTAATCTGCTTTCTTGACCGCGGATTAAAAAAAACACATTTTATACCAGGAAATAAAAAGGCTTTTCGAGTTCTCAATGTCAAATTTGCAAGATACGTTTTCAAAACACAAGCGGGTTTATGTTGAAACATTTATTTTTTGTTTTTTTGGGGGAGTTTAGGTCAAGTGAAAAATTGACATTTAAATTAAAAGTCTAGAAGTAAAAAACAAACAATAAAGTGCATGTCATCACAATGTTCATAATGTGCAATACTGTATTTTAAAGGATTAAAGCCCAACCCAAAAATATTTACAGCTCCCCCCACTAACTAATGCACGTTATGATGAAAACAATGTTTTTTTAAGTATGAATGCCCAATCAACACGTATTTACAGCCCCGCCCCCGCCCACTGACTAATGCATGTTATTATGAAAAGGGAATTTGCGCATGCGCGTTATCCTGGGCTTTCCTGAAATGACGTCAGAGGGTAACCCAGGTTAACGCTGATACCGGCGACCCGGAAGCGGAACTGAGAGCAGAACAGGAAGCGAGAGACGAATTTGTTTGTCGTGCTTTCTTTTGTTTGTAAACAGTTTTTCGACGCTTTATCGCATGATCTAAATGGGGGAATTTATAGTAAATACAACCGAGTCACGTTTGATGAATTACACGAACAGAAGTCTGGAAAAAACGAGTTTTTGGGAGGTTTTTGGCTGATTTTTTTGCACTCGATGCAGGCGGCACAACGAAAGTCACGAATAAGGTAAGAAATGCTACAATTTTCTACTACAAGCGTCTCTTGGTGTATATTTCTATTAGTAAAACGTGCGCTTCTTTTCTGTTCAGCTTGATCCTCATCCCAGATCAGATCAAAACATTTTGCCAACCTCCACAATTTATTTGTCAGATATTTTGCTACAAAGGGGAAAATAACTATTGTATAAATGATACTCATGCAATCTTCAAATGCAGACTCGTTTGCTTTTTAAAATGTTTTAAAATAAATCACAATGACAGATTGGCTCAAATATTGATTTTTCTTTTTGAAGAAATTATTTGTAATTGTTCATGCTTTTAAAAATTCTAGCGTGTTGACATTTGATGAAATTGGCAGATTTTTTTTTTAACAATAATTGTTTTGTGGGTGGGATGTTTGCTAATTGTATGGGCATGCGCAGTGCAACCAAGGGCGCGTCTTGGCATTTGGAGGGGAGTGTTTGTTTGAAAAAAAATGCATTCGGGGTGGACCGGTGGGCGTGTCTGGCGCAAACTCCGCCCACTGACTCCAGCGCAGAAGCTGCAAGGCTTGGAAGGCTTGGAAGGCAAGGGGATTGCCAGGGTTTGAGTCGACGTTTTGCCTCATTTCATGCCGAAGGGGCGTGGCCAACTTAAAAGTGCATGAAATGAAGCCAAACTGCTCGGATAAGAATTCAAATGTCTTCCCAACACTCTTGGTAGTCACTTGCCATGCATTTCAAGCCTGAAAATTGGACAATTTTATCTGACAATATGCCAATGAGCTTCCTTAGCTCCGCCCACTGGGTAATATTCTCCTCTTTTCTTGCCCTTTGAAGCTTAAATAAGTGATTGGGATGTGAAATGATGTGCCATGTTGATCGATTTGTGTCCATATTGCCCATATTGACCTCCTTGTATACTTTTTCCAATTGTTGTTAATATTTGGTGAAATTCTAGTGTTGTGTTCATAGTCAGTTGGCTTGAGTAGACACATTTCATAGGCGCTCCATTGATTGTGACTAAGTGGAGTGGTTACCTCCTTCGACCCTTGGCCCCCAACACCCCAATAGTACACCTGATGTGTCCAACATTTTAGATGCATCATACCAATTGTGTATTATGCTCTATTTTGCTCTGTAGATGATTTTCATGAGTGGGTAGCAGAGCCCCCAAGTTACCTGAAGGTGACCCCCACCCCAAGCAGGGTGCCTAATGATATGTCCTAGCTGGTCAAAATATTAGGTACACCCTCAACCCAGTTTATGTGGTCATATTGTATCATAGCAGACCATGTAGTGTATACATGTGTGTATCATAGCAAACATCATGTGACGCTGAAGTCCCCCCCCCACCACCACCCCTGACTGTACCTAATGAAGTGTTATAACTGGTCAAAATATTAGGTACACCCTCAAGCTATAGTTTCTTTGGTCACAGTCTCTCATAGTAGCTAGACAAATGTCATTGTGTTTCAGAACCCCCCCATTGACCCCCAAATGTTCCTAATAAAATGGCCGCAATGGCCAGAATATTAGCTGCACCGGCAAGCCTGTATGTTTTGACTAGGACTTTGTAGAAATTGTCAAATTTAGTACCCCCCCCCCAGAATTTTTTAAAACTTTTTTTCCCTCCCGAGGGTCTAAATCAGGGGTCTCAAACTTGCGGCCCGCGGGCCAACTGCGGCCCGCGGGACGATAATTTGCGGCCCCCGTCTTAATATGAAAGATCGATTTTTTTTTTTTTTTAAATATTTTTTTTTTTTTATTTTTTTATTTTTTTAAATATATATATATATTTTTTTACCCCTTTCCCCATGATGGCGCCGTTTAAGTGGCAGCCAGTGGCAGTAGCTCTGTCCACTCATGTTTTACATGAAAAATTAGAGGGAACATTGACATGCACCTGCTTGTGGCAGGTGTGATACTGGTGTGCCGATAGCGAGCAATGATGATGTCGTGACCGGATGATTCGCCTAAAGATGTTTCGCCGACGGACGTTTGACAGACAGACAGGTCGTACTAGTATTTGTTAGTTTAATGATTAAATACAAATACTAGTATTTGTATTTAATCATTAAACGCTGTTTTCAGCTGGATTTGACCGAATTTGAGAGCATTTTGAGCCGTTTGGCGAATGGACGTCTATAGACGTTTTTTTGCCTCCATCGCGATATCATCCAGTATTTGTATTTAATCATTAAATGCTGTTTTAGCATGGATTTGACCCGATTGCTGTCATTTTACGGCTCGGTTCTGCTACATCTGCCTGCCCAAGAGTGCTTATTCCCGGACTGCCATTGATGGTAGACGAACATTGATTTTTACTATAATTTGGACAACACCGGCGGCGGGCCGGATTAAAAATCCTAACGGGCCGTATATGGCCCGCGGGCCGAGGTTGAAAAACTTGTACACACACGATCCGGCGGGGCGAGCGTTCGAATCCCGTTTCGGCGAAACCTCCGTTCGGCCGAATGAACGTTCGGTGGAACGTCCATTCGGCGACCTGCCCGTCTGTCAAACGTCCGTCGGCGAAACGTCTTTAGGCAAATCATCCGAGTACCGATGATGTCGCTCACACTGGTACTCAGTGCGCTCAGGGAGGTTGTCTTTCTGCTCAGACCAACAAAAAATTAGAGGGAACTTTGGTTCGGAGCTGAATGAACCAATCACGGTGAGGTATACGGCTCTGGAAGGCGGGACATCGGCCGGGCTGTCCAGTGCCTCGCTCACTCACTCATTCATTCCTCCAATCAGCTGGGCGGAGGAGAAGCCGTGAGGCCGATCACTCCGCTCGGCGCGCACACTCCTCCGCTGCTCTCAGCATAGAACTGAATGAGGCGCTATGATCCGTGATCCAGCCTGTGTCAGTGTCTGTAGCCATCTCCGCGATTGAAACGGAGAGCGAAAGTGCACATGCGCCACAAACCCGCGCGACTGAATGTGAAAGATCAACCCGAGACTCATTCCAAGTGGAAAAACATATTACAGAGCCCCAGAGATGTCTCTTTCAAAGCCTGCCGTGAAGAGAAAGGTCGGTGATGAGCACAGACAGTTTCAAGAAAAGTGGGGAGTGCAATATTTCTTTGTTGAACACAGGGGCACCCCAACGTGTCTCATTTACACTGAAAAAGTTGCGGTGCACAAGGAATACAATTTGAAACGTAATTGTACTATGAGACATGCTGAGGAGTACGAAAAATACCAGGGAGATGAGAGAGCCAACCAGGTTGCCAGTCTTAAAACACGTCTTCTGAGGCAACAGGATCTCTTCAAGAAGGCTACCAAAGACAGTAATGCAGCAGTCAAAGCTAGCTACGCCGTTTGTGAGTTGATTGATCCTGTGCTAAGTGATCCCAAATGGCTCATGGACTTGGCTTTTCTTGTTGATATCACACATGAGCTTAATGTACTGAACAAGAAGCTACAAGGCCAGGGGCAACTTGTCAGTGCTGCCTATGACAACGTGTGAGCATTCTGCACTAAACTTGTGTTATGGAAAGCCCAGCTCTCTCAGACAAACCTTTGCCATTTCCCAGCATGCAAGGCTCTCGTGGATGCAGGCACACCATTCAGTGGTGAGAAGTATGTTGAGGCCATTTCGAAGCTACAGGAGGAATTTGATCACAGATTTGCAGACTTCAAGACACACAAAGCCACATTTCAAATTTTTGCGGACCCCTTCTCCTTTGATGTGCAAGATGCCCATCCTGAGCTTCAAATGGAGCTCATTGACCTGCAGTGCAACTCTGCACTCAAAGCCAAGTTCAGGGAGGTGAGTGGAGAAGCAGACAAGCTTGGGCAATTTTTGAGAGAGTTGACCCCCAGCTTCCCTGAACTTTCCCGAAGGTTCAAGCGGACCATGTGCCTTTTTGGGAGCACATACTTGTGTGAGAAGCTCTTCTCCACCTTGAACTTCAATAAGTCCAAGTACAGGTCCAGACTTACTGATGAGCATCTTCAAGCTCTACTGAGGGTCTCCACTGCTTCCTCCCTCAAGCCAAATGTGACTATGTGAGAAGAAGCGCTGCCAGGTCTCTAGCAGCAAGGAGTAGGCAAAAGAAGCCGTGTTCAGAATATTTCATGTTCAATGTTCCATTCAAGTTCAGAAAGTTAAAGGTTAAAGAGCTGTTAATACAGACATTTGAAACGGAATAAAAATAATTCATTTTCTCTACTTAGCCAGCCAGTGTATATCTACTGTATGCTCATTAGTATTATTTGGTTTTATATTACTGATTGATTTATTTTTTATTCATCTTTAAGTTAATTTATTTAATTCATTATTTTTTGTTAAAAAATAAAGATATTTGATAACGTTGGAAAGTTTTATCAGTGCTTTTCTTGTGGAAATCCTGATGCGGCCCAGTCTCACCCAGACTCGGCCTCTAGCGGCCCCCAGGTAAATTGAGTTCGAGACCCCTGGTCTAAATAAATGTCAAAGTTGCTCAAAATATTATGTACATCTCGGGACATCTTTTGACAATGTGCACATCATCTATTTCTAGTCAGTAGACTCCCATTCCAGGCAAAGTGTGCAAACGGCCGAATTTATAGGGACCTCAAAGGTGTCTCATCGGCATAAAATGGCTTTTTTCTAAATGTTTTGTGTTTAAAACATGCGATCTCAGTCAAATTGCATTAGTGCTAACAAAAAAATGTCTTTTTGTTTACATGAGCGGAGGTCCGGAAGATGGAGTTGCTTCCACGTCCATCAACCTGCGCGACGCAAGTGCTAACAAAGGTAGGAAATGCTCCATTAAATGTATATTTGTATTGAAAAAAAGGTTTTAAAGATTTATTTAGCATGCTAGTAATTTAATAGCTTGATTTATTTGACCACCTGTGAAAAACAAGAACTTCTTTTGTAGAGCTAAAAATAATAATCCATGTTGTATCATATACATGTAATTTTAGGTCTTAAAGTTCAAGATGCTAATGCTATTTTCGCGCATCATCGTATGTAAGGTTACATATAAATATTGGTAGGCTAATTATGTGACTGTAATGTCATAAAAATGCTAGAATTGTCACTAACTGCTCTCCTTAAATGTAATTGTAGGTCTTACAGTTCAAGATGCTAATGCTATTTTCGCGCTCGCATCAGCTTATGTAAAGTTACATGTAAATATTGGTAGGCTAATTATGTGTTCAAGATGAAAATGCTATATTCGCGCCTTCATCATCTTATGAAGGTTACTTATCATTATTAGTAGACTAATTAGGTATCTGTAATGTCGTATAAATGCTATCATCACTGACTGCTCTCGTTAAATGTAATGGTAGGTCTTACAGTTCAAGATGCTAATGCTATTTTCGCGCCTTCTTCATCTTATGAAGGTTACTTATCATTATTAGTAGACTAATTAGGTATCTGTAAAGTCGTATAAATGCTATCATCACTGACTGCTCTCGTTAAATGTAATGGTAGGTCTTACAGTTCAAGATGCTAATGCTATTTTCGCGCTCGCATCATCTTATGTAAGGTTACTTATCATTATCAGTAGGCTAATTATGCATCTGTAATGTCGTATAAATGTAATTCTAGGTCTTACAGTTCAAGATGCTAATGCTATTTTTGCGCTCGCATCATCTTATGTAAGGTTACATATAAATATCGGTAGGCTGGTGATGTGACTGTAATGTCGTATGAATGCTAGAATCGTCACTGACTGCTCTCGTTGTCGTCTTCTTGACAGGATCGGGGACGTTTTGGACGTGCACGGCGCCGCCGGACGGGCCCGCGCTGCAGCCGATCGCTTTGGGACACTCGCGTGTCCTCACTGGGTATGTGACGTCTCACACTTGAGCTTCTGCATTGACCGACAGTGGCATCTGATGCTGTCAGAATGTTAAAAAAGCCATTTTTTGCTAACAATATATTGTTGAAATTTCATCAGTCTTTGTCTTTTTTTGCTCCTTACTAAGTTTAAAATAGTTTTTTCCTTCGAAATGTGTCTTTTTGGGGCATAAAACGGCCACCAAAAAGAGCTCTCAGAACGGTCAAGAAAAGTGGCCGCAGAAAAGCAGAAAATCTGCCTGGCAACGAGACGTGTCACGGCTCTGCCATCCAATCGGAGGCCTTAGAAATTGTACTTAGCCACCTCCCCTCCATGCAAATTTGGACTTAGCCCCGCCCTGGCCCCGCCCACATGCGACAGCCAATCACAACACGATATTTGGTCGACCACGCCCCTTTTGGCCTTAAAAACGGCATTTTTGGGACTTAAACCCCGCCCCCATCTCCAAAGCCAGCCCCTTTAACTATAGCCCCACCCAGCAACGATGTGACCCACCCATTCCCAGAGAACCAATCAGGTGACAGCATTCACCTTCCACTTCCTTATTCTACACCAATCAGCGAATTTACACCCATTCCCAGAGAACCAATCAGGTTGCAGCATGCACCTTCCACTTCCTTATTCTACACCAATCAGCGAATTGACACCCGTTTCTTCTCCAATCAAATTGCTCTTGGCTAGTCATTTGCATAGCCACACCCTTTCTTAAAATGGTTTATTAAAATAAAAAAATATAAATAAAAAAATATATAAAATGTAAAATAATAGAATAAAGATATTGATTTGTGTTCAACTTTATTTTTATTTGTTTCAGAGCAAACATTTAGATGTAAAGTCAAAAGTAAGCAGGCTTGAAGTTGTTCTTCCAACCAGTAGGAGTGGCACCGGAATAGTGTGGAGACCTAAAGACAAAAAAAGGTAAGTTAAAAGTGCATTCAATTAAGTGTGCAAACGGCGATAAGACTCACCTTAGCATGATGCGATGTGTCACTTGTTCTTGAATTGAGCAGGAGGGCACCATTTGGACTGCAACTGTGAAAGAATAACATTGCATTTAAGACAATTGTCACGAGTATAAGTTCACAAGGAGTCAAAACTAATTGTCATTTGTATTTTATTGGCATAATTCAACAATGAAGATAATCAACTCATTGTCTCACAGGTGCAGCAGGTGTGGCCAGGTCAAAGTGAGCTTCCATGATGGTGTTTTCACTGGAATGAGTCTGCACACAAGAAAAAAAGTGGGTGAGTATATCATTCAGTTTTGTTTACCGTCATAAATGGTGCACATACACTCACCTTTGCAGTACAATGAAGCCCGAAGAATTCTGCTTCCGTCACCTTGAGCAGCAGCGCCCTCCTGTGGACACGAGGAAACTAGTCAGCAAAAGAAAGTGGAAGGTAAATCATAGTTCAGAAGCGTGGCGTAAAAAGACGTCAAAGTTGGACAATGTTTACATCCGCCATTTTGTGTTGCAGTGTGCACCAACCTAGTGGACGTCGTCGTGGATGAAATCCAACTGCAAGAACCAAAGACAGAAGTCAAAATCGGACATGGCAAGTCATCTCAGGCGTCCTTACCTTAAACTTTGTTACTCTACGTTCGCCTTCTGGAATAGATTAATAGACAGTTAGATTTGCACGGATAAATTGTTTGCTCGTTTCACCTGTACTCACCTGCAGGGTCGGACATCTTGGAAGAGGCCTGCAAAAGAAAAGGAGAAAGAGTCAAAAAGTATGGTTAACAGCCATTTTTGGTGCCAAGTGGATCATCTGGCAGAATACTTACCGATTGCAGCCTGTGGGAAGAAAGTAGACCATTAAGTATTTTCGAGGTTGATTTGGAATAGACAAAGTACTTACTTGCTTCTTTTTGCACATGTGAGCTGTTAAAACAACGGAAATGTAAATTAGTCTCAAATACATACAAAGTGAACAGACTTGGGAATACTTACTTTGGCTTTCCAGCGTGGAGCGACGCAAAGCTTCCAATAAATGAAAGCGGACGCCTGCGCAATTGCTTCCGCTTTAAATAGTTTTTCGGAAGTGACGTAATTGCGCGCAAAAAAAGTTTAAAAAATAATTTAGACGCGTCCTTCTAACAGAAAAGTGACCGGCCTGGACTCGTACCCGGGTCGCTCACGCCGTAGGTACGCACTCTAGTCATGTGACTAATGAGATATTGCTTCAGGTCGATCTCAGAATATATATATCCTATATTTAATAACTCAAACACTGAAGACCGTCAAAAAAAGGATAAATATGACTTCCAATTTTTCACCAGCAAAGGCTTGGTGGTCGAATGGTTAAAGACACTAATTGCGGTTGTAATAGACCCGGGTTCGATTCTCACTCTTGCCAGTTCTTTACCACTCTGGCATTTATGTTCGTAAATGCAGCTGCGAGTGAGAATCGAACCCGGGTCGCCTGCATCGGAGGCAATGTCTTATGCCATTTGCCACCTTAGCTGGATTTCCGCCGAAATTTCATACATAGAAAAGTAATAAATAATAGCGGCCTAGAACATTGTAGGAAGCAACGCCCAACATTGCAGCAAGAGGGCAGCAAACACGTCTGATCTGATCAGGCATACTTAGCACAATAGGATGTGAGCGAAGTATATGAATACTACAATGATGCACTGGAAACTAGGAGTTGGTTCGAAAAGCAATTGCAGTGTAATGCTTAAAACCGCCACAAGAAGACAGCAAGTTACCATATGTCTAT
This sequence comes from Stigmatopora argus, assembly GCF_051989625.1. Taxonomy (NCBI): domain Eukaryota; kingdom Metazoa; phylum Chordata; class Actinopteri; order Syngnathiformes; family Syngnathidae; genus Stigmatopora; species Stigmatopora argus. The sequence goes on along the minus strand of NC_135409.1, from coordinate 7,831,558 downwards.
TCACTCTTAGGACAATATGTGAGAGGAGGTATATTGTACTAGAAAACAGTATTCGTAGTTGGTTGGAAAAGCCATTGCAAAGTGCAATGCCTTAAAACCGCCACAAGAGGGCATCAAGTTTAACATGTCTTGTCGAGAATAAAATAGCATGTCTTCATATTCGCCAACAGTCACAACACAAAAACAAGAAACTAAGAAAGACGGAGTGTGGTTTGTTACTTTATTGGAGAAGGCTCAAGATCCATATTGCACATAATTTATATGAGGAAGATGAGGCTGACACTGTGGAACACATTGAAAATAAAGTTCGACCAAATACACAAGTGTCTTGTCTGCTTTTGTCATGAAATAAACACAAAATAAAGTTGGTTGTCATAGGATGGCAAGTGGAATTCAGCCGTCTGCCTGCAGGACCAAGTCCAGTATGCACCAAGAGAGGAACAAGCATGAACGCTGCACCTGGCTGCGAATAAATGGATAAAAAACAATGAAATGAGAACGTGTTCGATAGACCGCACAGTTGATGCATTAACAATGACGATAATATGAGTCAGATGAGTCCACTCACCTCACCTGGCCAAGATTTTGACACGCTTAACAGTTGCACCTTAGTCTCCTTTTTCTATTGAACGACTGGTACGCTTAAAACAGACTAAATGTACCTCAAACTAGGCAAAATAGACGAATTGTTTTGCTCGGCTTCTGTTTACCACGACTTCCGCATTCGAGACATCTTCTTTCAATAAAAAGCGCTTGGCAAACAACCGTTGGGATCACGGCGCCCTCGTGTGGACTGGATGTGTAATGGCGGCCATGTTTCACATAAACGAAATGAGAACGTGTTCGATAGACCGCACAGTTGATGCATTAACAATGACGATAATATGAGTCAGATGAGTCCACTCACCTCACCTGGCCAAGATTTTGACACGCTTAACAGTTGCACCTTCGTCTCCTTTTTCTATTGAACGACTGGTACGCTTAAAACAGACTAAATGTACTTAAAACTAGGCAAAATAGACGAATTGTTTTGCTCGGCTTCTGTTTACCACGACTTCCGCATTCGAGACATCTTCTTCTTTCAATAAAAAGCACTTGGCAAACAACCGTTGGGATCACGGCGCCCTCGTGTGGACTGGATGTGTAATGGCGGCTATGTTTCACATAAACGACCATGTATGTATTTCGCAAGGTGTTTTCCTCCAATATAAAACCTTGTATATAAGAAAGGCAATTTTCGTCCATTTATGGCAGTATATTATATTGAAGGAACAATTACCTGGCCGCCCATGACTTCTTTTGGCCACCGGAGGGCAGTGCTGGACACACTTTATGACTAAAGGGTGTGTATTTTTATGTTTATGTTTTCTCACTAAAGACTTTGCACTCTGGGATGGGTTAGAGTTAAGGTTCATATGTGAAATTTGGCTGCCATCCCAGAGTGCAAAGTCTTTGGTGAGAAAACATATTTGCATGATGAGTATAGATTTCCAGATATGTCAGGCTGATAGACTAAGTTAGTCAATTCCACTGTGATAGGTTTATTATTAGGTATATTTTAATCAAAACAGAGAGACATCATTGACATACTCTAGCTACAAACTTGCAAGGAGAATCCCCCCTGACTTCGTCCTCGTCCCAGATGATTCTGAAGAAACCGAATAACACCATTAAGGTCATAAAACAACTGCCACAACAATTGCATATCGGGTCGGAAACCAAAAACAACTGCATACAAGGTGACCCGAGCGGATCGGAAACCAAAAACAACTGCGTAAGAATTTGCATACGTATAAGGTAAACAAAGCGACAGTATTTTTAAACAATATGCGAGTATTTTCGGAAGTTGATTCGATGATCGCCATCTGCCGGAATCCAAGTCAAAGCAATTTAAGAGTCCTTCGCAGATCTTCATTGCAAACTCAGATCAACAGTCCTCCTGGAACGTGGTGTCCTGTTCGGTCAATGGTCATGAAAACAATTAAATGGCCTCAAAAACAGCTGTATTATGTATAATATTGCACTGTCTTGGGTGAGTCCGAGTCCAGAGCATACTCTAGCACGCAAAATGGCGTTTCTTTCGTAGTGACGACGTCAATCAATCAATGACTCACGCCTGGTGAAATACATTCTCTCAAAAAGTAGGATTCTTCATCTCCAAGTCAAGAAAAGACACTATCAAGACACTATGGCAAAGAAACAAATATAAAAAGGGTCATCAGCAACAGCAAAAAAAATGAAGTATGGTTTTAAAACAAATCGGTAGAGATGATCTGGAAAGGAAACTGGCACATACCCCAAACAAAGGAGTGGTAAGATGTTACATTTCTGGTTCTGCGTGATTGGCAAGATGTTACATTTCGGCTTCTGCGGAAAGACGCAATTGAACCGTAAATGACACTCCCTTCATCAGAACATCATAATGGTCGTCAACAACAACAACAAGGTCAAAACATACCCCAAGCAAACGTTCTTGAAATCCCCCCGTGGGTCACCGAGCAGGCGTAGCTTTCTCCCTTCTGGGGGACGAAGGCCACATATTTGGTCAAATAGTATTCCCAGTCCACCTCGAAGACCATCTCGGACTGGTTGGCCGTCTGGATGGTGACGCCGTTCCTCAGGAGGTCCACTTGGATCACCGGCGGCTGGAAGTTGCTCACGTGACACAGAAGAATGTTGTTTTTTCCCAAGAATCCGGCGGTCTCCGTGTACACCTGAACGATAGGAGAGGCTGCCGGAGGGAGTCGGCTCTCAGAATTAAGTTCATTAATGGGACCATCCAGCATTGTTATTAAACCCGCTTCATTCTTAGCGTCATACTAGCATACCTGTCAACCTCTGCCGATAACTGCCCTTATAAATGATTATGATTCCCCTTACAAACCCCCCAAAAAACCTTACAAACACCGTACGACTCGTACGAGTCGTACGGTGTTTGTAAGGGTTTTTGGGGGGTTTGTAAGGGGAATCATAATCATTTATAAGGGCAGTTATCGGCAGAGGTTGACAGGTATGTACTAGTCGGTCACAAAATGACATCAGGAGGCTTCAACATTCAGAAAAATTCAAATCAAGTTCAACCGAAAAGTTATTCATTTTCATTTTATATATTCATCTTCAAATATCACCGAAATCCAAATGCTAATAAGTTACTCATGTCTTTAAAAAAAAAATTAAGCCTCAAGTAGTTCAGTCATTTAAAATCACATCAGGAAATCCTACTTTACATGTTTACTTACATTCTTTGCTCACTGATGATTCCAAAAGGAACAAAATTCCAACCATCCAGTAGATGCGTGCCTTCATGTTTTGTTTGTTTTTTCATGTACTCAGACATGTAAACCGAAGCAGAATGAGCAGAAAACTCACTTGCAATTCGAGATCTGCTTAAATACTCTGCAAAGGTGGAATGAAAACTCCGCCCACAGCAGTGATTTATATGTAGTTGCCATATATGTAGTTGTTTTTTTCTTTGAAGCCCGCCCTCCTTTTTTAACTGACCCACTTAATCATTAACCACTAAGTTCCTCCTATCATTATAATCCTACATTAAGAAAAAAAAAGTTTTTACACTCAAGTGTGTCCACCTCAAATGAATTATTAACTCATAAGTCCACTAAAATAATGTCCTATCAGTTGCCGACTTTTTTTTTTGAAAGAAATCTGCATTTTTAAACAAATACTTGTACCATCGGTTTGTAAGTTTGTTTCAGTTTGGTTACATTTGCGTCGCACCCATTAAGTTGGTATTTTTGTTCACTACTCACCACTCCTTTTTGTTGTTTGAAGATGATGTCATCATATTTTCCATTAAAACATGCACCAGCCTGTCGTCGCCTGCTTCCTGTCCGCTGCCCAGCCGAGGAGAATCATAACATAACCAAAACAGAAAACACTTGCACTCACACGGGGTCTAAATACACAGACAGGGGCGTTAAGTTATAGCATCTGACTACAACGCCTAAAACTATGTCTTATCTCGTCTAACAATGTAGCGTATTTAGCATCGGAGGAGACAGACCAGGGTTTAACGGGTTAATCTACAGATGATTTATTTTTGACAAATTGATCTATACCAGACATGGGCAAACTACGGCCCGCGGGCCATATACGGCCGGTTAGGCCTTTTAATCCGGCCCGCCGACGTTGTCCAAGTTATTATATATATATATATATATATTTTTTTTTTTTAATGCGGTCAAAATACAGGAAATCATTGGATGACCTGCATGAGTAATTCTGCCATCGGTTTTGTGATTTAGGAAAAATTGACAGCTGGTGTCATGTCCTTTCTCACAAGGCCTGGAAAGGGTTCCACAGGAGTTGCCGTTGGAACGGATTGATCTCCAATGTGACAAGTTCAACTTTCAGTCTCGGAGTTTTAGGCTTTATGAAGAGCAGCCAAATTTCCAAACATCCAGAAGATTGCACAGAGGATTCTGCTGTTATTTGGCTCGACATATGTGTGTGAACAGACCTTTAGTCTGATGAAAACCAAGAAAGCACCCCATAAATCCCAGATGAGTGTTGAGTATTTTCATACTTTAGTCCTTTTTATCTGTTTAGATTTCATATGTACTGTTAACGGATGCAGTTTTTATATGTATCGTATCTTGTGCTGACCCGGAGGATGAGAGAGACATCTCATTCAAATACCCTTTATTCATTGTACAAGCATTATTATAAGGGAACATTCTGTTCGCGTGGTCATTAAGCTGAAAACAAGTGCTTAATCATACAGTAGTAATATCTAAAAATAAACCCGTGTAGTATTGTAATGATTCAGCTGTAATAAAATATCTTATTAAAATATGACATATTTTAACCAGATAATCTAATGAAGACTATGTCATAGTTTTCATTAGATTATCTGGTTAAAATATGTCATAGTCTTCACACCTAAGCCCTGCTCCAAAATGTCATTAATCAGTGCCATTTGTTTAAATGTAACAGCCATTGAAGCTTGCAGAATCAAACTTAAAAATCTGGATTTGTAGACTTTTCATTGCTTCTTTGGCCTCCAGTCACATATTAGGATCTGGGTGAAAGTTAAAAAAAAAAAACACAAGAAATAAAAGCGTTTGAATTTTGCTTGCCAAGTTGCAGCGGAAGATTCCACTGCGATATAAAAGTCTACTCACCCCAGTCAATGTATCTGGAGGGAGTGGTCGAATGAGTGACCCGGCAGGCATACATGTCGTCCTTGGAAGGAATGAAGTCCACATGCTTGGTCAGGTGGAATTGCCAGCTTTTCTCGAAGCTCAAGTCGGTCTCAATGGCGTCTGTCATCTCTTTGCCGTTCTTCAACAACGCAATGGAGATGTCGGGTGGGTGGAAGTGGCTCACGTGGCAGATCAAGGTGTTCACGAGCCCGAACTGCCCCGGCAGGTGGCTGTATACGTTGACCGTCGGGAATTCTAGGTCGGAGAAACAATCGAGCACAAATACACTTTTTGTATACCTGCTCAAGTGAGCCTTCTATACGTACATAAAAATGCGCTGAGTCAAATCGAAAGCTAACTCTGTCTGCCTTCACTGATCATCAGTGTTTACATCACTTTCTGCTTTACCAAAAATGGAACACTATGGTATCTCCTACTTACGTATTTTGGAATCCACCTTGACGAAGCATAATGCGAAAAAAAAGAGAATTGTCGCGAGCTTCATCTTCAACAAGAGCAACTCTCTCTGCGTAAACATGAACGTAACTGAAAGTAGAAGTTTCAAACGATAACCCTCCCCCAACCTGTTGGTTAACTGACTCGCCCACTCATTTCCTTTGTTTTAGACAACGAGGTAAAAAGTTTGGCAGCATTCGGCAGGGTTTTCAATGTATGTTCCACAGCATTCTACTGCACACCTGCTTAACTGGTTAGTTAGGTTTAAAAACCGCATAGGAAAAACATGCAAAAAATGTCGCCCGTAAATGACGCCACAGTTGTTGGACATAGCTAGTATGACTTGTTTACATTTAGCGAAGAATTCAGATCGAATAATTTTGAAATATTATCCTGTATGTCGTATATATATAGATCAATGGTTATTCACGTGGGGTTTATATTGTATTAACTTTGCATATTAGGTGTCATAAATAACGTTTTTGTAGTGTTTAGCGTAGTTCTGGACATCGCAAATATCGCGAGAATAAAGGCTCGAGTTGAGGAAAGAAACATTTCATATGGATTTTTGAACAACATTGACCCCTATCGGTTTTATGTAGTGGCAATATTTTCTGACGGCAGCAAAGAATCTTCAATCTCTCGAAATATTTCAAGCAAAGTCATTGTACTTATAACTGAAAGTGTTCTTTATTTTGTTTGACATCCTCTCGGGTCTACCCTTAGAAAGGATGGGGGGGGGAAAGCTATGACACAGTTTGAGTGACATTGAATAGTACATCACCATGACTGCTTAAAAATAATAATAAATAGGAGCATTTGGTTTAATAATTCATTGGAATCCGCTACAAAACACCAAATCTCAGTCTGTCAAAGTCTAAAAACTACATTTATGGCAGGCTTTCATCACCCCCTTTTAAAAGTGTTCCCACATTTTAAACCTATTACCTTGGCCATCTTTCAAAAAACACAAAACAAGGAGGGGGAAGAAAAATAAAAATATCACACATTTAAGGCACATTTGGGATGTCTGCTGCAAACTGTTATGCACCAGCTTTGTCAACATTTGTCAGCATAAACCTTTCATACAACTACACTGCAAATACTGAATGCAACTTTTAATTCACTGCATTTAAAAACATGAATTAGGTGCATCTTTGTGTTGAGAGGTGCTGTAAGAAACAAACACATACACGCACGCACACACGCATAAAAACACAACCTCCCCAAGCAATTGTCTCTTCGTAGAGCTTGGAATATTAGAAATGATAAACTACCGATATATTTAGTTATGCCCCTCCAAGGTCATGATGGTATCAATTCGGGGTACTTTCAAAATAAGAGCCGAGCAGGTAGAATTAAAGGGGCAGAGGTAAATAACAGACACGACTCGTCCCCCAAAAAATATACGTACTGGATCACAAATGAAGCAAACCGTGGGCAAATGTACAAGACGTACTTGAGCGACTTGTGGCAGGAGTGGCGCGAGTTAAAAAGGGAAAAAGCAGTGGCTATCAATAACAACAAAAATAATGGGCCCGGAGGCTTGGGCTTTACTTTCAAGGCAGACCATTTCATAAAGCTTGTGCCGTCGTCGCCACGGAATTGACAACGAACGCGTCCTCTTCAAGTCTGCTCGTGCCTTCCCGGCGCTAACAATGAAAACATGCAGCAGCAGCAGCAGTCCTATAGCCAGTCCTTGAGCCACTGTCAACTTCAAGAGTTGCAGGACCCGACTCCTCGTTTCATCCGTTCCGATCTGGAGCGACTAGCATCCTGCGGTATTTTTGATATTAACATGGTAGAAAACCGACATTAGAAAAAGAATGGGAAAATACGTCGTATAGAAAAAGAAAAATAATACACAGGTCGGCTTTTCTTTTTTTGTTTTGTTCTTCCAAACGACCAGACGGGAGGAAAACTCCAACGCGGGTCTCATGAGAAGCCTGAGGAGTTTGCCGAGCCGTGGTTACGCGTGCCGGCCTTACTGTTCATGACGTTTGCGTGGAGGCCGGACGCCTTGAGCGGTGCGCTGCAGAACTGAGCTTGCGGGAAGCGCTGGTGGTAGCGGTCCAAACGCAGGTACTTCACCGTCACCAGCTTGCCTGCCCACGGAAAGACCAGGCGGCGGCATTTCTAAGTAGAAAAGAGCCCCCAGGTCGGCGGCCTTTGCGCTGACCTACCGTCAAACCAAGATCCATGGAGCGCCTTGAAGGCTTTCCCCGAGTGCTCAGCGGAGAGGCACTTCACGTAGACGCAGCCCTGTCGGCCAGAGGGAAGCCGTGATTGGACGGCGAGCGATTATTGCGCAACGAGACGGCGTTCCGCCGTGCCCGCACCTCTCGAGAGTTCTTGTCCACCGTGATATGGACGATGCCGTCGTTGTCGCTGCACTTTTCCAAGATGGCCTGGTGGATGGCCAGGTCCCAGTTCTCCCCGACCTCCCTAAAATAGAAAAAAAAATAAAAAAGACACTCGTGGGTCGGCGGCCAAGGAACGTTTGGGATGGGAGCCGGGCACTCACATGACTGGGTCGAACATGTTTCGGATCTTCAGGCACGGAGTCAGGCTGTTTGGCGGAGAGTTACGTCGATCCAGGGGGAAGGCTGTAAACCAAAAGGCAAATAATAATAATAACATGAATACCGTGTTTTTTTCCGCATATTGACCGCCTCCGCGTGCCCTTAAAAATCGTTGAATTTTATAATTTCTCTCGTATAAGCCGCCCAGATTCAAAATTAAAATGACAAAGTCGCTTGGCAATTGCTTGTTCATATTGTATCAGTTTTTGTAAGTATAGAAAACATCATTGTCATAAGAAACTTGCCCAGTTTGGTCGTTGTCATGGAGACTTGACACTGATTAATCAGACTTTGCCCAAAGTTTGGTCGTTGTCATAGAAATTATACTATACCGTTTTCCTTTATAAAGACTGACCCACTGTTCATTCAGAGAGAGTCGCATGGACAACAGACTGAGCGGTTCACAGCTGTTCGAGATCTCTCCCCATCCTGCAGTCTGGTAATAAACCTATTCCCTATTAAATTGATCTCACTCTTTCTTAACCTGTTCCTGAAGCTGTATTTACAGATCTATCAGGGAGTACAAATGTGTTACTTTGAAGGGAAAATCATCGCACGTGGGATTTCTGAGATACTGCGGTTTAGAGCATGTCATTCTGAGACTGTATGAATCGAAAGGAGCATCTGCTGGATTGCACATTATTTGCCTCAATATCATAAAGAAGTTAAATTCAAAAAGGAAGTAACGTCACAGTACAACCAGGATGTTGTGTGTGTGTAGCGGTCTAGTGTTCACCAAGTATCTGGGTGCAATAATAGCATGAGATACACATGACGCAGGTATCAAGGCTGATATTTTAATGATCGACCGCAAGAACTTGGATCAGGCTTAACAACTATTGGGATGTGCTAACATGGTAAACACAGTCTCATTTGTGCACATAAAGTAGGAGGATTACCCGAAGGTAGTAAGGCGCTTGGCTGCTCACCTTTTCCCTGCCAAACTTTGGAGGGGATGGACGAGGACTTGTCGCAACTGAGAGACGGCTGAATCCACCTCCAGACCAGGAAGTCGGACCCCCCGATTTTCTGGCTCTCCGTTCGAATTCTGGATTCGTTGGACGAGAGGAATTTCACGGCGCGCTCCCAGATGGCCTGCATTTTCTTCCTGCCAGTGAAAATCGGACCGAATGACACCAGCCCCGCTTCGATTTGCGCCGTCGCCCGACGGCGAACGCATCTGTACTGACCGATTCTGAGGCGGAACCAAGGAGTCTCTGACATGGGGGATGGGCAAGTAGGGCTGAAGATCTTGATTGTCTTGACAGGCCTCATTATGGCTCCTTAGGACATCTGAAGAAGGAAAACAGGAATTAAACGCCGGAGTTACCATGGCTTGTGACGACGACCTTCTCACCAATGATCCTCTCCACCATGTGATACATTTGCCTGGTTTCCTCCTCCTCTCTCTTCCAGCGATTCTTGACGTAAGACACCAGAGCCCAAACGCCGCCAAGCGCTGTGCACACAAGCACGTGCAAGCGCACGATTCGCCGGTTGAAGCGTGACTACGAAAGGCCACCTTGGCCTAGGGCAGGGGTGTCAAACTCACTTTGGCCGGCAGGCCGCACCTGCACTTTAGTTTAAGGCCCAAAAAAAAAGCTAACATAACGGCCACCATTGATGGCGGTAAACGCCCCAACCTTTTGGACTGGAAGGGGCGAACGGACGAACATCTCCCAGTCAAAATGGATGCCAGAACAGTCCCCGGCGGGCCGTATGTTTGACACCCCCGCGCTAGACGTCACGCGGAGAGCTTTTAGTCTTACCGGCCGCCAGGAGGAGGACTCTAGCGAAGACGGTGAAGAAAGCTCGGCGGAAGCGGCACGTGAACGGCATCCTGGGATGCGTGGATTCCAGCCCGGCCATTTCGGAGATGTCGGTAACGGGCTCGCCGGCGACCCGCCCGGTCAGCCTGCCGAGCCAAACAGTTGAGGGAGAACAGCTCCACCAGGGTAGACATTTCCAAGACGTCCCATTACCTAATGCCGACATCTTGACCGGTCCTGATGATCCATTCGAGTGATGTGTAGATCAAATCTTCAAATTTCTCATTCTGAGCCTAAAGATAGACAAAATTGACAAAATCAATATTGGGGCAAGTTTTTAAAAAAAAACTACGCCATTTCACGAAAAAGGACCTTCACGAACGACCATACCGTCAAATATTCTGAAACCTGGTCTATGGACAGACTTCGGTTGGGGTACTGCTGATCACCACAATCATGCTGGCCTGCAAAGCAGAAAGTGTTAACTACAATTCAAGCCTCCTTCCATCTTCTACTTTAGGTGGGGTCGCGTTCAAAACGACTCGACCACAACGAATAAACAACTTTTCCAACCCGCATGTTGATACCTACCAGCAATGAGTGCCAGGTGGTCATGGAGTTGGAGGAGCAGATTCAAAATGAGGTCCCGAACCGGTTTGTTCTGCCGACAGGAACACGCGAATCAGGACAGTGGGACGCAAATGGAGAACTAGGTTGGAAAAAACATGTACTCACATGTGCGGCGTCAAACTCGCTGCCAAATGGGTGACTTTTAACTGCAACCAAACACAAAATGACAAAGTAAAAACATGCTTTTCCGTGAGGCCACCAGCTCGCCTGCTTTCAGGAATTATTAGGAATATCGGAGATTTCAGTGCCTATGCACGCCAGTTGTCGCCACTTCCATCGCTAAATGGTACTGGACTTTGTCTGTGTGTGTTTGTCTACAAAGTTACAATTGCGGCCAATGGAAATGTGAAATTTCACTCGCCGCTCTGCAGCCAAATTTGAGCCGAGTTCTGCTATTCGTTGAGGTTCCCTCACCTCACTCAGACAAAACGAACGCTTGCGACACTGATGCCAAACGTGCATTTGCCATTTCCACGTCCACATGCCCTATTCTTGTGTGTGTGTGTGTGTCAGAACGATGGGTTGAAAAGGTGAAGGATACTTACTGACTCTACCCACATCGGACGCCCCGGTGCCCCTCATCCTGACGTACATGAGGCCCAGGAGAAGGAAGAAGAGGCAGGCAGCCGTGAGCAGGAACATGGACAGGTAGTGGGCGCTGAAGCTGCCGGAGGAGGCCACCCCTTCCCTCTTAAACTGCTGGAAAAGCTCGTCCTCCGGTGCGGCAGACAACTTCTCCTCTGTGGCTTTGCAGTAGGAGTGGTTGGCGGAGCTGTGGTTGGAGTGGTTTCCCCTGTAGTCGTGGGCCGGGCTGCCGGAGTTGGAAAATCGCGGCCTGAGGCCGACCCCGAAGAGACTGGCGCCTACGCCGTCGTCGGCGTGGTTGTTCTGATCCGCAGATTCTCCACGGTGGTTCTCCGAGAGCGACGCGTAGAGGGCCTTCCTCTTGGCGCCGTTTCCCGCTTCCCCCTCGGCTCTGCCCACCATGTTTACACTCCCGGGGACGTTCGGTGTTGAGAAGGCCGCCTTCGCGTGGCCCCGTCGGGGCTCCAGGCTAGCGCGCGGTCGGTGCCCGCGAAGGCCCCAAACCTCCTGTTCCTCCTCTTCCTCGTCGTCCTCCTCCTCGTCGGAGTGGGAGTAATTCCCGGCTAGCTTGCGTGTTTTGAAGTGCGACGCCCTACTCCCGTTTAAAGAGCGCGGGCACTTCTCTTCGCCCCCCTCAAATTCGTCCTCCGATTCGTCGCCAGCCCGTCCATCCGCTCCCAGAGCGGATTTAAGGGCGAATCCCCAGCCCGGGAAGCCGCGTCTCTTACCTCCCGGTGCCAACGTCGAATTGTTGCTGTTCAGCGGGCTCTCCGCGCCATGTCGACTTTTCTCTTTCTCGAGCTTTATCTTCGAAGCGGGGCTCCTCCAAGGCGCCTCGTCGCTGTGATTGGGAGCCTTCCTTTTCAGGGGAACTTCGGCATCCGACTCGTCCGAGCTGAAGCCGAGGACGGTGGACTTCCGGCCCGGTCTCCTACCGGAGTTCAGGTGCGTGACGTTATGGCTGGGCGGCCTGGCTCCCGCCGTGTTGCCGCCGCCGCCGCCGCCGCCGCCGCCGCCGCCGCCGAAACCGCTGCGGGTTTTGGCAGTTCCAAGTCCTCGCTGGTGCTCCTCGCGAAGCTTCTTGAGCTTTTTCAAATACACCGGCCGTGTGTGCTCAGTAACAGGACCCGGAGTGAAACCCAAACGCTTCAATTCGGAGTAAAGCTCCTCGTCTGTTAACTGCGTTGACGCCATCTTGGTCCAAATCTGGCAAAGGACTGTGGGGCGGAAGTGACGTCAACCAAGTGACATGCCGTCTTAAAACTAAAACTTTCCAATCATCTTTCCGTGAGCAAAAATAAATAAATCACCTCGTCATTTATACATTTTACTTCTATTGTATTCATGTATTCTAAAAATCTGTCATTTATTTTCTGCAAATTATTAAATAAATCAAACTAAAATGACGTCGTTTTGTTTGAATTGTCGGAATATGCGTTTCCCATTTAGCCCACTAGGTGACAGTAAAGCCAAGAAATATGTCATCGCCAACCACTAATCACACAAAACAAGAAGAGAGCGAAGCTGATTGGTTCTTCATGGTGTAAATAAGGAACGAGGAGCGGGCTGGTCCCCAATTGACATTCCTTACAAGAAATTCGGATGTTTTTTTTTAATTTATTTATAGTATACTGTTGACGTTCATTAACTAGAAAAATGAAACAAAAATACCCATCTAAAAATAAGACAAACGGAGTCAAGTACAGTGCAAGTGATCTAGTAGTAATATTTTGATTTGGTTTAATACTGCCAAGTATTACCATACAACAAAGCCCAACGCCGATATAAGTATGAGTACCACTAAAGAATGGAATCTGACATGAGGCAAAGAGATACATTTTTCATGTATAGCATTTAAATTCATTTTCAAAACAGGCACAAATGCAAAGAGATTACACTTCACAGATTACAGCACATCATATTTAAATCCCTTCAATATATATATATATATTTTCACCACTACTAAACTACCCAGCAATACCTAATTTGAGAGTTAAATAAGAGCAAAGAACAAAGGGTCAGCACCCGTAATACCTACCCCACAGACTCGTCCAACACGCCGTCGGATCTGCGAATAACTTTAGTGCTTCTTCATTGAGTCCAGGATTCGTAAAATGTGAAGGAAGAGGTTGACAATGTCCAGGTAGAGGTTGATGGATGCCAGGATGTGCTCTTCGGGAGAGAGTTGCTTCATCAACAGGTGGGTGTCGTAGATGATGAAGCCGCAAAAGACCAGCGCCCCCGTCCCGGCGAACAGCAATTCGGTGCTGTCGCTCTTGAAAAACACCTGTTCGGATAACATCAGCCCCCCAAAAAAGAGTTATGATCCAGAAAGCAAAAAAGACTTGAATTTAAAGGCACGTAGCCTTACAACAAAGACAAAATCATGAGCTGATAAAGAAGAGTTCAACGCACCCCCATAAAACTTGCTATCAGGAGGATCCACAAGAAGGAAAAAAGGCTGCAACAGAGCCAATGGCATCACGTAAATCCACTGGTGTATTTCTTAGCACCCATCGAATGGTAGCATAATTTTACGCTGACTCACAATGCACCCAGTTTGGTGAAATCCCTTTTGGATTGGAAGGTGTAGGCGGTCAATCCAGTAAACACAGCACAAGTCAGCAACAAGGATTGCAGGACAGTGGCATATTCATAGAATGTCACTGTGTAACGGAAACAAGGACAAAACAATCTAATTAGACTGTAGTATTTAAGAATGTGAAGCAGATCTGTAGTACTACATACAGGCTGTGGCCACGGAAACCGCCTCCAGTAAAGTCTGTCAACAAAACACATTTCAATTTATGCACAAAGAAGTCTAGGAAACGACTGAAAATGTGAACAAAACTTGCACTTAAACTCACTTACAAATACAAAGAGCAGATAGAGGTTGACTGGATGCTTGTGTCTGTAAATTGCCAAGACCGCTAGCAGGACCAGAGAGGCCAGAGCGCTTCCCAAAACAATGGCAGGGCTGCAAAAAGAACAAACAAAAACTCAGTCAGACGAGGACTAAAATCCCATCCGCTCCAAACTGCACCCAAAGGCGGCGCTGTCGATTATTTTCTCGTTATCCTGGGTTATTTACCTGCCATGGACAAACTCCTTGATGGTTTGAGAGAACATAAAAAGAGCGGACGTGCCTGTCGTCAAAAGGATCTGCAAGCTCAGTAGCGTGTAGACTTTGCGCAGAAAGTCTGGAAAAAAAAACTGCAATTAGCAATGAATGATGGGAGAGCAAACTGTATCAGAAAATAAACGAAAGCTATCTAAGAAATGGTCACACCCAAAGCGGAACAGTCCATGTCATGCTAAGCAAATTATAGTATAACATTGTTGACTTGTCCGGATACGTTCCTAACGTTAGCAACACCCATCAGCCTCCTCCAACAAGTCATTTTACATACATTTACCGATGTATAGCGGTGGTAACATCTCTGCATACGAGCTACTTGACCTACCCATACGTATCTGGACGGTGGCCGTAGCAACATTTGTGCCGTAGTTGAAGTCGTCTTCAATCGAAGACCTCGGGTATTTTTCACTGCTCATCGTTAATCTGGTCAAAATGTCGTCCACTCTGTAGCTACCTAGGTTGATTATTACCGAGAGGGCTGATTTGGAACTGCGACGCGCAGATATGACGTCATTTACGAAAACAAGGAACCTTTTTTTTAACCTTTATTGACAAAAAGAAATGCCCGGTGCCTAGCGTTTTATTAAAGTATTGTTCAAAGTTTATAAAAGTATAGTTCAGTCATTTTGATGAGAAATTCAGTTTGAATTCACGTTTCAATTCTCTTTTTTTTCTCATCGTTTTCATGCCATTCGAACTTGTTGTATTCAGTTTGATTTTAAATAAAGTTTATCAGAAGAAAACAAAACGGCTCGTGACCATAAATGGACTCGTTTTGGAATCGGAGTGGTATCAAAGTATCATTGAGCGCTTAACCAAGCGTGTCCGCTTGTTTTTGTCGCGTCGCCCGCTTCTGTTTGTTTTTGTTGTTGCCGTCACCGGTGACAGAACCTCATCGTTCGCTCGGTACTTTTCGTCTCGACCGTGCAGAATCCTACTCCCTCCTGGTATGTATATGTCGCCTTATTTATTCCCCCCAACTGACTGGAACCAATCGTTAAAGTCAGTGCGTGTGTAAGGGATTTTGAAATCCCGCACTTGGTCCCCCAAATGACTTGCATTTAAGGCTACGAGAGGATCAACGACAGTATCATTAACGGAATTGAGCGATCCCAGGGGCGGATTTTGTCCTTTCAAGCGTTTTCGAGCGTTGTCCATATGCGCAATATGACAGAGACAGAGAATGTATTTGAAGGGCCAGGTTAGGGGAGCAAGGGTGAGAAGCAATAAACCAGCACTAAAGTTCAGTTCTTTGTGTAACTCCGTCGCTCAGTCATGAATGAACCCTTACGTACTATTCCTTTTCCACAAATACCCTGAAATCTCTTCATAGCCAGCCTATCCGACGTTCAGTCGTCCTTCGTGTAATAATGCAATGATAAGGTCTGATCAGATATCAGAAAGTCGTGTCATATGATAGTCTGTGGTCATTTTTTGGGGGGGAGGGCTGACGCTTTACTTGTAACGCTACACCTCAGACACCATTTGGTCCTCCATTGCTATTCTGGAAATGCTAAGGTTAGTCGCATGTCGTGGCTTAGATAGCAAGTGTGTTGCGACGGGAGATGGTCGTCAAGTCAAAACAATAACAACGTTTGTCCAAGCGTGGTCGGTTCCAGTTCCTCGCTCTCGTAAATCTTCAAATCTGGCAAAATGGGTCAAGAATTTCCCCAAATCACCCAGCCTGCTCTCTTGACTCTGTAGTCCGATTGTCCCATGGCTGCCCCGCTGGGACGTGGCTTCCTCCTGGCCGTGCGACGTGTCGCCGGGCAAGGCCGCCGCTCAGTCTGGCCCCCAGCGGTGCCCGCCGTTCTTCTAGGTAGAGTCATTTTTCTTCCCACCTGGAAGCATTCCGCATTTCCCTCAATACTCAAAATCCAAACGGTCACCATCATCGGGCAAAGTCCAGGTGCCGCTTTCACATGACCAATGGCCACGTCGGCATAAGCGAACGTTCCATCTCGCGTGGCGGCGTCGCTCCGGAGAAAAGAACGCGATCGATGACCAAACAGGAGCGGAAATCAAGGGTGACGCCGTCTGTCGCTCAGGCTAACAAAAGTGCGCCTTGACCCGGTGTGTTGGTGTGGCTAAACAGCTTCTTGCTACCCGTCCGTTTTCCCTTCTTTTGAACCTCCAGGAAGACTTTAATAGTATTCATCAGCTAACATGGTTTTCGATTCTAGGTGCTTCTCAAAGGCGTCTCCCTTTGCTTTTGCCGTGTGGCAAGCGTGAACAAGGACAGCCAATAATAAGCTCGCTCTGTTCTGTCTCTCTCTCTCTCTCTCTCTCTCTCTCTCTCTCTCCTCTTCAACAAAGAACCGGCGAGGAAGGTCTTTTGATTCTAGCACCGGTGGGAGTGTCTGGCGTCGGCGGCCATGTCGGGCTTCAATCTGCTCCATCTAATCAGCAAGAGTCAGCCTGTGGCTCTGAGGTCCTGCAGTCTTCCTTCAGGTCCACTGACTGGGTGCCGTGTGCTCTGTCTCTCGCTCTCTCGTTCTTCCTAACATTTGGCTGGCTGGCATGCACCTCCCTAACGCCGCCTTTCTTCATTGGGATTCAAACCTGGCTGGCACCGTTGACGTCCCATTGTTACGATGGTAGGCGGAAGCACAAGCCTGGCGTAGAGCTTTCTGTTTATTCCCAATCTCCGTTTTGTGGGGCCGGCCGGGCGAGGGCGAATGTACAAGAGGAGAAACATAGAGGAGTCGTCTTGCGTGGCGTGGAGGTCGATATAGCCCAGAGGTCTGTAGAGGGATCCCAAGCATGGGTACAAGGTACGTGGTCCAGGCCGTGGTCGTAATGGTGGTCCAGGGGCAAAAACAAGAGGTACTGAAGGTACTTGACAGTAAACTGGTTAAGACGATCCAGCGACGTGGTCATGCTCTGGTTGGCTTAAATACTCCTTGATGTCTGATGAGCCGCACTTGCCATTGCTTAACCCATCAGTTGCCGGACCCGTGATTGGGTGACAGGAGCACAAACCCACCTGTCCGTTTTGGCGGGTAACCATTCGGCTGGAAAATAGGAAAGAACGCAAACGGAAATAGGGGCGAGCGAACAGTCCATCCAGTTCCGTTTCAACGAGGAGACTTTACTTTAGCTTTTCCAATAGCCGCCCCTTAGGAGAAAACCCTCAAAAAAAAAAACCCTCCCTACGCCTCAGCTCATCGGCCGATTAGCGTCGTCGATGGTCTCGCGTTCAGAGCGCTAACGGGGCCATCGGAACGCTTCGCCGCTTGGCTTCCTCGCGGCTTGCACGCACTGGGTGGCTTTGATTGGCACACTTTGGCCTTTGGCGCTTGCTCGATGATGGAAACCAAACAAAGAGATCAACTTCTCGCCACCATATTCCTTCTGAATGATCCGAGCGCTTTGGTCTGGACTTCCGAGCGTGCTAAACCGGTCTTTCTTCTAGGAGCCGCTCGGACCAAGAAGACATGGCCGGTGACCTTCTCTCGGGAGGAGATGAAGAAACGCCTGACGCCCCAGCAATATCACGTGACGCAAGAACGAGGAACGGAGAGGTGGGATGGAGGCCCTCAATGGGGTGCCTTATTTCTTTTTTTTGGAGTAGTCATCCTTAACTCATTTGCTATTTTGGCTAGTCCGCTAGCACGCTTTGATTGCTTTTCAATGCCATTTTTGGGATAACTGGTGAGCCACCTCATGTTCACCTTCTTCTCTTTGCATGTAGCGCCTTCACAGGAGAGTTTACGGACCACAAGGAAGAGGGAACCTACACGTGTGTCGTCTGTGGCGCGCCGTTATTCAGGTAAGTGCTCTGGTGTATAGCCCGACCGTCATTTTCATGCAAATGATAGAAGGCGATGTGACTAAAGCTCTCTTTTTGTTGATTTGTTTTAGTTCCAAATCCAAATTTGACTCGGGATCAGGTAAGCGTAACAAACGCAGACGATCCGACAAGGACTGACAAACACGCAGAACACAAATAGACGGACGTGGCTTGACGGGACAATCACAAAGACCTGGGTCGCACGAGAGGGAAAAAAAACGGGATAAAATCAATCCCTAACAGCGAACGAATACCAAAATGCGGGTTTTGCATTGGAGTTATCGACAGTCAATTTAGCAAGTACAGACGCTCCCCTACTTACGAACATTCAAGTTGCGAACAACGGTACATAAGAACATGTCTGCGAATATGGCATATGTCGAAAAATCGAGTACATCTTCCAAAACTAAGTTAAACTTCATTTTAACTTACGAACGAATTCACCCTACGAACGATCGCTCGGAACGTAACTCGTTCGTTAGTAGGGGAGCGTCTTATTTGTAGCCTTTAGCACCAAAGAAAGTGAACTGAGTTCCATTTTAGCCGCAACTGTAGCCATTGGAAGAAAGTTGGAAGTTTTTCCAAGGACTCGTTTTGACCGGATTGACATGCAGCCAATATGAACATAAAAGAAATGATATTCTCACCATCCACAACCATCACGCAGGTTGGCCTTCCTTCTTCGACCTGCTGAAACAGGATTCCATCGACGTGTCAGACGATTTCTCCTACGGGATGCACCGAGTGGAGACCACCTGTGGGCAGGTAACGACTTTTACGCACAGCCGATTGGACCGCCCTACGTTTCTATTTTGAAACCCCGTTACGGCCTTTGACCTTTGATACCCCCTTCGCCTTACCTCCAACATGAGTGTGGTTTCTCCGTTCTCTCGCAGTGCGGAGCCCATCTGGGACACCTATTCGACGACGGCCCCAAACCCACCGGGAAACGTTACTGCATCAACTCGGCTTCCTTGGCTTTCCGGCCCGGAGGGGCGGAGGCGGAGTGCTCCAGCTCCCCCGGCGCGGCCGCTGCTGCCGACCCTCCTCTC
The DNA here is from genome assembly GCF_051989625.1 of Stigmatopora argus. Lineage (NCBI taxonomy): Eukaryota > Metazoa > Chordata > Actinopteri > Syngnathiformes > Syngnathidae > Stigmatopora > Stigmatopora argus. The sequence continues at coordinate 7,812,390 of NC_135409.1, read as the reverse complement.
ATCCCTAGATGAGGCCAGAAGAAAAAGCAGCAAAGCGTGATTGCGTGTTTGACTTGTACGCGTAGCATCCTACCCAATCAATAAGCCATCATTGCAAAGGACACGCGCACCAAATCTTTTCACTTTTAAAATACCGAACAAACGATCACACTGGTGTTCATCAATAGACAAGATGTCCTACTAGGTTGCTCTTTTTCACAAACGCGCTTTTACACATACGCTTATTTTTTTTTTTTTAGATAGAAGAGTATATTTGGAGTGTCCTTTGGATGATAATTGATGCTTTTAAAAGGATGGACTTCTAATCAACTGAATTTTCGTTGAAAATTGTCATGATGAATAAAGCAGCTTGAAGTCAAGTGATTGTTTCAGTTGTTGTTTTTGATAGATCTGAAAATACATCTTCAGGAACAGGTTAAGAAAGAGTGAGATCAATTTAATAGGAAATAGGCTTATTAGCAGACTGCAGCCCCCCAGAAATCAACAGGAAATAAGCCCAAATGTTCAGAAAAAAGTGACCTGAAAGTAAGGAAGTGGCGCGAACTCGCCAACGCTGTGCTCAAAGTTGATTTATGACGCGGCGAGCCCGTGTTTGACGCAAAGCGTGGCAGGAATGTCTCGGCCTTGTCGGAAACATTGGAAGAAAAACACCAGACCGTCAAAGAAAAAAAAGCACGCCGGCCTTTTGCGCTTTACTTCTACTGCTTTACTTTTGTTCGTTTTTTTTGCCAACGGCCATGTTTTTCGTGCAAAAATCCAAACATGTCAATCATTTGACGAGCATTTCCTTTACACACTATTTTCCCATGATGCAACACTCATAAAATGGCTCTCTGTGTTAAGTTGAACTGGTCAAAATGTACCTTTGATTGTATTCGCGCGTATCAACGTTGAACAAAATGGAGGAAGACTAAACTTAAAAAGTACGGCTATGTTCAATGAGGGTCTTGGCGGGTCTATTAATAGAAACGTGGATGTGTGTGTGGTGTGTGTGTGTGTGTGTGTGCGTGGAAGACCAGAAGGCTGTTGATGTCATGGCAATGGCCTGCACACTTTAAAACGTGGATTAGAGCAAATTTAAACATCCGCCCGGTCATGTGACCCAAAAAGGCCCCTAAATAGACAACTTCCAAGTGAGTGACATCGCTGAATGTTGTCTTTTTAAAAAAAAGAAACGCTGACAGATTATTGTTTGGCGTCAGAATAAATGTGAGTTTTGATTGGAAGTAGTTCAATGGCACGTTTTTTTACGTTCCGCTTTTGAATCGCTAAAATTGTTGCCAAGACAACGACTGGGAGTCGTGATCCTTTGTTTATATTTTGAACGTAGGTATGCAAATAAAAGCCTTGTGCCCCCCCGACCCCTTACAAATGGCCGCCCGTCTGACAGGACAATCCTCACGGCTTCCTCCTGGGGGTTTTTATCGCCCTTTTTTCCGCATTCCGGCGGCGTCCGTAATCTTCACGGATCCCGTGTTGCGCGGAATGTAACACGCCGGCCGTGTACGAAGAGGAAGAGGAAGAGGAAGAGGAGGAAAAGGCCAAGAATGCACTTACTTGACTGCACGGCTTGTTTACCGCCACTCCACGGTCACAGCTTTCTCGCTAACCGTTTAGCTCGTTGTCTCTCACGTTGAGTTTGCCGTGATTGTTCCTTTTTGAGTTGTCTTGCTGACCAATGGACGCTCGCTCGCTCGCTCGGTCCACGCCAGCCTATCAAAGAAAAGGTGAAATGCCCATCAAGCAGTCATTTATTGGACATTTCCACTTGCAATTGTTTTGCCAATGTCAAATACCGTATTTTCATGACTATAAGTCGCACATAAAAGTCTAAAAATTTCTCCAAAATAGACAGGGCGCCTTATAATCCAGTGCGCTTTATATATGGACCAATACTAAAATTGTTATCACGATAAAACAAAATAAATCAGTCGACAGGACAACTACGGCAAGCAGCCCCCGACTCTCAGTTTTGCTTCCGTTGCCTTTTTAAAAACGTGTTTTTAGCGTGTGGGTGTAGCGTGCAAGAACTATATATCCCAGCAGTCACTGCGCACCGGAAACCGGAAATAGGCTGCTTCCGGTAGCCAGCGCTATTGCGGTTAAATATTCATATATAATATATATGCGTCTAAAAAAACGGCGCGTCCTTTGTGTGTTTAAAATACAGAAATAGCACTCGTTACTGACACTGCGGCTAAAAATACGATGCGCCATATAGTCGTGAAAATACGGTATTCCCAAAACGCAAACGCCCGAACTGGGACGATGCTGTTAAATATGCAGCTGACGCCACCTTAGTTTGCAAAATGGACATTTGGACGGCTGGCTTTATCGCCGGGCGTCTCCGTTTAATTCCGGAGGGAGAAGACGGAAGGCCAATTAAAGGAGGAAAGCCGCCCCTGGGAAAATCTTGCCCCAAAATGCTTGTAATCTGAGATCTGATAGAAAGAGGAATTCTTAAACAGTCCAAAGTGTTTGGCAGATGGCCTCCCTTTTGGAAATGCGTGACATATGCGCCGGCGCTTTGAGACGGGCCGGCCGGGAGGGACGCTTCAAATTGCGCTGGGAAGGGCGGCTCCCTTTTTTTTTTTACTATTAGCAGACGTTCCGGTCCAACGGCGATTGGACGCCAGGTCAGGCGCATGCCAGCAAAAAAACTCAAGCACCCCGCGGGATCTGTGCGGCCCATTGATTGTATTAGTCGGACGCAGACGCCGCTCAGTCTGCGGGGGCGGGCTTTGCGCGACACCCCCCTTTCTCTAGGAGGGGCTGTTTTTTTTTTTTTTAATGAATGAATACTGGCAAGAAATGGACCACCAGCTCTCAGTGGAGTCGTTGTCTGCGAGGGAGCCAAAACCAGGAAACCGGGGGTCGGGAAGCAGATTTTAGAATGTTATTCCTTGAGAGCCTTGAGACCGCTTGGAAAGGACAAAAAGTCTCGGAATCCTTTTGACGACATGGCCACCACGCTGTCGCTAAAGTTTCCATATTTTGGCTCGGAGGTTAGCCGAGAGCCACGTGAACCCGTCGAAAGAGCCGCACGTGGCTCCCGAGCCATATGCACCCATTAAAAGAGCCACCGCGTTACACTCACAAAGGTTCCCATTGCGCGGCAGCGTCTCACGTGACTACATTTCCCGGCTTTCTCTCTCGGGACCGGACGTAAAAGCGTTTGGGAGATGCCGGGATCGTGGGAAAGGTCGAAGGAGACCGTCTGGGCGCACGGCCACTGGAAATCTGGCATTTCAACCCAAATGAGACGGACTTATTCGGGTTCCGGTGGACGGACGGACGGACGGTTGCCGCTCCTCCCGGGTCAAATCCATGGAATCTGCCCAGAAAGCAGCAAAATGGCAAAGTTGTGACATGGTGTCATTGTTAAGTAGCTACGCAGCAGCTGCAACATTTTTTGCAGAGTTTTCGCGGCAGCTGCGGCATTTCTTTTTTGCCTCCCGACCCCAAAACGTTTGAGCGTGCCAGCGAGCGACAAGCGCCGTCCGCCTCCCCTCCATTGGCTACAACTCCAAGATACAAGCGCATTATTTGCCACTGGCGCAGCGCTCTCTGGGAAAAGCAACCAATGGAGATCCCTCCTTCCCTCCCAAAGCGCCGCAGGCTAACTAAGCTCCTCCCCCGCGTCCAGCCCGATAAGATCGGACCACCAATGAGGAAGGAACTTTCCTCCAACGGCCGCCTGCCCATTCAAACGTGCCAAAATGTGAATGTGATTCATAAATGCGGTGTGGCCCACCGCCAGGTCTGGTCTCTGTTTTCTCTGGCCCCACTCCAGATCTTGGGACTCCGCCCCCCCCCCATTCCAAACTCCTCCCCCTCCACCCACGGGTGATTTCTTCCTTCCTTTTCCCTCCCTTTTTTTTTTTTTTAAAACCTCATTCTGAATGAGTGTTTTTTTGGGGGGGGACCGTGGACGCGGTTAGAATGTTTCTCAGACGCTCCGTGCCGACCTGCCACGCCTCGTCGTTGCTCCACGGTGGAACGTCCAGTTGAGTCGCTTCTCCCCCGGCGTGGAGGACTCGGGTGTCTCGCTGTGGCCCCCCCCCTCAGCTCCCTCCCTCGCTCGCAGGCCACCAAACTTTGGCGCTCGATATACTCAAGCCCGGCGAGCGCTTTCGCACTCCGTTGGATATCTGGATCGATCGGCTGCTTGGACTGGGGAACGGAGACGCTAACCGCCGTCATGAGCGGACGCGAGGACCAGACCGGCGAGAGCTCCCGGGAGCCGGCGGGGGAGCCCCAGAAGAGAAGACCGGGGAGACCCAGGAAACTCCAAAAAGTCAGTAGTGCTTTCTTTTTGGATGGCGAACCACGTAACTTGAATTTTTACCACATCAAGTTTGGTGGTGGGGGGGGAGGAATGCGTCCCGTTCCAGTCTGGGCGCTTCAATGAGAATCCCTGACATGACAAGTGGGAGATTTTGGGGCTGTAAAACTCACTGGAATTCACACCCGACAAACAATTGGGGCACAAAGGTTGATTGGACGACAAGTGTGAACCCCGCCAGGGTTTGGCGTTTGTGTTTCTAGCACACGAGTGTCCCAATGTGCCTTGACTGTAACCGCCGCCGGTCAACGGATAGCAACAAAAAGTCTTCCCATGTCATTAAAACCAAGGCAATTTGCAATTGTTGGCGGATGTTTGGTGAAAGAAAGAAAGGTCAAGCGGGTCATTCGCTTTAGTTGAATGCAAGTTGGACACCCGCATTGTCGGACAAAATGTGCGTGGCAAAGTCCCCCGGTCACGTGACTCGTGCTCATCACGAAACATGTAATAAGGAAATCACCTCCACTAATTGGAGATGAACAACTAGACTTAGTGTGGCGGGTGTCCAACGTGGGCCGAAAGCGGGTATTCGTTGCACCCAAAGAGGAGGCTCGGACCATCAAAAGCGAAAGCTTAGCGGGACCAGAAACCTCCAAAAGCGTCTGGTTTGCTACACGAGGCCGGAGTTGGAAATATTCATTCCTTTGAATGTAAGCGCGCATTTTGGAGGGAATCAAACACCTCCCGGCGTCGGGCCACGCATGCGTGCCACTGCCGCACGGCGCCACGGGAAGACCACCGCCGACTCGTAAATGAGCGCATGCTTGAAAAGGGAGCCACACACGAGGGCGGCGGGGGCTCCCCTGATTTTTTTTCTTCTTCTTCTCTAAAAGCCTCACCCGCTCACTCACTAACTGAAGCCCCCCCCCCCTCTCGCAGGAGCCCAGCGGAGAGCCCGTCCCAAAACGACCGAGGGGCCGCCCAAAAGGAAGTAAGAACAAGGGCCCCTCCAAGGCAGCGCAGAGGGTGAGTGCCAACATCTGAATTTCAAATTAAAATTGCAATTGATCCAGTACAACAAAAGGCCACTATATATATATATATATATATATATATATATATATATATATATAATACATATAATATAATTGCGTATAAATGTGAAATTACTTAATAAAAATCCAAATTATGAATGTGAAATGACTTAGTAAAAATCCAAATTATATTAGGTAAAACAAATGTTAATAAATATAACCTTCCCAGCATACAATTAAAACTAGTAAACATTTGCAAACAAGTCATACTAAGAGACATATTCAATATTCTTTTTTTCTTCTGAAAATGCAGAGCACAAAACAGCAATTAGAAAAACTAGACATCAAGTTAAACACATCACCCCAAAAATATAACAAAAATCTAATTCAAATTATATTTATACATTTCAATTGAAAATATAGCAAATTTTATATATATATACATATACATACATACATACATATATACATATATATATATACACATATACATATATATATACATATATATATATATATATATATATATATATATATATATATATATACATATACATATACGTACACATATATATATATATATACTTCAGAGACACGCTTATTTATTTATATATTTAATCAGGTATTTATATATTAACCCAACCCATTTATTACCTATCTATTTATGTCTAAAATGCCTTTCCTATTTCTGCATCCTCACCCTCTTGCTACCGTGACAACGAAATTTCCCAAATACGGGATGAATAAAGTTATCCAATCCAATCACATATATTACATTGGGGGGGGGGATACAGGGCAGGCTGCCCGCCGACTCGCTATTGACGGCGCTCCGGAAACAGAGTGAAAAACAATAGGTTGGGAAGGGTAAAAAAACAAAAAGACGACCTATCAAAGCAAGGATGACACGTATGGAAATAAAAACCAGATTAAAAGCAGTCCACTAGCCTGCTGACACCAAATCCCCGCATTAAAAATGTAACAGTACAGCATTTAGAGTTTGTCATGGAGCATCGTGACACTCATGACGATAAAAGGATGAAAAAAATGGGATCATTTCTGTCTTGAATTTTGCATGACGCGCAGTGTTCCCATTTCTGCAGAAAGCCGAAGCCACCGGGGAGAAAAGACGCAGGGGCCGACCCAGGAAATGGGTAAGTTGAGGAAAAAAAAAATGCCGTTACCGCTCGAACCAAACGTTGACTCGCCAGTGGGACCGCGAGAAAAGTCAAATAACGCCTGGCACCGCTGCGTATATCGGCCGCAAAGCCAAGGGCGTGGGTGATCCATAGCGCCGGGAAACGGAGTCGGACGGACGCTTGAAAAATAAAGGACCCTCTCTTGCATTTTTGCTTTTGTTTTTTCACCCCCCCTCCTTTCGTATCTCACTTTATCCTCAAAGTCGCCGCCAAATCAGTTTCTGAACGCAGCTGCGAGGCCACCCGCCATTGAAGCGCCGGACCCGACTGATAACCGGCGCTGAAAGTTTGCTTTCTTTGTTGTAGCGGCGTCGCAGGTACACACGCATTCACCTCTGCTTGGACGCCCACGCTCTGGCCTTGACACCACCAGCTACGGACAGTCTGCTCTTTGGATAACCCATACCTGTCAACCTCTGCCGATAACTGCCCTTATAAATGATTATGATTCCCCTTACAAACCCCCCAAAAACCTTACAAACACCGTACGACTCGTACGAGTGGCATTGGACTTGCTAGCTAGCTCGCTAGCTAGATAACCTTGCCCTAAAATCAGCAAGAAGCGACAAATGGAACAAAAAGCATCCTGGAAAGTCCCTCAAAATCCAAAAACGATCCAAAATTCAACAAAAGTAGCTTAAAAATGAACGGACTGCCCCCCCATTGACCACAATAGATGTCCTATGAACTTGGACTGTCTGTGGATGCTCATCTCTCAGCGCTACAAAGTCCCAATTTATGGGCAAAAATCAACACACCGCACACACGGTACACGGTCGATTGGTTGCCGGTCTTTTGGTCGCCGGTCTTTTGGTCGTCCGGAAAGTTATTGATAATTACCATTTAAATTGTTGCTCAAATTCCCTAAATACAAACTGCGAATGACTATTTAGTCATACTTAATGCCTTAGTCATTATTAGGCTAAAGAAAAACTCAAAATTTCCCGGACTTTGATTGTTTTTTGTCGGAGAACTTGTTAAGACCCTGACGGACGTCGCTTCTTAAAGGGACAACGCATGTACATACAAACTCTTCTTATACACTCATACGTCGGCTCAATGAAACTGCTCATGGCCATTGTTGGCTTTTATTCATGCGTAGACTGTGTTGTTTTACCTTGTTTTGGCGCCGCTCTTTTGGTCGTCGGTCTTTTGGTCGCCCGTTGTCGCGGTCAGGGGCGACCAAAAGACCGGCAACCAATCGACCGCACACGGCACACACACAAGCAACAGTCCTGAGTCCGACACCCTCGTCTTAGGACGAAGAACGTAACGCCCCTCAGACGCAAAATGAACGAGTGGGGCGTTCGGCTTCACGGACATGACCTTTGACCTTGGTGCACTTTTCTCTCCACGTCCGCCCCGTGCCGGGCTTCCCTCGCCACTTCCCGTCATCCTGCTTCTTCCTTCCTTCCTTCCTTCCACGCACAGCACAGCTGCCCCCTTTGTGTCCACTTGTCCACAGTCCCATCACTCACAACCAGGACACAGTCCCACATCTCGCCTGAAACCCTCAATGGAGGCCACTGTGAGACCCCCGACTCCTCCTCCTCCATCCGCCGCTGCCGCCGACCCACGTGGAAGCAATTCTCCTCGGTCATAAATTTCCCGGAACTGCAGGCTATGTTACACAAAACTGCATGTTCTATTTTCCCTGGTCTTTTTGGAAGCACCCCGTCTAGTTATTTTTAGAAGAATGCTGTGGACCACACTAGTTTCCTTCAGGCTGTCTATAAAGAGAGACCCTAGAGATCTCAAATACACACACTGGAAGGAGTTTTTGTTTTGTTTTGCAAGGGACACTGGCTGAGACCTTGCCTCATTCCCTACATTCTCGACCTAACCACCCACCCACCCCCACCTTGGACTAGCATTGACTGCAGAACGGCGGAATTCCAACCAGTAGAGACCTTTGTCCCGGTATTAGGAGGTCCCTGAGGACCTTGGTGGATTTCCTCAGGTCAGAAGCAAGAAGCCCCTCCGAGCCCTCCCCTGTCCTTATCCTGATCTCCCACCTCTTTTTCCTGCCGTTGACCGTGGAAGAGTTTTTCACAATTCGTACGCCGAATCTCCCATCCTCATTTTTGGGGGGGGAAACGCTTCCGTTTTTTTTTGAACGACCCTTCTTTAAAACAATCTGCGAAAGGACGTTCGGGAGGGCACTTAGCGCACCGATTGTTTGTTTTAGACAGGAAGCTCCACAGCTGTCCCGTGGTGTCCTGTATGCCCCCCTCCCCCGACCACTCTTCCTTACCACCCCCCCAAAAAAATCCTTAACATAGATAGCACAGATACAGACTCTGGTACCATTAGGGCAGGGGTCGGGAACCTTTTTGACGAAGAGAGCCAGAAACAATTCATATTTTCAAATGTTATTCCTTGTGAGCCATACTACGAATTTAAAAGTCAAAATACATACATGTAAACGAGTGGCTTTTCAATTTTTTTTTTGTAATTTCACCACTTTTAAAGTGGAAAAAACTGAATATTTTTTAAAAGATTCTTATGCTGTTGCTAATCAATGAGAGGGTGCATTCCAGCAGAGTCTACTGCAAAAAAAATGAAGATTAAAGCAAAAAAAATGAAGATTAAAGCAGTTCTAAATGTAATATCTCAGTTCTGTCAACAGCCATTTCCATATTTTAGCTCACAGGTTAACAAAGAGCCAGATGCACCCATCAAAAGAGCCACATGTGGCTCCCGAGCCATAGGTTCCCTACCCCTGCATTAGGGTATTTGCGCCGGCACTATTAAAAGGCAGGAAGTGAGCCGTTTCAGGCCTGGACAGGTTAATTCATAACATGTGCGACTCTGCTAGAGTGGAATTCTTTCTGAAGTCCTTTTTTCTTAAGTAGAGTCCACTTGAATTTTGAGGAGCGACACATTTGAAGAAATCAGAATTTGGGTAGATTCAAGCAAAAGAAGAAATGTTTCAAGTGAGCCGGAGTGGCATTTTCCAAGATCCAGTGCAAATTTGTTGTGGGATAACCTTTCCCCCATATTGAGTCATGTCATTTTCCCAGATACTCTGGGAACAGATTTGACTTCAAACAGCAGAGGCTCCTAAATGGAACCGGACCAATTTGTCTGCTCCTTTCTTTCCTTCCACAGCGACCCCCCCCACCCCAAAAAAACCCCCTTCCAAACAAAAGGCTGCTTGTCTGTGAGGAATTTTCCACATTCCTTACAACGACAGTTTTCTGCTCTACAAAGGGCCCTTCGGCAACCCCCCCAATCTCCCCCCCTGACCCGATCGCCGGACCCCGATAGGTGCAATTCATAACTCCGGCTGCCGGGTGGGACAGTGGGCGGGGTTAACGGCTCAGCGCGTTGAAATGGAACACTGGAAAACGGATAATGTTTCCAGCGACGCCGGCCCCGGGGTTAACAAAACATTTGCTGCTTTTGTTTGGTTTGGTTTTGTCTCTTGCCGCGCTCCAAATGGCTTAACCTTACCTTCACGTGTTCGCGGGAGCGTGCTAAATCTGGCAAAGGTCTGTTTGAATTGCAGTTGTGTGCTTACCTGTCACCACGGCGACCTGGGCTCCACGTTGCTCCCCCGATGTCTTGAAATACTTTGGCCGGTGAGGAAGCCGCTGATAAGCTATCTCTCCGTCATGTTGGAGAAACAAAGTCCAAACGCCAAAACGTGGCCAAAAAACAAATGTTTCGCTTTGGACCTGAAAAAAAAAAACACAACGTTTTGGTTATTGCTGCACTTGGCTCCATTTCCAATCACATTGATTCATTGGCCCCCTACCGTCAAAACGCCACCTTTAATGGCAGCCAATGAGTTCATAAGGAACCTGAAAATGCCCCAAATCCGAGTACCCTCAAAACCAAATGATCCAAAATTGATCGGAAGTGACCTAGTACGTGAACTGTTCAAAAAACTGGTCCGGGTCCACTAGATTCACTAGTTTCCGAGAACGTGGACCGCCAAGCAGACTGCGTTTGACACCCCTGATCTGGACTAAGTGCTCTATTAGGCTGACTTGTTAAACTTTGACTCTTTCAACGTGAGGCATTCCAGATTCCTCCACAGCCTAGCGCTCGGTCCGTTAGGGGTGCTTGACCCGTCCAGTTGGAAAGATGCAGTAGCTGTTTTCCGTGAATCTCAACAAAGACCATTTGGCGGAATGTTGGTGTTGTTTTTGTTGATTTTTTTTAGGCTTCCGTCGTCAGGGTCTTCAAGTCTTGCTGTCGGTTTTAGCGGCGTTGCATTCTGAAACATTTCCAACTTGCGTTTTGGCACCTTTGCCTCCGGTGTTGGCGCAGTCTGACTTGGCCGCCGCTGCCAATGCCAGCGGCAGCTGCTGAGAAGGACCGGCCGGGGGAAGCCGGCTCATTGGCTCGCAGCTGGCCTGCCTGAAAAGGACAGGATATGTTCTCGGGTCTGCTCAGCTGTCGCTTCCTAATGCTACTTCCTGCGGAGATTTAGGACGGCTCGGGACAGGCCTGTCAAAGGCGTGGTCGCGGCTCGCCGGGTTTTGTGTGTGTGTGATCAAGTGCGCTCCAAAATGGCGCCTTGAATGGCAGCCAACAAGTTACTAAGGAACCTTGAAATTGCCCAAAACCAAGAGAATTTTTGGGGGCGGACGACACGATACGTCCAATGACTCGTATTTTGGAAGTGGACCCAATAGGACGTTGCGCGCCAATACAAAGGAAAACTTGCCACTTCTTTCCGAAATAAAGCACAGGGGCGGCCATTTTGGGGAACAGATGAAATATGAGCTTCCTGTTGGAGTCAAGCGTATTTTGCGGTTGTGAAAATGGTCTTAACTTTTAACACGACTTCCTTTTCTTTTGCAGCCACAGCAAGTCGTCCAGAAAAAACCCGCTCAGGTAACAATTTACACCAACAACAACAACAACACACGAGTAAAACATGGCGCCTGAGCGTCAAATCTGACCTGGAATCAAACCCCATTACGATCTGACCCCGTGAAAAAGTCTCGTTTTCTCTAGCCTTCACGTTCTTTCTCCCGGTGCCAATGCTAACCGCGTTAGCCGTGCAAATGATACACAATATTGTGAGTTATTAGAGAGGACTGCCGCTGACTTTGTTTACCATCTTTGCCATGTCAGGAAGAAGAAGATGAAGAGGAGGAGGAGGAGGAGGAGGAAGAAGAGGCTGGGGAGTCCCCAGAGGAAGATTAAACTGGGATACCACGAAAGCGCTACCTCAATCGCATGTCAGGTCTTTCAAAGGGAAAAGACTAACTTGACCACTTTTTGTTTTCTTTTGTATTTTGGAACCTATTTCCACGCCATTTGACTTGTTAGCATTTCAGTCCGCGCGTGTCCGCTATTTCAATTTCTCAGCGAACGCGGATGGCAGCGACGTAGGAGACGTCTTTGATCAAATGTCTATTCGGGAAACGCTACATTTGGATCCACGTTAACTGTGTTTCATTGGTCCGTTCTTGCCGGCTTCCGGTTCAATTCCCGCACGCCGTCAGCAACCGTGTTGCGTTTGACTACTGCTCAGCTCGTCGTTTATTTGGCTTTCCTACGCCGGCGCGAGCTAGCTTGAAACTTTGGCGGCCCGCCAGGCAAAATAACCCGGAGAAAGACAACCGCTTTACCTCAGAACCCGCGAGATACCCGGACATTTGATCTCACGCTGGACCGTCGGCGCTTTTGTGGCGACTGACGCGCAGTTTATCCAAACTACCTCCGACTTGGCGCCGTCTCTCCTCTTTTGAAATGGCGCGCCGTCACCAAAGCACACACACACACACACACACTCAACGCGGCGCCGTGTGCGCTCGCTAGCTCCCGTGTTTACGTGTCTCAACTGACTTTATGATACTGTGCGTTGAAAAGCGAGGCCGTACTTATTCAAGCCATCTCAGGGAGAAAGCGCATTGTCGTCTGCGATAGCATTGGGTCGCTACCCGACGTTAGCTTTGAGTTGCTACCCGACGTTAGCTTTGGGCAGCTACCCGACGTTAGTTTTGGGGAGCTACCCGACGTTGGCTTTGAGTTGCAACCCAGCGTTAGCTTTGGGTCGCTACCTGACGTTAGCTTTGGGTCGCTACCTGACGTTAGCTTTAGGTCGTTACTTGACGTTATCTTTGGGTTGCTACCCGACGTTATTTTTGGGTTGCTACTTGACGTTAGCTTTGGGTTGCTACCCGACGTTAGCTTTGTGTTGCTACCAGACGTTATTTTTGGGTTGCTACCTGACGTTAGCTTTGTGTTGCTACCTGACGTTAGCTTTGGGTTGCTACCTGACGTTAGCTTTGGGTTGCAACCCAACGTTAGCTTTGGGTCGCTACCCGACGCTCGTTTTGGGATGCTACCCGACGTTAGCTTTGGGTTGCTACCCGACGTGAGCTTTGGGTTGCTACCCGACGTTAGCTTTGGGTCGCTACCCGACGCTAGCTTTGGGATGCTACCCGATGTTAGCTTTGGGTCGCTACCCGACGTTATCTTTGAGTCGCTACCTGACGTTAGCTTTGGGTTGCTACCCAACATTAGCTTTGGGTCGCTACCTGGCGTTAGCTTTGGGTTGCTACCTGACGTTAGCTTTGGGTAGCTACCTGACGTTAGCTTCGGGTCGCTACCCGACGTTAGCTTTGGGTTGCTACCCGACGTTAGCTCCGGTAGTGTTTGCAGCTCACGTTCTTTCGTTCCCTTTTCATCTCACGCGAGATCACACAAGAATTTTCTGGCCGACGAATGAAGATTTCTCTTTGACGAACATTGTTAACTTGAATGTTTTGCTTTTTACTGGGTAGGACTGTTTTTGTCTCTGTCTCTTTTCCCGATTGTAATAGCTACAGTATCCACGAAGCTTACCTCAAAAGTGCCAGCTAACCACGGACTAGCTAATTCACTACCTCCAGTCTTGAGCAGGTTTACGTTCAGTTTGAGCAATAGTGACTGACCTCTGTTAATAATTGACAGCATTTCAGGACCGCGGAAGCTCCTCGTTTGAATGTGCTTTATTTTTAGTCTCAGTACCTTTTTCCCCAATCAAGTGGCTTTCACATATTCAGGAAGATTGAATTCACGACTGTTTTCTTGTTTTGTATACTTATTTGAAATAGATACTTGATTAGATGTCTCATGTATGCCAATCTAATTTTGTTGTTTTCCCCCCCTCTTGTTCAACCAGATGTTTATGGGATGGCTTGTTATTTTGGGAGATATCATTTCCTTCTTCTTTTTTCTCAGCCAAGGCCTGCTGACTTTTAGAGCCTAAAAGGGAGCCGTAATCAACCCTTTCATCGACTTTTTTTGGCATTTGGGTTTTAGCGGCATTGCCTGTCTATGTTCAAAGAAATGGTTTGTTTTTTAAGGTTTTTCTACGCCGCCTTGCTGTTAACTTAGCCTTTTTTTTGGTTTAATGACACCACTGGCAAACGTTCAGCCCTTGGAAAATGTTACCCCTGTTAACCTTCCTATTCTAGTACAATCAGATACACATCACTACCTCTCAAAAGGCCTGTTTTTACCTCAATATCAAACTTCGATACTGTTCCGCATGAGCTGAAAATCTCCGAGTGTTTATTTGTTGTCTGGATATATTTTCTATTCGCCTTAGCTGAACTTGTAACTTTGATTGTAGTTGGATTTTTCCAAGCTCTCTCTTCTTTTATTTTTCTTAGAAAGCATCTAACGTCTAAAATAGCAAACTTTTTTCCCTTTACTGTCTTGGAATACACGACTCTTTTTACTCTCTTGCCGCACGTCTTTATCGATATTCACTGCATTTTATTCAGCACAATAAAAAAAATGGCACCCTGAACCTGTGTGACATCTTTTTTTTTTCTTGCTCAAGTGGATGTTTATTTCTCACTACTTTACATGTATTTCTCAATATCTTTCATCAAAAAACGGACCTGCCATCACTTCCATTTTAATCAATGAGGATCATTTTTGAGGAGACTTTTTGGAGGAAATTGTTCTATTTTTTTCTATTAAATAGCTAAATAAATACACGAATTCACATTAAACCGCAGTGCAAAAGCAAAAGAAAATAGCATGACCTCGAGAGCACACACGCCGTTATGATTTTGTGTTAGACAGTGCCTTCTGGTGGTCAAATATTGTTATTGCAAGTAAGCACGTTGGACTTGTTTTTATATTTTCCCGGAAAAGGGTCTTCATTTTGTCCACGTACGGTATTTTTAGGTCAAGACGCGCGTTGTCTGACGTATTCTCGCTGTATTTTCAATTACAAGCTAATCATGGCCACTCAAACCTTCACGTTTTATTGTGAATAACAAATTCTTTTTCCTGTGTTCTTTGGACTCGGGGACAGGAAATGCCGCGCGCGCGACAAGTCCAGTGTGTCGCTTAAGAACAAGATCGACGCTTCAAAATACAATTTGTCATCATGTCTGCGAGAAATCCGGGGATTCAGCTCGGTAAGTTAGTTCCCCCCCAAAAAATATACACGTTATCTCTCTCTTGTTTTCGAAGCGCAGTGATGGGATTGAAAAAGATGTCTCGTGATCACTCAATTGACCTCGACAGACGTCCAATCGGTCTGACCTGGGGGGTCGGCAGATCGCTGGCGGAGTGGACGTCTGTCGCCGTCAAAGAGTGGCGCACGAGGAAAAGATATTATTTGACTGACTTTGGAAGTCATTCCTTACCTGGAAATGACCCCAAATCAGCAAGAACCGACAAAGGGACAAGAAAGTCCCTCAAAATCAACAGGAAATGATCCAAAATTGGCAGAAAGTGAGCCGTCAGTAGCCTAAAGTGACGAGGAAGTGACGTAAAATGGACTCGGCCGCGAGGATGGAGGGCCAATTGACACAAAGTGGCTGTGGATGCTCATTTTTTCATTGACATTCATTTAGCTTCTGACGTCCAAAACGAAACGCATACCTGTCAACCTCTGCCGATAACTGCCCTTATAAATGATTATGATTCCCCTTACAAACCCCCCCAAAACCTTACAAACACTGTACGACTCGTACGAGTCGTACGGTGTTTGTAAGGTTTTTGGGGGGGTTTGTAAGGGGAATCATAATCATTTATAAGGGCAGTTATCGGCAGAGGTTGACAGGTATGGAAACGGTTCCGGCCCACGTGAGCTCTAGTGTGGCCTGCCGGTCAACCAGATGGAGTTTGACACCCTAGGAGTTTCTTTCCCGTGTCCCCGTTAGATCTGGAGTGGGTTTCCAAAGCCAGAGTGAACACGCAAGGAGTGTTGAGGAGGGCTCAGTCCATCCAAGGGCTGAAGATGCCCTCCAAACAGTGGCAGGTAGGACCTTCGCGCCGTCCGTTGACGTCGGAGCGGACTCGGAGCCGAGCCCAGCGTCCATCCGTCCGTCCGTCCCGCTTTGCAGGCCGCCTGGCTGCTGAAGGCCGTCACCTGCATTGACCTGACCACCCTGGCCGGAGACGACACGCCGTCCAACGTCCACCGGCTGTGCATGAAGGCCACGCAGCCCGTCCAGCGTGAGCTCCTCGAGGAGATGGACATGCACGACAAAGGTTTGAATTGACGCCGCCCCCACTTCTCTTCTTAACCAGCAAGGGGAGACAAAGAGCGGAAAGAAAATGCCTTTTCTTCCGCTCGCCCAAAAAGGGGTGAGGACCGGCGCCGTGTGCGTGTACCCGTCCCGCGTCTGCGACGCCGTCAAATCCCTTCATGCCGCCAACTCCAATCTTCCGGTGGCGTCAGGTCAGTCAGTCAGTCCTCGGAAAAATGTGAAACCAGTCCCCAAAACCCCCCCTATAGCTGAACCGGCTTTCCGTTCTTGGACTTTGGCAGTGGCCACGGGTTTCCCGGCCGGTCAGTGCCCGCTGGAGAGCCGCCTGGCGGAGGTGCGCGCGGCCGTGGAGGACGGCGCCAACGAGATCGACGTGGTCATCAACAGGACGTTGGCCCTGACGGGACAGTGGGAAGGTGGAGACGCCGTCGGAGGCAGCGCTAGGCAGCGCGCCGAAAGCCTGCCTATTTATTTTCTTTCCTTCCTTCCGCAGCCATGTACCACGAAATCCGTCAATTCCGCGAGGCCTGCGGCGGCGCTCACTTGAAGACCATCCTGGCCGTGGGCGAGTTGGGCACCTTCGCTAATGTCTACAAGGCCAGTTTGGTAGCCATGATGGCCGGTCAGTTTCAATCTGTCTTTGGCTTAAGGTGGGGGTGTCAAACTCGGTCTTACCAGGGCGGGAGTCCATTTATTTAGTTGACTTACTGGCCGTCGATCCGTTGAGCATCCACAGCCGCCCGGTTGAAGTCAATTGGACCTCTATCCTTGGCTAGGAGTCCATTTTGTGTCACTTCCTTGTCCTTTTAGGCTACTTACAGCTAGCTCACTTGTGGAAAATTCTGGACCGTTTCCTATCGGTTTTGAGGGACTTTGCGGGATGCTTCTTGTTCCTTTGTCGGTTCCTCTTGATGTGGAGGCATTTCCAGGTGACCTCCTTTTGGTTTTGGGGAGTTTCAAGGTTCCTTGTGAACTCATTGGCTGCCACTGAAGGCCCATTTTTGTGTCATTTTTCATTTGAGGGTACTTACAGGTGGTTTCTTGTCATTTGTGGTCAGTCTCCAATGGATTTTGAGGGACTTTCTGGGACGCTTCTTGTTCCTTTGTCGGTTTTGGTCACTTGTTGTTGGTCCCTGGTAAAAAAAAAATCAAAGCATTTCATGACATACGCATACCTGTCAACCTCTGCCGATAACTGCCCTTATAAATGATTATGATTCCCCTTACAAACCCCCCCCAAAAACCTTACAAACACCGTACGACGAGTCGTACGGTGTTTGTAAGGTTTTGGGGGGGGTTGTAAGGGGAATCATAATCATTTATAAGGGCAGTTATCGGCAGAGGTTGACAGGTATGCGTACGTGCAAGTATGAATGATCTACAAAGTGTACGGTAACAATAACGGATGGGAGCGCCTTTGCGGGCCACTTTTGTTTGCCGCTCCTGGGCTCGGGTTCGTCATTGGTCAAAAGCAATTGGCTTAACGAGCGGCGACACGTACGCCCGTGAGCCCACAGAACTGTCCGATGGAGTGCCCGATGAAAATACATGTCTCTCCTCCCTCCCTCCCTCCCTTCCTTCTTAATCTCCTCTGTTTCCTATGAATTGCATATGAGATTCCTGAAATGGAATGCTAATTTGGCCTCTTAATCTCTGACGCCGGGAAATTTTTCTCTCCCCCTTCCTCACGCAAATGAATGGAGCCGCATTAGCGGCAGCCGTATTTAATAACCGTTATCCATTATCTGGTAATTAAGACACCCCACGACGAATCATGAGGATGATGCCACTTTGGGGGAGGAGGGGGTGCTAAAAAAAAAAAACGACCTGCCTTGGAAAAAATGCGTGGCGGCGGCGGCGGCGCAGGTCTTTAATGAACTGGAAAATGTTCATCTTGTTCTGCTCCGTAATGAAGCGTCATTATACAGCGGGCGGGGAGACTGAAGGGCTGATCATCACTCCTGTAGTTTGTGGATCATCTATTAGAAGAAGGCCGTTTCGTCTTCTATTTTTAAAGACAAAGCTGATAATTGGGATTTTCTCCCCTTCTCGTCCACATCTTTTCCGACGTCGTGTCTGGACCCGCCAGGCTCCGACTTCATCAAGACGTCCACTGGAAAGGAATCGGTCAACGCCACCTACCCCGTGGCCGTGGTGATGGCTCGGGCCATCCGCGACTACTACTTGCGTACGGGTCACAAGGTAAAGCATCGGCGAACCAACGCTACCGACCGTCCGTCTAGACCAGTGGTCTCAAAGCGGTCCTCAAAGGGCCGCAGTGGGTGCAGGTTTTCATTCCAAGTCAACAAGAGAATACCTTTTGCAAGTGTAATCAGTTAATCAGTTGATTGCAGCCAGGTGCTACTTATTTTAGAAGACACCTGATTGGTTAAAATGTCGGCACTGGATCGGTTGGGACAAAAACCAGGACCCACTGCGGCCCTCGGCGTCTCGACTCTAGACTGATGCATACCTGTCAACCTCTGCCGATAACTGCCCTTATAAATGATTATGATTCCCCTTACAAACCCCCCAAAAAACCTTACAAACACCGTACGAGTCGTACGAGTCGTACGGTGTTTGTAAGGTTTTTGGGGGGTTTGTAAGGGGAATCATAATCATTTATAAGGGCAGTTATCGGCAGAGGTTGACAGGTATGCTGATGCTTTGTCCCTTGTCGTGTCCTCAGGTGGGCTTCAAGCCGGCGGGGGGCATCCGGACGGCTAAAGAGTCTTTGGTGTGGCTGGCGTTGGTCAAAGAAGAACTGGGCCCCGACTGGCTCCGTCCCGACCTCTTCCGTTTCGGAGCCAGCAGCCTATTGGCCGATATCGAACGACAGGTGAGTCCAGGGACGACCGGAGACGCCGCCCCGCCTTCTCCTCCCCAATAATGCTTTGCTTTGTCGTCTTTCCAGATTTATCATCACGTGACGGGACAGTACGCGGCCTATCACCAGCTCCCCATGGCCTGAGTGAAGTTGTGGAGACGTGAGCAGCCTCAAAAGCGCAGTCCTATTTTCGCATGGTCCTATTTTTGGGCGCAGGCAGGAACAACGCGATTCGATGAAGTTTGCCGGATGATAGTTTGGAGCGAAGGCGAGTCATTTCATTTCTAGAAATTGCATGAAAACAAGTGAATATTGCTGCAATAAAATCCTGAATACAACATGGAGTGACATCCTCTAACCCAGGGGAGAGCCATAAACAATTCATATTTTCAAATGTTATTCCTTGAGAGCCATACTCCAAATTTAAGAGGAAAAATACACTAAAATGTGTGCTATTTGTAGTCATGTCACCACTTTTAAAGTACAAACGCTCTCTGAGATCTTTTGACAACATTGTCGTGCTGTTGCTAATCAATGCTAACCAATGGGAGTATGCATGCAGAAGAATCTAATGGAAAAAAAAATGTTTAAAGCCGCACTAGAAGTAATGTCGGCGCCACAATGATCACATAACGCTCCTACTGATGCATTCAGGACTGAGCTCTCAACAGCGGTTACCATATTTTACTTCACATTTTAGCGGAGAGCCGTATGCACCTATCAAAAGAGCCACATATGGCTCCCGGGCCATAGGTTCCCTACCCGTGCTCTAACCACTCCACACAACAGTAGTCACGAGACCCTAAAGTCAACTCACCATTGCTCCTCAAAAAATAGTCCCTTTATTCCTTCACTAAACCGCGGCTTTATTTTTCACGAACTGTAGAATTCCGGCTTGCAAGATTCCAAATGATTTGAAAGATTTCTTTTTTCAACTCGCAACTTTTGTATCATACGGCGGCTACTGTAGATAAATAAAACAGAGTCTACACGGATGTGGAAAGCCCAAACGCAGAACTCTTTGGAACTGGAGTCTTCTTACCTCTCTCTCTCTCTCTCTCTCTTTTCTCAAGTGGAGATATCCGTCGAGTTGACCTTGAAGGAAAAAGAGTGAGTTAATTACGGGAGCGTTTGGCAAGAAAGGGTGGGATTTGATGGGGTAAAAACTCCAGGGAGCCCTTTTGGATTCTGCTCAAGGAGGGAAAAGGCCGTGTCACGTGAGCTTTGACGTGAAGGAAACTTGAAGCTTAACTCCGACGGTGATTAAAAGAAAAAGGAAAAAAGGCCAGTTCAAAATGGCTAAAGGAGTGAAAATTGCCGCAACTTCACATCGCTATTACTCGGCGAGCCTTTTCAAATGGAAAACGCAAAAAGGCCATTCTTCCTTCCCTCCATTTTCTCTGGCGCCGCCAGATGGATTGGGAGTGAATGAATGAATGAAATGATGGAAATAAATGATGCAAGCTGACAACTTTGAAATTGTTTTTCCCTTCCACCACCACCACCGCTTACAGATAAAAGCAAAAACAGCGCGTGGACTGGCGGCGATGATGGAGCGAGCTAGCGGATGGACGGACGGCGCTTCTTGATGGATGAACGCCGCTTGCATAAAGGCACGTAGATCGTCCCGAGCATCGGTCACTTGATAAGATGGAGGCCGCTTGATTGATTCCTCGGGCCATTGAGTCCGATCCCCGTGGCGGCCTCTTTAGGCGAATCATCCGGTCACGCCAATTTGGGACGATGCTTTCGTGGCCCAAAAGCACCCACTCGTGGATTTTGAGCGGCCCTTTAATGTGACAACATAAAGGCAACAAAGATGAGACATCTGTCCAAAAAAAGGTACTTTTCAAGCTAGCTAACAACACAAGCCATTCGCCGATTTGTACTCCAAAGCAAGAATAACTTGCGCTCAGACCGCAACCATATTATTGGTACAATTAAAGCAGGTCTTTGGAAGCGAAGGCCGATCCCGGGGAGGGGGGGGGGATTGGACCCGGTCCTTCTGAAGTCGGAGGGCGGAGGACGGCACGCGCTCATTTCCCATGATGCTACGTTGCCTTTGAGCGCCGACCTTGCCGGGCGGGCGGGGAGGGGAGGGGATGCTCCCCCGTGGCAGGAGAAGAGAAGGAATACATGTTTGAGAGATCAAACCCGGCCGGACGGCCGCCTCACCTGTCTGACGCCCGGCTCGTTGGCGTCGATAAAAGTCCATCGCCGTCATTTCCCGTCCGCTCGCGTGACACTGATGAGCTTGGCTTTGAAAGGCTCTCTCGGAACGCCGGCCGGCGCTCCGCCAAAGTATCCTAGGACGCCGAAGCGGAGGTCATGTCGCCTTGTTGCTGAAAGCCAAAGAAAAAGCAACAAGAGTACGTTACAAACTTTGCGTGCGGTCGATTGGTCGCCGGTCTTTTGGTCGCCTGTTGTCGCGGTCGGGGCGACCAAAAGACCGCGACAACGGGCGACCAAAAGACCAACGACCAAAAGACCGGCGACAAAACAAGGTAAAACAAGACGGTCTACGCATCATTAAAAGCCAACAATGGCCATGAGCACTTTCACTGCGCCGACGTGTGAGTGTACAAGAGTTTGTATGTACATGCGTTGTCCCTTTAAGAAGCGACATCCGTCAGGGTCTTAACAAGTTCTCCAACAAAAAACAATAAAAGTCCGGGAAATTTGGAACTTTTCTTTAGCCTAATAATTAATAGGACATTAAGTATGACTAAATAATAATTTGCAGTTTGTATTTAGGGAATTTGAGCAACAATTTAAATGGTAATTATCATTAACCTTCCGGGCGACCAAAAAAAAACGGCGACCAAAAGACCGGCGACCAATCGACCGTGTACCACAAACTTGACTTGAGTCCTCTGGCCAGATGCTGAAATTCCCACCCCGAAAGAAAAAAAAAGTTGATTTATTCCGCCGTGTTTACTGAGCTGGGTTTCCCCTCCGGGACACGCTTGCGCGTGGGTGGCTATCGCTTGGACTTTTGCCGGGCGAGGTGAGCGTGCTATCGATTCCGGCTTCTTTAAAGTTCCACTGGCGGACCGCCGCTCGTTCAGGGGGAGGCCTTTGCAGAGGTCCAGCGCTCCGGGCTGGCCAGGCCGCCTCATCTATTTTGGATGATGTAGCCACGCGCGCCATGAAAGAAGCCAGGTGCCTAGGCCAGGGGGGCGTGGGGGGGTGTCGGAGGACCACCGGAGGAAGAGCACAAAGAGGGCAGCGGCAATGGAAAAGTTCTCCGCTCTTATGATCCACCCTGACTTTGCTCGCAAGCGCCCAGACTTGAAAACCACTTTGATTACTCTGAGCCTGCGGTCTGCACAGGTTGTCAATCTGTCCAACTCCTGTATATCCGTATTCTCGTGGGCGGCATAGTATAGTAAGGCTTTTTTTCCTAAAAAACGACATAGTATAGTAAGGCTTTTTTTCCTAAAAAACGACATAGTATAGTAAGGTTTTTTTTTCCTAAAAAACGACATAGTATATATAGTAAGGCTTTTTTTTCTTTAAAAAAAACGACATAGTATAGTAAGGCTTTTTTTCTTAAAATACGACATAGTATATAGTAAGGCTTTTTAATTTGTAAAAAATGACCATGTATAGTAAGGCTTTTTTCTTTAAAAAAATGACCATGTATAGTAAGGCTTTTTATTTTTTTTAAATGACCATGCAAAGTCAGGCTTTTTATATAAAAAAAAAACCGAACACACTCTTTTACAGCATCAAGACTACAAAAATGGCGACTATAGTACGTCATCTTCCAAACATGGACATTGAGTCGGGAGGACAAATCACCTCCTATGGGCGTGGTTACGCCCATTGTTGCCGCAGGTGCGTAAATTATGCACATGCGCAGCATCGCGCCCCTTGGGTCAGCCATTTACATGCCGTCGGTCGAACGACTAGCACCCAAACGAGGTAAGCCCTAGACTAGAGCAATTTACTGGCCTATGTGCATTTTTAACACCCTACCGGGAGATTTTTTTAGGAATCAATTGAGCCAAAACGCCAACAAATCTGTTAGTTTATTGCCAGGTCGAACACACCGTCGACAATTGAAGTATGTGCTCCTTGGCATGTCACTAGCTTAGCATTAGCCTCACGACATTTGACTTCAAAAGTATTTTGTCCGTATTCTCTCCATTATTGAGTCGTGGGGGAAGACTTCATTTTATCAAACAAAGCCGAGATATCAACGGTCAGTTTGCCAGGTGAAGGTGTGTTGAATGTAATGATAGTTTTCACTGCGATTGCTAAACGCCCTTTTCCAATTTGTAATTCTGTTTTAAACAAAAATCATTGATACCAAAATGGTTAAGCCGACTTTTTCCTAGCTTTTAACATTAGTCTTTATATTTAATCGCTTTGTCTGGAAAGGGGAAATTAGCACCGAGCACTCACTAACTTATGTTCATTCTTTATCTTGATCATTTACTTGGAAGATTTCTCTTTCCTGTAATAATTGTTTGCATTTCCCAAATAGCTTGGTTAAATCAAGATGAAGCTGTTCCCGTGTGTCCAGAACCATGCACACCCTTGAGGGGAGAGGAGACTGGGCCAAGGTATCAAGGTAATACTAATGACCAAAAAAACCCACCTAAACACATCTGTTGAATCTCCAGTCTCTGTACAGTGGGACCTTGTCATACGACCGCTCGTCATACAAAATGCTCATCTTACGGGGGAAATTTCGATCGAATAATTCGCCCGTTATGCGACGAAGCCAGGACTTTTTTTGCATATCTTTCGTGTATAACAATATTTACGAGCACGGAACGAATAATTCAGACGAGTTCCTCCTAGGACCAGGAAACGCACAACGCGCATGCAAAAAGAGGGCTTTCTGGGTAATGAAGTATACTCCTGCACACAACACCCGTAGGCAATGGCAACCTTTCTCAGAATAAAACTTCATTACCCACAATCACTACGTGGGAAGCTCAGCTATGTCATTTCCTGTTATTCTTTCTTAGGAAAGAAGGTCCCGCGATCGTTCCTTAAAGACTATTTCTCGTTGGCAAGTGATCGTGCGTTATCCTATTGTGGAGGACATTTGTGTGCATCATTTTGGGAATATTTTGAAGGCAATACAACAGCAAACAGTCCATCGATAGTGAACGTGAGGGCGGAGGCGTGGCAAACCGCCAACATTTTATTACTATTAAACCACTAGTTGTGTTACTTTGTTAATAGATGGCGAATTAGAAGAAATAAAACATGTTTTCCAATCCAATATCCTGTTTTTGGTGTTTTTTCAGAGGGCTGGAACAAATTAATTTGTTTTCCATTCATTTCAATGGAAAACGTCTGCTCGAGTTACGAGAATCTCGTCATACGAGCTCATTTCCGGAACGGATAAAGCTCGTATCTCGAGGTACCACTGTATATGATAACTTTTGCTCTTTGTTTTTGCACGCACCAGGTCCATGGTGATGTCCAGACCCTGGAGGACCAGGTGATTTTCCCAGGTTGCCCACTTGAAGATGATGCATCGTCTCTGAACTCTGCTCTGAGGTTAATACCGTATTTTCACGCCTATTTGGCGCATCGTCAGTAACAAGTGCTATTTCTGTATTTTAGACACATGGATTAAGATCGAAATGCGATAGCGCTGGCTACCGGAAGCAGCTTATTTCTGGGTTATATTGTAATGTATCCAAGTCAAAACATTCCAATCTCACATTTTATTGACTAAAGTTGCAATTTACTAACCCCCCTCTTATTTTATAGGTGATGTCCCGATCCCTAAGGTGAGGAGGATTTCTTTTTTTTCTTCAATCAGAAATTTTAATAAAAGAGATTTGAGTGTCATTTGTCTTTGTTAAAACACTTGGAGAAAAAAGACCCCAGACCCTCAATGGTCTTTTTTTTCCTTTTAATTTTTGGTGTTTATATACTAACTTTATAATTTAAAAAAACTTATTTTTTTTGCCTAAGTGTTTTAATTTTGTCTACAGGTGAACACCAGCTACAACAATCAATGTGATCCTAAGTGTGCAAATGTATTTCTTTGAATAAAAATTATAAAATGTCATGTTGCTTGCATTCCTTTGCTAGTTCTATGAAGAAAAATACATGAGTATATTTCAAGGGTTTTATTTTTCCACAAAATGGGGTAATTGAGTAGGTCCTCCAGCATTTAAAGATGAGGTGGTGTTTCCATCCATTGATAAATCTCTTCTTGGCACTGGATGGAATTCTGGGGAGAAAAAAAGAGGGTCAAAGCACAATAGACTAAGTCCAACATTAAAAAAAAATAGACTGGGGGCCAGTTAGGTCAAAAGATTTTACCAACATCAGAAGGTCTCATCTTTATTTTCAGATATGGAAAACATACTGGATAGGGGCCCTCAAGATGTTGGTGTCAAAGGCTGTGCCACGCTCCAAAGTCACCTTTCTTTAGCATTGATTTGGGTGGACCTTGAAGAGAAGCAAAATAGAGTATTTTTAGTACACATGACATGAAAATAATAAATCAAATAACCTGAAAAACAGGTCTTACGTCATCCACGACTTCTTTGGTCTTGTAGATTTGGACAGCTTCCACCATCACCGTGGCTTTAAACCTCTGCAAAACACCACAGCATGATTATGTCAAGGTACTATATATTGAAACATTTCAATTGTTGGCTGGCTAGAAAACATCGTTTTAAAATAATAACCTGAAACACAGGTCCTACGTCATACACGACTCCTTTGGTCTTGTAGATTTGGACAGCTTCCACCGTCTCCGTGGCTTTAAACCTCTGCAAAACACCACAGCATGATTATGTCATTGCTTATTTAACCATTTTGATGCACAAATGACTCCCATTCAATCAAAAAAATAAAATACGTCTCACAAAGCTCTTAGACGGAGGAAAAATGGTTGTTTAAACGAGTCAAAAATGACCCCTGCGCTACGGTTGAATGAATGTCTCGCTTAGGTTTTGTCAAAACCACAATTAAAAATCAAAAGGTCCAAGCCCTGAAGTCTTCCTTTAGGAAAGGGAAGGGCAAAGGTATATACGTATTCTAGAAGTGTACTGTTTATTCCTTACACCTCCACTTGATGCCACTAGTGTGAGTGTGAGTTACCCACACAGGATCTTGCTATTAAAAAAATCAACGCCAACCCAGTTAAAGTGTCTTCATTCAAAATTGGAGTGTATCATGATGCTAAACAAGCTAATTTAGGAAAGCCGTGAACACTGGTCGCTGATATCTAAACATTACTGTGACAACAAAATTTCCCGAATACGGGAATAATAAAGTTATCCAATCCAATTACACGGGTAGAGGAATTAGACGCTATTAAAGACTCACTTTGCCGACAAACTGCTCCTTTTTGGCCGTTATGGCCACATTCTTGATGTTTCCCAGGAGTCTGTCCTCGTTGAGAGACTGAAACACACAATGGAAGGGTTTCTTTTTAAACATTAAGAGCAATAGGTGACGCGATGTAGCCAACTTGCTAACAAACATTTGTGTTTGCATCCACGTCGGGGCTACATCACGCCAATGAAGCACGTTCCCGTCAAAAAGCACTCTTAAAATGAGAACAGGGGCTACGAAATCCCCAAAAGACAAAGTACCGAACGCGCTGCATTGTCCTGGAAGAAGTTTGTCGGGTTTTTCTTCGGGAAATCGTCAATTCTGAGCAGCTCAGCAGTCCAACGCGCCCAGCCTCCGGCTCATCCGCCATTTTGAAAAATGGCGGCGGTCTTTTGAACTCTGACGTCAGCCACGCCTCGGCCACGCCTATTACACATAGACACAAAAAAAGAGATCGTTTTCATCATAGAGTGCATTAGTCAGGGGGCTGGGGCTGCAAATACTTTTAGGTTGGGCATTAATACTTCAAAACAAATTCATTGTTTTCATAATAACGTACTGCAAATACTTTTTGGTTGGGCTTTAATACTTTAAGATACAATATTGCACATTATGAACATTGCGGTGACATGCACTTCAGTGTTTGTTTTTGACTTCTAAGGTTACATACTTGGATATGCTTTGTCAATTGGGATTCATTTGGCTAAAGCAGGGATGTCAAACATACGGCCCGCGGGCCGGAACCGGCCCCCAAGGAGGTTCGATCAGGCCTTGTCTAAGGAAATATGAGGTGTTTCATGAAATGTTTTGAAAAAGGATAGTTCATTAAATTTCAATATTTTCCTAATGTTCTTGTGCTTCTTTACACCAAAACAAAGGAAAGACATGATATTTGGGTTATTTATAGCAGAGCATGGTATAATTTTAATGGTCCGGCCCACTTGACATCTCCCTAGGCCGTATGTGGCCCACGATGCCAAATGAGTTTGACACCCCTGATCTAACTTATAACTATGCCTTTTCTTGCTACTGTCACAATGAAATTTCCCGAATACGGGATGAATAAAGTTATCCAATCCAATCCACCTTCCGTTCAGCTCTGCTTTTGCCCGAAACGTTACGCCTTCCTCCTTTGACGCCGTCCACAATCTCCTTTCGGTGACAGCCCCGGTGAAAGTCTGGCACGGCGGAGGGTCGACGAACACGCCAATCGCGTCGTCCCGCAATTGGACTTTTTGCGAAATGACCCCCGCGCCAGGCTAAATGAACCCCACGGCCCAATTGGTAGTCGTCGGGGCCAACTCAATCTGTTCTTCCGATATCTTGGTCGCCCGTCATCTACATTCAGCTCGCGCGCCGGGTCGACGGCGGAACCTCTGAGGCGCGGGATGGCGCCCGGGCGGCGAGGTCGGACTCCCAAACCAGTCATCTAAGTCGAGCGGAATCTCCGTCGGAAGGAATAATCGTTGGCGATGAGAACTCTCGACGGAGCTCGTTTGAAGCCGGCGCCGGCGTGGAAGAAAGCCGAGGGCGCCGCCGAGGGAGCCGTCGGAACGGCGCTCACCTTCCAAATTACCGCCGGCAATTTCGACTTTGGCCGCCTCGAGACGTGGAAATGGGCCCGAGAGGGAAACGAGCGGCGCCTGCCAAGTAGGAGAGCGTCGATTTGACCTTCGACCTTTCGCCGCTCGGGTTTGTTCCCGAGAAGGGCGTCGCGGGAAATGGAGCGAGAGCGGGACCAGATCAGAACCGAGTAAATAAAAGACGGCGTTTTACTGGGCCGGCGGCAGTTGATGGGGCGGCCGTGCCGATCAAAAGAACATTAGCTTTGATGAATCAATCAATACCCCGGTGGCCTCCGTCCTGTCCATCGATCCGCCCGCCGCCGCCGCACGGAGGTCGACGCGGGGCTCGGCGGCATGTGAAACGGCGGGCCGTCTTTTTCACACTGGCCCGCTCGGATGAAAATCCGCCTTCATTGATTTTCCCTTCATTTGCCTTTTGAAATAGTATTTCTGCTCCGGCTGCCGTGGGATTTCCTTCTTTTCACAACAATCGCCAATGTACATTTGCCTTTAGCCTAGCCTAGAAAAGTTGAGCTCGCCTAGGCTAGCATAGGAAAGTTTTGCTCAGCAGCTCGACTCCGTCACCCCCAGAAGCCACTTTAACGACTGCGTTCTGCCGTGACATTCAAACGGTGGCAACACGAGTTGAGCTCGTCTAGCCTAGCCTAGCATAGGAAAGTTTTGCTCAGCAGCTCGACTCCGTCACCCCCAGAAGCCACTTAACGACTGCGTTCTGCCGTGACATTCAAACGGTAGCAACACGCTTGGCATTCCGATTGACAAACAAGGATGGAAAACAAAGGATTCTTGAAGATTCCAGGCCACTTTAAAGTGAAATACAACCAAACTGAAAGGTTATTTCAAGTCATTTCCTTTAAACGGAGCCGGAGTGATAAACAAGTGGAGTCGCAAAAGTCTCCTCTTTGCAAAAGCATTAAAAGGCAACCTGGCCCTCAGTATTTAATCCATTTCTATTAAAAAAAAGCAAACAAAAAACTTTGTCCAGCCCAGCAATTATTAATGCTTTCCCACAAAACAGAGAACTTAAGGTTAGCCATGCCTTTCATTGCGCAAGGTGCACTTTTCAAAAGAATTTCAACAAACGCGCTGCCGTCGTCCCACCCACCCAACGACTCGTACGGTGTTTGTAAGGTTTTTTGGGGGTTTGTAAGGGGAATCATAATCATTTATAAGGGCAGTTATCGGCAGAGGTTGACAGGTATGATATAGTCGTGAAAATACGGTGAATCAATCTGACGTTACGCTTTTTTAAAAGTTTTTTTTCAGGCGCCAATCCTTCCTTCCTTCCTTCTTTTGGCAAAATGCTAATGAGCGTCATTTCAAATGACAGAGAAAAGTAAAGTTTTCGGAGTTGCGAGCGGCGAGGTTCTCGCGGGGGGTGCTTGACGCCGAGCCGAGCTCTAATTCTGTCATTGTCAAACTTTGACAAAAGTCATTGTTCCCTCGCCTTTGTCGACGAATACGGCTGCGTTAATTTTTTAAAAAGAAGGCACGAGATGTGTATTCCTTCAAGAAATGCGCGCCACTGCTTATGCTAAATATTCTAACATCCATCCAGTGGTGTCTTTTTATGTGTATTTCTTTTCTTTTTATCTCCTGTTAGCCACGGGAGGCCTCTACCTTTGCCACTCAGCCTCATAACAGCATCTCAGAAATAATTTAAGAATCCTTTTTTTTTTGTGTGACAAAAAAAAATACCAAGACAAGCTGGAAGAATTTCAAAAGCAGATCAAAGCGCGCCGTTTCTCCAACGCGGGGGCGTCGCTGCTCTCTCGGGCGCCGCGCGATGATCAAGTACTCTGTTTTGTTAAAAGGCCTGTCGTGGACGGCGGAGACGTTTCCTCCATTGGCGTCTGCGTATTTACAAGCGCGCGTGTGAACGCCAAATTAAATGTCAAGTCCAATGACGGAAAGGCAGACAGGAGCAAAAATGTCTTCACGCTACAGCTCACGTAAACACTGGTCGCCAATCGGGGGGGGGGGGGACTGCAAGGACTGGCGCTCAATCATTGGAAGGAAATTCACCAACCTGGCGAGAAGTTTTTTCATCTTCTTTTTCTTCGTGGGTCACCAAATCTCCATTTAAGGCAGCGGTGGCGTTCCGCAGGGGTCCGTACGTAGACCCGCGGCGTTCCGTCTTTTTCCACCTGAGAAAATGACAAAGAATGACGTTAGCGCGGCGTCTTGACCTCGTTGAGGTTGAAAAACTTGTACACACACGATCCGGGGGCGGGGCGAGCGCGCGAATCCCATTTTGGCGAAACGTCCGTTCGGCGAAACGTCCATTCGGCAACCTGTCCGTCTGTCAAACGTCCGTCGGCGAAACGTCTTTCGGCGAATCATCCGAGTACCGCCCACCTCGCTCGAGCGGGGGTGCTAAACTCAGTTTGGTAGGTGGCTCACACATTCACGACGACTCGAGCTCGTTTATTTTGGGCCGTAAAAAGCCAACTTAATGGCTGCCATTTATGACTGATTTGGAGAGAAAAAAACAAAAACAACAACTCACCCAACCATTCTCATTAGAGCATATCCCGCCATTTGCGATATTCTCGCCGCCCTTCGACCACCCGCGTGCCAACGGGGTCAAATGAAAAGCCAATCGGACCACTTAATCAGCCCGTATTTATGGTTTAACCCACGGGTGGCGGAGAAAACACTTGCACTTATCAATGCCATCAGTCGGGGTCACCTTCCCAACCCTGATTAGAGTCCACCAAAATTTATGGCCCGCCCCCGCCCGGCGCTATGTTGACGCGGCCCTGGCGGATCGGCGGCTGCGCGTGACGGTCCCGAAAGTAATGCGGACCTGGCTTGGGATCGATGAAAAAATGTATGCGCCCGCAACCTAGGAGGCATTCTGTAATGAAATCAATAACTTTGCTTGGCTTCTGGCATTAAGATCATTGGCCAGGCTGTTATTTAGTCATTGTTGTCCTACAGCGTCGGCATAACCTGGCGACCGGCACAAATCGATGGCTAACGCAGCGCGGCTCGCATCCCAATTACTGGCGGGGCCGGCAAGGAATCAATGCGGCTTTTAGCCATTAGCACTCCTTGTGGGAAATGGCCGGCCGGCGGGACCTTCCTTTGCACGCCGGCGCCTAAAAGGAGGACGCGGCGCAACGTAAGGGAGAAGAAGTCCTCTTTGTCGCTCGGAGAAGGCACCGATTCTTAGTCATTCATTTGGTTTCCGTGAAAACAATAGCGTGGTACGTTGCAAACTGGGCACTTTGAAAAATCTGCTCAGGTGAAATTCTACAGTTCTGGGCTGGCTGCAAAAAAAAATACAAATGTTTTGGGTGGGGTTTTCATACCTGTCAACCTCTGCTGATAACTGCCCTTATAAATGATTATGATTCCCCTTACAAACCCCCAAAAAACTTTACAAACACCATACGAGTCGTACGGTGTTTGTAAGGTTTTTGGGGGGTTTGTAAGGGGAATCATAATCATTTATAAGGGCAGTTATCGGCAGAGGTTGACAGGTATGGGTTTTACAGAATCTTGTGTCATGCTAGCATGGAGCAGCAGAAAAGAGGTCTGCGCTAACAGTCTGTTCAAGTTTAGCTCCACCCACTGGGTTTACAGCAGGTCCATGTGTTTATCTGACACGTTCCCCCCGTCTTGACTGGCTGCAAGTCAAGAGGGACGTGCTGCTCATCCAAGCCAAATGTGAAGTTCTTATGGTAAGCAGGAAGCTGCTTTCATCCCAAAAAGTCGGCTTGAATACAATTGAAGTCAACAGCCAAAAGGAATTTTACCTGTTAGCCTACCAGCTGAATTCTTCAGGTTGGAGCCACTCCCAGTAGCTAAAAATAAAGAAGAAAAACAAGATCATTTTTGGGAGTGAAACTGGTTCTGTCTGTCAAGATCAAATCAAATGCAAAGTTGAGAGTTACAGAGTCAAGTATTGCACTCAAAAACACAACGATTGATTTCAAACAGTTGAGTCTTACGCAAGTACGTACATTGTTGGCTTTGACCTGTTTTAACATGAGCGACGGCCCATTCGTGGCAGAAGGTATTCAAACATTGCTAGCACCCTTTTATCCGTTTTTTTCTGGAAATCCTTTCTGGCTTTTCCTAGCGCAAAAAAAAAATGCACATTTACAACCGGTGATTGGTATTTACCACCCTGAGCTGAAAGTAAATTCCACTTTACAACCGCGGGGGGAGCCTGAGAGCGATCAATTGTCATTTAATGCTACTTTGAAAACCAGAGTCGCTCGCACGGATACTAACCACGGGGGTAGAAAGGTGCTCCATTTGTTGACTCTTGTTTGCATGCTAGTCCTTAAAAGAGAAAAGTTTTCTTTCTCACACTCAATATTAATGCCGTTCATTAAGAACGGAGATGATGGATTGGTAATATTAAATCTAACAGCGGTCCTCGGCCTGATTTGGAGCCGGACGGCCACTGGCTTAACGTGGTCTACATTACTCATCCTCCAGACTGATGAACCACCAAGACTCCCATTAAGTTGAACGAACTATTTTTACAGATCACTATTCATTTCTAAGCCGCAATTGGAGTCGACCTTCATGAGAAGAAACAAAAGAATTGCTCATCTCATCTCACTACGGGTTAAGAAAACCCTCGAACCGGCGTCAAGTTTCAAAGCTTGTCCCACCATTAAGTAATATATTGTTGTGTTGATTTCAAGCCATTTTCAAGAAAGACTATGTCAGAAACACGACAGGACAGGCTCAAATTTCAGCATTAGCTTCGATGCCAATAGAAAAGAAGGAGGAAAGAAAGGAGGATGGATATTGCGTACAGTTAAAAAGGATTTTTGGTGAGTAAAATATGGTTATATTCCTAAATAATATTTCAATTGTATGAGGTTATTATTGATGATTTTTTATGTCGCAGCTGTAGCTGAAGTAGAGGTTTTATAGCCATAAAATCGTTTTTGAGGGTTGGATTGATTCCGATAGCAGAAGGCGCTACCCCAAAATGCACGGACCGCCACTGTGTTTTTCATCCCGGCTGGATTCTGCATTGTTGCCGTCACCAAGCGTTTCTCCTCGCCACCAGAGGGAAGCATTTTAAAAGTCAACGGGGTTGCTTCCTCATTACCAATCATTTATGGAGCAGGTGCAGCTCTTAAAAATTCCTGGGCTCAAGCAATTAAGTTCACGAGCCGCCGTGAACATTCCTCTCGGCGACACGCTTTTCTTTGGTTCCAAAGCGCCGACCGAGTCCCGCGTTTCGCTTGGTGGACGGGGTTCTAGCCCCGTCCTTGAATGCTTTTTAGCCAGCGTGCTAGCGTGGAGGCAAAAAGCAGACTTGTTATGATACAGCGCGTCAGCCGTTGATATGATGAATGCGTTTGGCCGCACGTGAAGGTGACCGGCGTCAATCCGGAGCACCCAAAGCCACGGCTGGGCGCCATGAATTTACCATGAAGGCTGCTTGTCCGCATGGTGTCCCCCCCGTCCCCCCGTTCCAGCGTTCCAGCGTTTCTTCACCCTCACTTTCATCTTTCTTGATGGAAGCTCATTTGAAGCCCAATGGCATCTTTAACTCACATCCTTGGACCCACACAGATCTCCCGGACGGAGAGGAGGCTGCCGTTTGTCAACAAAACCGCAAAATATTCTGCTTATGTACTGAGCTAACCTGTAGTAGTGACGACCTGCAGTCAATAAATAACATTTAAAACATATGAAATGGCCGATGATTTTTTACATGAAGGCATACCTGTCAACCTCTGCCGATAACTGCCCTTATAAATGATTATGATTCCCCTTACAAACCCCCCAAAAACCTTACAAACACCGTACGACGAGTCGTACGGTGTTTGTAAGGTTTTGGGGGGGGTTTGTAAGGGGAATCATAATCATTTATAAGGGCAGTTATCGGCAGAGGTTGACAGGTATGTGAAGGAAACAATGACGCGGTAAGCCAATGTATTACGCTCCAACTTTTTTTGTGTGGCATTTATGTGGGTACACGGTCGATTGGTCGCCGGTCTTTTGGTCGCCCGGAAGGTAAGCGATAATTACCATTAAAATGGTTGCTCAAATTCCCTAAATACAAACTGCGAATGACTATTTAGTCATACTCAATGCCCTATTAATGATTAGGCTAAAGAAAAGCTCCAAATTTCCCGGACTTTTATTGTTTTTTTGTTGGGCTGAACAGACTTTTGACAACCACGACCCGATGTACAGTCTAGGAGGAACATTTACACCAAGACTTGCGTTATAAATCAGCTAATTAGGGCCGATTTTGCCCACGCACGCATATACTTTTGATCCTGTGTGCGTGTTGGATTCCATATTTCATGTATGACAGCCTGATTAGACGTTGAGCACTTGAAGGTGTCGCTTGACAATGTCTCTTCTCCTTTTTTTTGCGTGTGTGTGCTTCATTAACTGTCATCCACGCGCCGAGGATCTGCCTGGTGTCTCTTCTTTTCGCCTTTTTAACCGCATGCTTGCTTAATTAGGTACGACTTCAAAGTAACGCTTCACGCCGAGATGGAGCAGATATTTATATCTTACGGCAGCACCTGAAGGTCCTGGAGATGCAAGGAAAAGCTAGCAGGGACAATTTACGGAAATGGGAATCAATTGGGTACCATTAGGTCTCTCTGTGTTATATATCTGCGTTCGCTTTTTTTGGACCGTTGACTCCATGAAGATGATGGAGGCTTTTTTTTTCATATTTTTGGAGATAATTAATAAGAGTTAGCGCTGCGAAATGATTGAAACTTTGACAGCCTTTCTCTTCCGACCGGGTGATCTGATCTTTCCTTCATTTGTGACGTCTCCCGTTAGAAAAAGTGCTGTTCCGGCATTTGCATTTTCCAAAGTGCTACTCTCCTCTTAATAGGAAATATCAAAAAGGCCAGAGAGGTCACGCAAACAAATAAATAGAGGCGCTTTAATCTGGGCTAACCCCGGCGGCCAGCGGACTCGTCTTGGCACGTTTCAATCAGCGGGCGAGCGCGGCGTGGCGTGGCTGGCGTGGCCGGCGTGGCTGGGGTCAGCAGATTGCTTATGCTGATCCCAGTGATTGGAGTGCAGGTGATTACCATAAGCAATTTAAGTGTTATTGATTTTACCTCTTGAGCGCAGTCATTGAAAAGCCGCCTCTCTGCTTTTTACAAGTATTTCCCCGGCCGGTCCTTTTGGGTCGGGTCGGGTCGGCCCAGCCGACAGCGGCGGCGCTCCACCATCATTTCCCGTCTCGCCGTCATTTCGGAGGTGGCGTGGCCTTGCGTCCGTCTTTTCTCCTGCCAATGGGTGACACAAAAGCCCTAATTTTCATTGACCCCATTGACAATTTTCATTTGAGATAGCATACCTGTCAACCTCTGCCGATAACTGCCCTTATAAATGATTATGATTCCCCTTACAAACCCCCCAAAAAACCTTCCAAACACCGTACGACTCGTACGAGTCGTACGGTGTTTGGAAGGTTTTTTGGGGGGTTTGTAAGGGGAATCATAATCATTTATAAGGGCAGTTATCGGCAGAGGTTGACAGGTATGAGATAGCCAAGCCTAATTGTAAACAGAAAAACCCTAGCGTCCGTCCATTAAAATATCGCCCAATGTCTTTTTGGTTGTAGCCGTGGCCGTAACGGAGCAGCGGATTCTGCCGTTTGATCAATGAATAAAATGGAGCAAATTCCACCTCTTCATTTTTCATCCGGCCGGCGCCGAGGACCACAATTTCTTCTTTTAATATTTTAGTGCTCTAAGTTAAGCGTCCAAATTCTCTCCAGGTCCGACCACTAGATCATCTTGACATTTCAAAGTAGTGAAACCTTTGGAGTCAAGCGATTTTTAATCAAATCTATTAACATCATTTATGCTTGTCAGGCGACCCCTCCTGAGCAGTGGCGGTCCGTGTATTTTCTTGTTGCGCCTTCAACGGGTAAAATCTACTTCCTAGCAGCATTTAATGATTAAATACAAATACTGGAGTTTTTCAGACATTACAACCGGACCGGGGGGTGATTTTCCCGGGAAAAGACAGCGATGGACGTCAATGGCGAAACGGCAAAAAATCCACTAAAATGGGCTAAAATCCACTTCCTAGCAGCATTTAGTGATTAAATACAAACACTGGAGCACTGGATTTGATCCGTGATTTGAGCCATCCCTGTCCAAGGCAATGCGATTGGAGAAAGGACAGCAATTGACCAGGGTCACCATATCAACGTTTTCGGACATCCGTCAACGCTGGAGTTGCTCTCTATCCAGTCAAATTCTTGTCAGTACATCATAAAGTAAATAGCAAGCCTTCCTTTCAGACACATTTTCCCAGTTAATGAGTTCTGCGGCAGAATAATCGATAACCTGCAGGGTGGCTAATTAACTGCTAATCATCCGGAGCCATTTTGTGGAGGCGCGCACGTGGCCATTTTAAGTAGCCGTGTTAATAATAGATCATTCGGGGCTTTTTATTAGCTAAATAAAAGCCACCTTATCATCTGACAGCTCCCAAATTGCTCCCGGGAATGTGTGTTTGCCCTTCAAAAAAAAAAAAGGTCTCCACGTGAAGGCGAGACGGCGCTTGTCCAAGAAAACCCGGCACGGAGAAGACTGAGGAGATAAATGGGAGCACGCTAACGACGTTGGGACGTTTCTTTCTCCCATCTTGTGATGGTCTTTCCTCCTTTTTGCAGGCTTGGGCGCACCTGCATGAAATGCGGCGTCCTCCCTGGGGTCTTTCTTCTCCATCTCTTCTCTCCCCTTTGGCAATAGATCCAATTTCCTTCGCAGAAATCCTTATTTGGCATCATGATCATCCCCAACACTTTTCTCTACAGCCCTCGTTGGTTTCCTCACTTCATTGCCTGATGAAGTTTGAGGCCCGATCCTCTTTTCACGCCAACCCTAATAAATACGACCGGCGGCATTCTGTTTCGGGAGCGTTCGGGGTTTCCGTCGTGGCGTCTGTCTCGGGGAGATACGTCGTTTAAGGAAGATGAAAGCATTTGACCTTTCCAACCGGAGCCAGAGCAAACTTTGGAGACGGGAGTGGCGAAATAAACGTGCTTTCTCACGGCGGCCAAGCCCACGACGAGACGGCTAATCCCCCCGTTTGTCGTTGGCCGACAAGAGAGCGTTTGTAACGGTGACTCTCGGGTGGCTTTCCAAGCCTCGTTCGTTCCACGCGGTCAGTCATGTGCATTGTTAAAATGCATCGACTCGATCATATCCCTTTATTAAAGTGGGATGGCGCTCCTCCCCGCGGGATTGGCCGATTGTTAAGCGGCGTCTCCCTCAGCGCCTGATGCATTATTCATGCCGGCTGTTTGGGTTTCTTTGTGGTCCCCGCGGGCGGGTCCCAGGTAAGTCGCCCGTGCCCCGGTAGCGCTCGCTCGCTCGCTCGCTCGGTGCAGCCGGGAGGCCCCGGGGTAGAGCCCGCGGCCGTGGCTTTAGCCTAGCCGCTCCCCGGAGATCCCGCCGCTCAAGCGCCCCGATCCGTCTTCAAAGAGCAAAAGAAAGACGGCAGTCTCCGAGTCCTGCTTCTCTTTCGCTCTTTCTCCGGCGCTGGCAACGCCGGCTCACGGCGATCGCTTCCCCTTCCTTCCTCTCTGCCCACATATTCCACCCAGAGCCAATTGGAGATTCGGTACGTGGGCGCGTTCTCAAACGACGCCGGTGCGGTCGAGGGTTCAGCGGCGGAGGCGGCCAAAAGAAAACCTCGGGTGACTTTGCAGATGCAGAATGACTAGCTAGCTAGCTACCTCGCCAAACAAACACGGCGGCAGCGGGGACGCGGAAAAGAGAAGATTGAAGGATCAAAAATACGGCTTACCTTTTCTTTCCAGTCGAAGCACCCTTTGTCCCGCCTTCCCTCGGCCTTTCGGGCTATCGTTTGGCGGAGAATCAGGAGCGCCGGGTCCTGTAACGGGACGGAGAGCAGCAATTACGTGGAGATCCTCCGGAGCTCCCGCCCGAGAGTCTCCCGAGTCCCCATTAGGACGGAGGCCCGGCGTCCTTATCGAGCCGACCCCCGCGCAATTACAACGCGCTGTCGTTAGCGTCACCTCGGTACCTAAAAATGGCGATTCTGCCCTTTTACCGTCACTTGCTCTTCACGGGGTTGTTTGCGCTCACCGATGGGGAGTCGTTGAGAAATAATAAAAGTTAACTTGCCTTCGTTTCATTACTAGTAAAAAATGGGGTCAGAGCAAAACTACCACGACCATCATGACATTTTCCGAGACGGCTCAACACGCCACCGGGACCGTCTCCACCAACCGACCTCTTTGACCTTGGGAAGAACCGCAACGAAACAAGACAATAATGCCGACCGACCGAGCCTGTTGAAATCCTTCCGCCGTTCTGGCTTTGATTGAAGAAAATGAGATGATTGATGATCTTCTCAGCTACCTATCATTCACGTCCTAATGGCAATCTTGCAAATTCCTCCTATTCGAGCCATTTGATTCCCCGCTTCCCCCCGGCGAGATTGAAGAGAGCCAGAAGGGCCTTTGGAGTCTCTTCCGGCGTTTCACGGCAACAAAGAAGACTTTCATTGCATCTAAACAAACAAGCGAGGTGGGAAAATTGCCTTTTCAATAATCGGGCTGAAGCGTCTTGTTCACCCTGAAAGCTTTTCTGAAGGTTACGGTGGCGAACGAGGCCGCTTGGAGACCCCCCGCAGATGACAATCATCTTTCCAATTTGCTTGAGATCAGGTCATACGGAAACGGCGTTTCATAAACAAGAGCCGCGGGAGCCACGGATCGCTGCCGCCGCCGCCGCCCTGGAGAAGCGAGAAAACAAGCTAACCCCGCGACTAAAGAACAGACTCCCGACCCCGTTCCCATTCCAAAACAGTGTGACCCGGCCATCGGTCGGAAAGGCACCGCGAAACCCACTTCTTCCAAATAATATTGGCGTGTGTGGCATTGACTTTCTTGGCACGCTCCCCCTGCTGGTCGGGCTCGTAAACTGGGATCCGGTAGGACTTTAAAGATGAGATTGGCGGGGCCAAAGCGATGAGTTGACCGGGTCAGACTTGCGACGGGACATGGGCGCAATCAATGAGCTGCTAATTGCGTCTCTCGTAGAGCGTCTCTCCGTCCGTCCCGTTTATCGATAGGTTGTGACTCCATATTAAAGCTTTTAATTGCCCTCACCTTCACTAATCCCCAAAGTTATTGCACGGGTGCGCGCTTATGACAAATTAAAACAATAGATTAAATACAAATATGGCCCGAGAGGACCTCGGAATCAAGTCATTTGAGCGTGTCCAACATTCTTTCAAATCCAGTCCGCCTCGGTCGCAGGCGTCTGCGTGTCAAAACAGAAGCGCGTATTCTTTATCTCACGCAAAGAACATTCCTGGGAGCCACGCCGTGGGAAAAGAAGCAAACGGAGGCAATTGGGCGTTCCCACACTAGGCCAACGAGTTGACAATTAGCCGTAGCGCCCTTCAAAGCAGCCCGCGGTGCGGGCCGTGCTATTTTTATTCCTAGCGCTCGCTATCGGATCGACCCCGGCGCCGTGTATTCTTAGGCGGAGCGGACTAATTGCTGGGAGAGCCCGATCGGCCGGGGCCTTCCACTCCGATCGGACGCCAAAACACAATATCCGGGATCGTGGCAATAAAGCGCTAATGACCCAAACGAGTGGAATTTATTTGCCGGGGCGGCCGTCTCTCCTTGAAAGGGCCAAAGGATAAGGAGTCATTAAAGCGGCGTTATCTGGTCCAGATAGCATTGGCATGTCTGTCAAGATCATTATTTTTGCCCCTGGAGCCGTTTGGCAAAGGAGAGCGCCGCTAACTCCGGTCGG
Organism: Stigmatopora argus; assembly: GCF_051989625.1. NCBI lineage: Eukaryota > Metazoa > Chordata > Actinopteri > Syngnathiformes > Syngnathidae > Stigmatopora > Stigmatopora argus. Next base: position 7,772,901 of record NC_135409.1, on the reverse strand, counting down.
GGTCAGCGTTAACACGGGGATGAAGACGCTAACGATACGCGGCCTGGCAGCTAATACTTTTTTTTTCTTTTTTTCTTTTTCCAGCGCTTTTAATGACTGGGGAATTCGGATGTGGGAGACTTTTGTCTTTTTTGGACGCCGCCTTCTTTACTTTTCTCAAAGTCCCGTCTCATTGTTTCGAAGCTGTGATGAGGGGAAGGGGGCGTGTTTTTTTTTTTTTCAGGAGGACCACTTATTTATCTCTACGTTAGGCCACAACACGGGTCGAAAGATGGCATCTTCACAATAGTCACCTGATTTTACCCTGAAAACGACTCCAGGATGAAGTCACCCTCGTCCACGTGCTCAAAGGATTGGTCTTCTGTGGCCGGGGTCCTTTAGGGGAACCTTTTGGACAGAGAGAGAGAGCCATAAACAAATGCTATTTTCAAATGTTATTCTTGAGAGCCATACCCGAGAACAGAGGTAGGGAACCTATGGCTCGGGAGCCACATGTGGCTCTTTTGATGGTTGCATATGGCTCTGAGCTAAAATATGGAAACCGGTGGTGAGAGAGCCGAGTCCCGAATGCACCAATAGGAACGTCACGTCGGCACTGTGGCATTGACTTTTTTTTCTTCATTAGTCTTCTGCATCTATTCTCTCATTGATACTCATTGATATTCATTGATTAGCAACAGCGTAACAATGTTGTCAAAAGAATTCAAAGACTTTTTGTACTTTAAATGTGGTAAAATGACTAAAAAATTGGCACATTTTCATGTATTTTCACTTTTAAATTGTGAGTATGGCTCTCAGGGAATAACATTTGAAAATAGGAATAGTTTATGGCTCTCTCTTTCAAAAAGGTTCCCAAAGGTTGCCCTAGAATTTCACAGTCAAATTACATTAAAGTACATTTTTTAAAGTACATTTTTTTTGCCTAAACAGCTATGCTGTTGCTAATGAGTGAGAGTATACATGCAGAGAGGTCAAATTAAAAAAAATAGGTTTAAAGTGGAGCTAGCGGTAGCCTGCCGATGCGACGCTCCTATTGGTGCGTTCGGGACTCAGCTCTCTCACCATATTTTAGCTCACAGGTTAGAGTAGAGCTCTTTGCATTCATCAAAAGAGCCACATGTGGCTCGGGAGCCCTAGGATCCCTGATCTACGGCGCTGTCGTTGTCTTTTTTAACGTCCACCCTACTACGCTTTGCGTTAGGCTTTAACTGTCTTTGATAAATGGATTTGAGAGTCGCGTTACTCGACTCAAACAACGCAATGGGCTCTTTAAGTCCAAACAAAAAAAAATAGGGTTACCTCATCAAAGTAATTCAATTTGGGACGCCTTAAAAGCTTGCGATAACAAAGTCGTTGGAGTCCAATAGGACCTCATGGCGTGGACTAGACATTTTTCGTCCGATATTTGGACAGATTTTGAAAAGAAAATCCGCCGCCTTTGATTTAGTTGACATTTACTTTGAGTTAGCAGGGTTTTAACCATCGCCGGCCGGCCGATTCCATTTCTCGCCGTCCCCGGCGCTAGCGTGGCACGTAGCGATTCCCCACACGTAAAAAAAGGTGAGGACATAAATCAATTTGCGTGACAAAACAACACGCTTAGCGTTTTCTATTTATCCCGGAGGCTGTCGGGGCGCGTGACAAAGCCAGGGTGTACTTTGCACACCAAGTCGTCCGCCACGCAGAGTAACGAACGGCGTGGCTCGCCATGGATCATGGCTGTCAGCCAAGACAACACGGCGCTAACGGCGCTAACGGCGCTCGGATTCGGGGGCCCGCACAAAATAACCCAAGACACATGTCCTCCATTAGCGGGAATCCTCCCCGCGGTTGCCGCGCTTTCTTTTAATTTGGCACGGGTGTAATCTCCCATCCGCTGCGAGTGTTTTCATCTACTAAAGGACTTGCAACAGCTTGAGCCTAATCAAGGACGTTCCCCCCTCTTTTTTTCTTTCTCTTCCTCGCGTCTCTGGATAAGGAAATTCAATTAGCTTAATTGGGCTGGCTGGATAGGATCCTGTGTAATGTGATGGAAGCATCGCTTTCACCCAAACTACACGGGGGCGCACTTTTGGCAGCACCTCGCTAATTAGCGCAATAAGTTGAATCCAAATGTTTTACCTCAACATTCCAAATTGAAATCCAGGTCATTAGTGGAAATAAGCCGCCGACGCTCTCCGACGCTCTCCGAGATCAACGAGACTCCATTTGAAGGCTGCTCGAGGCAAAGGAAAAGGAAGCACGTCAGCATTTCATTAAGCTTTTTATTATTATTATTATACATTGGCTTGCAAACAAGAACAGGCTTTGCTTGACTAATAAACTTACTTTGGTCATCGTTTGCCGGAAAGCCGGATTTCAAGCAGCGATGGAAGATGCTGACAATTTGTCTGTCGAATGGTCAAACCTGGAATAAGACAAAAAAAATGGCATTTCAGCTTGGACGATGTCGACTTTGGACTTTGGTGACGAAGCATCTTTGTCATTTTGTTGTCTTACAAAACTAAAATGGGATTCCATTCCATTTTTTTTTTTTTGAAACCAGCCCCAAGCATCAGACAAATGGAAGAAATGATTGCACTTCAAATCAGTTATATATCATAAGCTGCAACATGCTCCGCTGGTTAGGGTAATGGAAGAAGTGGCTTTTCTTTTTTTTCTTTTTCTTTTTTTCCTCCGCCGGTGGCTGGTTTGCATCTAATGCTTTGCCCTTGAGCTAGAGACTTAACCTTGGCAGCTGCAGCAAACACCAAATGAGTTGGAAAGTGCAAAAACGGAAATTTCCCGGCTAGGACCAACATTCCCTAATAAATAAATAAAAAAACAGACACCCAACCCTGTGTAACACAATAAAACTGTATTACATTTGTGCTTAAAATTATTACAATTACAGTATTTACAAGCGTTGTCCTAAAAAATAAACATTTCATGCTGGATGACACATTAAAAGAAAGAATTGTACAATAGGCAAGCAAAAGGAAATAGTCTTTTGTGTGTTTTTTTTATGTACAGCCACATTTTACAGAGAAGAATTTCAAGTGAAGAATGAATGCCAAGTACAAGCGGAACAGTTTGTTTACGCTCAAAATGATGAGTAGCCAGCAGAATGGATTGCGTTCGAGTATCGGCGTGTCGACCCGTGCCAAATTCAGGACAAGAGCTGCGGAACAAATAAATAAATAAATACACAGAAAGTTAAGCCAACCTTTCAATGTCTATCCAATGACAAAGTTGAATCCATTTAAACAAGAAAAAAAAAGTGGCAAAGGTGGGAAGGATGGAACCAACCAATCGTGGTGTTGAAGAAACGTGTTAGCTTCAAAGATTTTTGTTCCAAATCCTTCCCAATTTGCCAACACACTTTGTAAACGGTCTGATTCGTAGATATCATTCTTACTCCAAAGTATTCCCATAAATACTACGGACCTGTTTTACGTCCTCCGTGGAAGCCGGGATTTGAACAGATGTACAGACTTGAGAAATTCTGTCATGAAAACGAACGTAAAAATACAACAGACTGATGTCGTATTAAAAGATGTTTTTTTTTTCAAGCTCCTCTCTTAACATTTGACAACATTCAGTAAAAAGGTGTTTATCCCAAAGATAGACTGATTGACAATACCTCTGTGTGTGTGTGTGGTTGGACGGCGCAGTCCTTGGGGGTGGGTCCGTCCACAACTCACTTTGGGTCGTTTCCTTTGCCCACAAGAAGGAGGCGCTCACAAACAAAGCAAACTATTCAAGTCCAACTGCGCCGCAGTCTCTGGTATGGCTATTCTTTCTGTACAGCCGAGAAGGCCAAAAAGGCCTTTCCGGCCGAGGCCTCGTTATGTACACGTCGGGTAAAGAAAGGGCCGTGGCGCTTTTTGGTGGCCTCCGTCTTTTCCCCGCTCCTCCTCGGACGAGGGTCAGCGGACCTGGGGAGCGTAGCCCTCCTTCATCAGGCCCTCCTCGTAGTCCGTCTGGCACAGGATCATGTTGTTCTTCAGGAAGAACTTGTCTCCCACGCAAAACCTAAGCGACAACCAAAAGACACGGTTAACGCTCGCTCGCTCGCTCGTCGGTAAAGGTGGAGCGAAACTGTCGGCGGCGGCCGTTTGTCCCTCCAGGCTTGCCGTAAAGGCAGAGCAGCTGGAATCAATCTGTCCATGACTTCCTGAGTTTGTATTTAAACACCAATTGGTTCTATCATACCTGTCAACCTCTGTCGATAACTGCCCTTATAAATGATTATGATTCCCCTTACAAACCCCCCAAAAAACCTTACAAACACCGTACGACTCGTTTATAAGGGCAGTTATCGGCAGAGGTTGACAGGTATGGTTCTATTGTCATTGTCGGATGGTCTCCTGCATGCGTCCTGCATATTCCTGCAGACTCCCGTTTTGGTTCCAAGCCTTTGTTGTTTTGTAGATCCCTTTTGATTTATTAAAGATGTTGTTTTGAAGCTAACTGCCTCGTTCCCCTCCTGCTTCCCGCGCCTGGGTCCTAATCCATCAGAAACCAGAAAGACGGCGAGGTCTTTCTTGGCTCCGGCCGCGGAGCCCTCCCGTCCGTCCAATATTTGGCAGGAGGCGCTTTCGCTCTCGTTTGACGGATACGCAGAACCCACAATTCCTAGCTGCGCTTTATCGAGCGGGATTTGTTGGCTACCTGTGGGACCAATTAACCAGGGATCCTAAAAGGTGAGAGCGCTGCATTCTGGGAAAGAAGGCAAAAGGCACAACGCTCTAAGGAAGGGAATATCATGACTTGGGGGGGAAAAAAATAAAAAATTCTACCCATCGCTAAAGTACGAAATGATCCTGTTGGAAAAGAGGCTAAAAAGCGCACTAATATTTTGAGCTAGCGAAGAGTTTGTATAACAAAAAGAATTTTCCAACGCTCTCCCTGAATGGTAATAATGGGCTTCCCTCCTACGAGTTCCCTTTAAGAAATGAGCTAAGAGGGGATTGGCTGACTCCAAAGTGCATTAGCATGAAATAAACGCTCCTATTTGCGGCGTCCAATTATCGGCGGTGAGCAGCCAAACACGCCGGAGGTCAAATTTGGACACATTGCCGCCTCCAAACTCTCCTTTTTTTTCCCTGCTTACACTGTGTCCACTCCCGTAACGACCTTCCGTCAAGTCATTTTTATTTTTTATTTTTTTATTTTCTGCCCTCCTTCTCCTCCGGTCCAATTGCCGCCCCCCCCCCCCCCTTTTCTACGTTCACCTCACCCCCCCGAGCTGATTTCCTCTCCCCTATTTCACACGGACAAATTGTTTCTGCTCGGTGAAATGTCAACAGCATATGTGACATAGGTGCGGCAATTTTGATGAGGATATTACAGCGGGCCCCATCACAGGCGTGTCTAATAAAGGACGTCTCGGCGCCCCCGACCATTCCGTTCCATTCCTCCTTTCCGGAACAAACGACGGCGCGTCGAGGGCGAGCTGGGAAAGCGCCTGGCGCCTAAATAACAGCCAATTAGAATGGCGATGGGCGATAAGGCCCACTTTGGCACATATTCCGGTGAAGATGTTTTCTATAGGATGTGTCTTTCCTAATGAGGCCCATTAGTGGAGTCTCGACACCATTAATGCAATTAATTGCGTCAGTCACACAACTGCGCACTTTGTCCCGGTCGTCCTCTGACGCTTTTTCTGCGTCTCTTTCCCCTTTTCCTTTTCTTTAGCGAGAGGTGAGTGTGACTAATGAGTCTTTAGAGACCTCTTGTTGCAGGAGGGAAAAAAAACGACTCGCACGGGCGCACTTAAAGCACGCCTGGCGATGGCGCTTTTACGGGTTAACTAAAGAAGCGGCTACTGGACGGCTGAAATGAAGGATGGGAGGAGGGGGGGTCACAAATACTTAGTAGTAAGTACGGAAGGACAGTTGAAGGATTTGCCTGGAAAAGGCTTTGCTTTGTTTTGGGCCATTAGTCGCCCAAGCGCCGTCCTTGGCAAAGTCTGAAAAATTCGACGGCTGAAACGCCATCTCCCTCACCAACTTGATGGAGGAGCGCACGTGGCGGCGAGTGATCCTAATTGACAGAGCGTCATTGAGCCACCGTGGGTTTTTTTATGTTTTTTTCGCCCTGCGCGGTAGATGCGGGCAGGGGCGTAGGGGTGTGTTCTTCTTCCGCGCTGGCACTTCTCCACACCAATCATACACAAAGTGACAAGTGTGTCCCTTATTGCCTATTAGGGCCCTGTCTAACAAGCCTGACTCATGACATACAGGGCTCCCGCGGCTGAGCTTTGCTGCGCCTGAACCAATTGGCGGCAGGAGGAGGACCCCCCCCCACCCCCTTATCAGCGCCGACCTTCCCCTGCACCATCCTTGGCCCGCTCCCGCCCAAACGCCACGCTCAAACCTCCCTCCAGATCGGCTCCCCAGACGGTGGCCTCCAGCTCATCGGGGGAGAAATGGGGCCGGATGATGAGGCCGGACGACAGCCTCATCGATTAGCTGTCCCCCTCGGCCGATCTGCGGCTAACCGCCGGCCGGAAGCCGGTATCTCCGTTCCTATTCCCGACACCTGTTTTGGGAAGCGCTCGCCCGTTCCTTTGGGCTCGGGGAGGTGGATAGAATAAGTGGCCGGGCCATTTGGGAAGGTGGCCGTGTTGGATTTACGTTGGGCTCCCACAGCTCGGGGCGGAGACCGGGAATCGGGGTCCGCGTGGGATTCCGAATATTTTAACCACGGAAGACCTTTTTGACCTTAATAGTGTTATTCGGTTAGCTTTTTGTTTGAATCAGATTACCTTAAGTGTTTTGATTATGCGCGACTAAATGGACAGAGGAGGTTGCCGTTTCTTCAGAATGTCACGAGCCAGGACGATTCTCACTTGCAAGTTTCAACGCTAGAATATGTCAACTATGTCTCTCTGTTTTTATTAAAGTATACCTATTAATAAACCTATCACTCTCCAATTGATCCCACCCCTCATAACAACGTCTCGGCGCCGATACGTAGCCCGCCGTCAATTTTTACGGCGATGGCGACAGAGAACAAAGGTCACGGTCGCCGGCTCCGACGCGCTAATTGGCCGATGGCTCCGGCGGGCGGGGCCTCTGATAGCAGAGCGCGTGGCCGGTTCTACGGTGACGGAATCAGAATAATCAGCGGCGCCCGACTTCTCTGGGGCACTTTGAATTGAACGGAAGACGCCAGTTGATAAATGGCGGGCCGCGGGGGTGCCGGGCCGGGCTGCACGTTCGTACGTGATTGTAGCAATTCGACCTTCAAACGGCAATTTGCGCGGCGGCCGACCCGCCGGAGCCACGGATAATTACGCGGCGTGACCCTCGCCCGCTCTGTTTATCAGATTTCACATTTTCGGAGCGGCTTCGGCAGAAAAATCTCCGGGCCATTTGCTAGATGGATTAGATTGCTTTATTGAAGGGCCTGTCGGGGGAGCGGGTCAATGGGGGGCGCTCGCTCTTTGCTCTTTGTTTTAGGCCGGGGAAAAGCAGAGGGGACAGAGGACCAGACGACATACCAGATCGGCGGGGGGCGCCAGTCCGACAAAACGCGGGAGAACCTTTTTCAGGTCGTCCGTAACAGGGCTATTTGGGAAAAAAGTCCCATCCTGAGAGAGCAATTGACCCAAGGTCAATCTATAAACGTCAAGCTTTTGAACCTAAGCGGTAAGCGTTACTCGCTATAAAGACGTATTAAGGCGGCACAAAAACTTATGAGTGCAATTTCATTCACAAAACCAAATAAAAAGTACTTAACTGAATGAATTGAAGAAGATATTTTGTCACCACTGTCTCCAGTAATCCAGTAAGTGTAACATGGCGTTGCGGAATTTATGTAATCACTGTTGTTTCAGAAATGAGATCAATTAATAAACACTGCGTAAAAGCCAAACTTTAGCCGCGATAGTCCGCATAAGGTGCAAGAAAAGCTAGTTACAAAGTGGAAAAGAAAAAGTCAAAGCTGACAAACAGCTTCAATTAAAGCCAGCGTCACAGCATCAAGCGTCACAGCATCAAGCGTGGCGTGGCCAGGGTCCGGCAAAAAATTGGGAAGGGCGTCCAAACAATGTCTGCGAGGCCGCCCGGGCTGGACCGTGTTAAACGCGCAGACGTCCATTTTACTCAACAGTTCATCGGCCGCCTTAATACCAAAAGAAAGATTTGCCTGCGCTTAAGTGGCTTTTAATGTGAGCGGCAGAGCGAGGCTGGCCTGCCTGCCTGCCTGCCTGCCTACCGGCAGCCGCTGAACATTAGCTGACTTCTCCCATTAGGAAAAGCCACGCGGCCAAGTGGCAAGACAATAACCCGCCGCTAATTGCGCGTAACCGGCTCTCTCGCTTTTCACTATGCGCCATTTGTTCCGATGGCGCTCGCCGTCACCTTGGCCAGGGCCAACTCAACGGTGGTCGGTTACCCACGGAGACGCTCCAGGTTTTGTTGCGTTCAATGGCGGCACGGCGACACCTTCGAGACGAGGTTGAATTCACAATGTGGTCTGATTCGTCGAGGTGGTTTTGAGGTCGATTGGTCGCCGGTCTTTTGGTCGCCCACAAGGTTATTGATAATTACCATTTAGATCGTTGCTCAAATTCCCTAAATACAAACTGCAAATGACTATTTAGTCATACTTAATGCCCTATTAATTATCAGGCTACTAAAGAAAAGCTCCACATTTCCCAGACTTTTATTGTTATTTGTTAGAGAACTTGTTAAGACCCTGACGGACATCGCTTCTTAAAGGGACAGCGCATGTACATACAAACTCTTCTTCTACACTCACACGTCGGCTCAGTGAAAGTGCTCATGGCCATTGTTGCCTTTTATTCATGCATAGACCGTGTTGTTTTACCTTGTTTGGGCGCCGGTCTTTTGGTCGTTGCCCTTTTGGTCGCCGGTCTTTTGGTCACCCGTTGTCGAGGTCCGGGTGACCAAAAGACCGGGGACCAAAAGACTGGCGACCAAAAGACGGCGACCAATCGACCGCACACGGGTTTTGAGACGGCGGTCCGATGGCTCACCTCTGATTGCAGAGCTGGCACGCGAAGCAGTCCAGGTGGTAGACGTTCTCTTTGGCTCTCATGACCATCTCGAAGGCCGGGATTAGCTTGCTGCAGGCCGCGCAGTTCCCCGTCACGCCAAACAACCTGTAACGCAGTGAACGTTAGCATATTGGCGTGCGATGGCATATCGAGCGCTTTTCAAAGGTCAAAGTATCACAGTGGCGGCGGCGGCTCTTTGGGGATCTTGATGCTATCCGTTTGCCACAGCCCAAACCAAAGACCGACCAAAAGAAACGCAACACGGGTCAAATAACGGGAACTAAGTCGCGGGGGACCAATCTTTTGTTGTCAAATCCAGTCAAGTGGCTAACTTTTGCTAAATGGAAAAATTGAGAAGAATAGAATTGCGCCTGCATATTACGAGCGGTGAACTGATTTCTTACGGCCACATAAAAACTACTGATTAAACTGGTAAAAAAATGAAAACATGAGCACATCTTGGCATTGATGGACTTTTGCTGTATCCATAATTTTATTGCCACCATTTTCTATCCCGCTTGTCAAGTTGAGGGTCGCCGTCAGAGTGGAAAGCCAAGCCGCGTCGCCAGCGAGTCGGCCGAATCTGACGGAAAACTCGCCAAAACCTTGACTTTGAGACTCACTTTTGAGATTTGGCGCCATTCTACTGGATCGAAAAAAACTGCAAATATGGAGACAAATAACGCAACTCTACTCCTAAAGAGCCATAACGCAAATAAACAAGTAAACTAGCCGGGTTATGCAAGAGAGGCGTGCACTATGGGTGCGGATAAGGATGGCCAGATTGGCCAAAGCCAATGGAGAAAGAATGGCGGGAGGGAGGGCGGGGCCACGGCTAGTGCTGCCCGGGGGAGGAGCCTATTATTCCTGGGCCTGCTTCAGGGACTTTAATGGGAGTATTCATTAGGGATCGGGGGCTGTTACCAACACAGCACAGCGAGCGACCTAGCTCGGGCGGGCGGGCGGGCTACGAGTGAGGCTAGAATCTGATAAGGAAATCATATAACAAAATAACCTATTAAGCGGACTTCTCGGGGCACTTTTAGCCATCGTTGTTAAAATGATAAAACGGCCTGCCACTCTCCGACTCTGTAAGAGATGGCAATCTGATAAATGATCTCGGGGCCGGGGATACGCCGGCGATACGCCGGCGATACGCTGGCTTGTTTATTAACCTTCACAAAGTATGTTTCCCAGAGGCAAAGGAAGCAGATAGATTGCGCTCGCCCTCATGAATAGCGCCAGAATTAAGGGCCACTGTCAACACACCTTGAGACAACCCAAGGAAGGAGATTGCTCCCCATGTGGATGATTACAGACTTAATTAAAAGAATGATGCCTCATCCTTTGAGCTCTCTAAATTTAGCCACGTCGGTCGGTCGGTCGGTCGGTTGGTCGGTCGGCGTCCTTCCTCCTTTCCCCGGCTGGCCGGCAAAGGCGTATCGCCGAAAGGCGCTGGCGTGAAAGGCATGAAAGGCATGAAAGGATGACTTGTCTGCTTGCAAACAAGAGGAATTGATCTAAAAAAAAAGGAACAACAAAAAAGCCCGATCCGCCAGATAATGAGCAGGCACACGTTTGGGCCTAAAAGCGACCGACACAAAGTCACGGTGAGACGGACGGACGGACGGACGGCGCTTACTCGGCAGGGCTGAATGTCCTTGTCTTCCGGTAACCCGAATCATTTTCAGATAGCGGGCTCCCAGATTATAAACGATGGAAGGTATTGGCGTAAAGAAGAAGAAAAAAAAAGGAACAGAAATAAATAAAGCGATGTTATCAGCTTTCTGCCTGTCGGCTTGAATCAAAACAGTATTCCGTTTCATGGTTTTGTCATTGGCGCTGTCAGTCTCTCAACTCCTGAAATTTGCCTGAGCCGCTGGCTTTAAAAAAGTCCGCCCGCCCGCCTGCCGGGCTACTCAAAGATTCTCCGTCGACGTCCTCGTGTGACTATTCCCCGTTGTGTCTGCTGCTGGGATCGATAGCTAAAGTGAACTAAAGACTGCTACTTACCACGGGGATTTGTTTGTGTTGAAGTCGGAAAAAAAACTTGATTTGGGAGACAGTCTAAATAGCATCGTATTTTTAGCCGCAGTGTCAGTAACGAGTGCTATTTCTGTATTTTAAACACACAAAGGACGCACCGTTTTTTGAGACACATATATATTATATATGGATGAACATCGAAACGCAAAGGCGCTGGCTACCGGAAGCCGGTTTCCGGTGCGCAGTGACTGCTGGGACTGCTGAAAAAAGTACCCCGTTTGTCGAAAAAAATCCAAAAAGTTCTAAGTTGACACGAGCTTCATTCTACTTTACATGGAAGTTCTATCGCGTTCGAATTTGTCGGTTTATTTTGTGTTTTCTGAAATAAGGCCCTAATTCAACATTTTTTTTAGTTTTTGGGGAAGTTGTCGTTCTCCGCCTTGACTGAAAGAAATGAAAACTTTGATCATGTTTTCTAGCCCGTGAGCGCCATTGTTCTTGCGTGGGTGGGTGATGGATGTCATGGTTGAAAAGAAAATGAGAAAGCCAAAGACCCCCCAGGTTCCCAAACAGATCCCCCGGCTGCTTCTCATCCACTTGTTTGCTGCATAATTCATTTAGTACCTACGCGCTACGTTAAATGATTCAACGTCGCCTCGCGGCCGGCCTGTGCTCGACAACACATTTGCTTCTCAAATCAAAGACCCCCCCGCCCTTGACAACACAGCCTGATGACCATGGAGACGGCCCGCCCCTCGTCTTTTGACCGCCCCGCCAGTTGGATGTCGCGGGGGGCTAACGGCTCTCGGGGAGCGGGCAAAGGAAGCCCGGTTTCCCCGCTAATCAATTCGGAGTCCATCGTAGAAGGAGGGACGGCTCAGCCCGGGACCCCGATCGGCCCGTTCCATAAATTTAGGGGCTGCATTCTAATTGCTAATAAATAAATCTACCTTTCTTTCTTTCTTTCTGGCAGCCTTCTCTCTCTCTCTCTTATTCCAACAGCTGCCTGTTATGTCTGGAGGGCTGCGGGATAACAATGTAAAACAGCAGGCTTGACATACACTTAATATCCACGGCTGACAAGACAGCATGTATATTTAAAGCGCTCGGAGATGCCGACTGAAAATTAAAATTCATGCCCTGCGCAAATCTCAATTTGAAAGGGTATTGATGCAGTCCACGCTCGATACCTCGTATTGTCGGTCACCAGGCGTACGCTGTGTATTACGGCTCGGTATGGCTCACTGGTACCTATTTGATGAGTGCGGAGGAGAGGGGGGGGGACACCAATTAAATTATTCCACCAGGCTTTAGCCCAGCGGACCTAAAAAAAAAAAAACGGATTGGCGCTCGTCTCCTTTGGCGAAGGCGCGAGCGGCGTCGTGCCAAATGGATTGCTTCGGCTTTGGCGAACAAAGTGTGTCAAAAATAACAATGGCTGCCTCCCTCCCTCCCTCCCTCCTCGGCTTACGCGGGAATCCGTTTGGACCCCCCCCGCAAAAGTTGGGCCTTTGCGTAGCGCCACTTTGCCCAGGTGAAAAGTCGGAGCTTGGCTTGATTGCTGCCAAACAAAGGAAACTTTTGGATACGATTTCATTTGGAGTCACACGGGAGGCCCAAATGACACCAGTCGCTTTCAGACCGGTTCTTGGGTACACGGTCGATTGGTCGCCAGTCTTTTGGTCGCCCGGAAGGTAAGTGATAATTACCATTTAAATGGTTGTTCAAATTCCCTAAATACAAACTGCAACTGATTATTTAGTCATACTTAATGCCCTAGTAATTATTAGGCTAAAGAAAAGCTCCAAATTCCTGGACTTTTATTGTTTTTTGTTGGAAAACTTGTTAAGAAGACCGACTGACTGACGTCGCTTCTTAAAGGGACAACGCATGTAAAGTCAGCGACCAAAAGACCGGCGACCAATCGACCGCACACGGGTTCTTGGCAGAGCTCATGCTAAACGGGAGCCACCACTTGACAAGTTTGTCGTTTACCGGCGGGGGTGAACTCAACTCCACTCACTGAAAATAACTTGTATCTCCATGCTGACTCGTCATAGGAAGCTTAAAGACATGGACGCTTCTATATTTTTGAAACCTATTAAATTGATCATGAAATCAAAGTAGCGGAAGGGCCTTTTACGGGCATCTTTTCTTGAACTAAACAAATAACAGCGCCGCAGATTTTGACCAAGTTATTAAAGTCTTGCAATAACAGCATCGGGTATATATATTTGAAGTAGGTTTTATGTTTTAGAGTGCGGCAAATGAAATATTCTGTGTTTGAGTTTGAAACGTAAACTGCTGCACTTAGCCAAAGGTGTTGTGTGTGTTTTTAGAAGGGCTTGTTTTCCAGTAGCCATTTAAAATTCCAGCTGCTGCCTTCCTCCCCCTGACCTCCATCATTCCTCCCCCCCTTATCCCTCCCTCCCATCACTTCAATTGCCTGCCCCAGCCTTCGACGTGCATTCATCAGCTGGCGGATTAGAATTTGTTTCCTCACAAACCATTGATCATGGGCCTATTACTAGGCAAATGACAGTTAATTACCCACTACATTAACCACTGGGACCCAGGGAGCCGGCGCGTGTGCCATCAGTCAACATGATGAATGTGGCAAGTTCAGTAATGCATGGCCGTCCGTTCCTTCCCTCGCCCGCCCGCCCGCCCGCCTGCCACGGCGAGAACGACCCCGGCAGGCCGGGATCCGGCGTCGGGGCACCCGAGGAAAATCTATGCTAATCTGCATAATTACAGGCTCAGGGTTAATAACAGACAAATGATTTGTTGCATCTCAACATGGGCTTTTCTTTTTTTTTTCTTCAAAACCAGATCAAGATTAGTCCATTTGCCGTCCGTGACGACGTTTTATAATATCGCCGCAAAGTAAAGAAAGTTACGGGCCGGGGGGAAGGGAAGCCGGTTAAAGGTGGCAGATGTAATCAGACTCTAGCGTTCCTCACTTTAATAGCCTCGGCCCGCGTGATTGTCAGCGATTAAACAACGTTTGGGGGCAGAATTATTTCAATTACCGCGGCCGTGACCTGGGAATTGTCGGCGGGATAAGATTTTCTTCCCGGAGCGCGCCCGCCGACGTGCCCGGCTGCCAGCCTCTATCACTTCTCATCTGCACCTGGACTCTGATATCCTAATGATGAATTATGGGCCGCTCTTTGCGGGAGACGCCGCAACCCGACCGACTGTCAGCTCGGGGAGACGGCGCCTAATTAGCTGCCGTATAACCTCCGCCCAGAGGGTGAACAACATCTGCTTTTCTACACCGGGCCGCTTTCTAAAGATAAGCGCAAGGTCATGTTCTTTGTTTCTGGGCGCAGGTATCGGCGGGGAGGAGGAGCCTAGTTTCCCCACGTGACCGGGGCCAGACGACACGACGCCGGTCGTGTCCGACTTCCAGCGGAAGCACTGGCGTCCGTTCCGACCGAAATGGTTTTGGGTGGAGACTCCGAGCGGTACACGGTCGATTGATCACCGGTCTTTTGGTCACCTGGAAGGTTATAGATAATTAGCATTTAAATGGTTGCTCAAATTACCTAAATACAAACTGCAAATGACTATTTAGTCATACTTCATGCCCTATTAATTATTAGGCTAAAGAAAAGCTCCAAATTTCCCAGACTTTTATTGTTTTTAGTTGGAGAACTTGTTAAGAAGACCGACTGACTGACGTAGCTTCTTAAAGGGACAGCGCATGTACATACAAACTCTTCTACACTCGCACGTCGGCTCAGTGAAACTGCTCATGGCCGTTGTTGGCTTTTATTCATGCGTAGACTGTGTTGTTTTACCTTGTTTTGTCTTTTGGTCGCCCGTTGTCGCGGTCGGGGCGACCAAAAGACTGGCGGCCAATCGAGCGCACACGCTCCGAGCAGGTGTGGCGGCGGATAGGCACTCTACCCGGATGCCGGCCCACCTGCTAAACCGGGACGGCGGCCAAATAGTGGCGTGGCAATTATCTGCACCAAACACGAGTCCCACGAGTCGTCGCTCTTCACGGCTCATTTGACTAATCTCCACTGGAAGGGGATGATCCCCAAAAAATAAAGCGTGCAGGAGCCCCAAAGAGTAAGCGTTTCGAGTCCGATTGAAAATGGTGCCCACCCGGAGGTAAATGCTTCAAATAGCAAAATGGAGACTATAAATACGTTTGCACGCCGAATGGAGCGATCCGACGCGTCTGACGGGAATTTGCAAATGAGGAAAAGTTCCGAGAGCTCGGACTTTCCTCTCGAACGGATTGCGGCGGCCGCACTTCAAACGAACGCCAAATTGCTGTGGGGCGGGGGGGACGGGGCTGCCATTTTGTTCCATCAGATGGCATTCCTTCCACGCTTTCTGGAAGCCAAACAAAGCAGGCGCTCTCGACCCCGGCCGAACAAAATGGAAGCCCCCTCTCGACGGGGCAATTAAACGCGGGCAAAAAAAACGCAGCGCTCCGATCCGACGTGGGCGTGACCCTCCTCCAGAACCCATCGCCGGCGCCCACTTTGACCTCTCGGCACTTTGGGATGACGCGTGAAAAGCCCGTAATTACGGGAAATTCACATTTTTGGGAGCCGGGCGCATTATTGGCGAGGTAATTGCTCGGCGTGTGAAGTGAGTGGCGGCGGCGGAGGGGAGGGGTTAATGGTAGGCGACGTTCCGTTTAAAGCGCTACTTTGCCAGAAAGCGTCTCATTAAAAGGCTGAGGAGAAAAGGAAATGCCTTGGCATTTGTCTCACAAGTCAAGACTGGGGCTATTTCAAAACAAATAGTCGGAATATTCATGGGGAGGATTTTTGGAGGCTTCAAATGTTGCTACTAGTTGACCACTTGACCACATGTTTTGACCATGGATTGACATTGTCCCGATAGTGGAACATGGATTTAGAATCAAAAGCCTATTTTCCCCCAAACAGTACAGTTTGACGAGGGACGATGGTGCGAATGACCAACTCTTAAAGCACAAGAACGCGATGGGCAGATTAAAAGCAAACGGCGTGGAAGGCTGGACCTCAACGCTGCATCCATTACTTGACCCCCCTCACCCCGCCACCCAGAAACCAATAAACATCGGATCCCAATAATGAGTCTTTGAATTATTTTGGCCGAAAAGATTCTTCATTTTGACTGGCAAACGTCCCCAGATTCAAAGCGTCCGTCCTCGACAGTCCGACGCCGAGTCTGCGACTTCTATCGAGTGACGTCACGTTGTCTGTCGGGTGACCTAATGAAGTTGTTCCTTTCTCCGGCGAGCGACTTCTTTGTCGATGCGGCCCAGCCAAGGGCAAAGCGGCGTGTAGCATTAGAATTCTCCTCTTTCTTTCTTTCGGCATCCTCATGAATAAATCAGCCTGTTAAAATGGCCACATTTACATCTCATTTCACAGCGGCGTAGCGCGGCAACGGGGACCGACCGGCTCCACTCGGTTAAGCCCGGTGCGTCGTCTGCCGTACTGGCCGTCGACAAAGACCCCGACGCGGGGGGTGCCGTTATCGTGGAAGAAACGGCCGCCTGAAAAACACGGTATCGCGGCCTCAGAGCCGCATCAAAAACAGGGGATGGCGTCCCGAAAGAGGCCGCCGCCGAAACAAAAATGGGCCGATGAGACGTCGGGTTGCGGCGGGACGAGCGTTGGGCACGGGAGGGCGGGGCTTGGGGATATACAATAGTGTCTGGCAGTTCCGCTAGGCCGCCCACTAATTGGGAAGTCGCTCAGGGGTCTGGCAGTCCCGCTCCGAGCATTCAAATAACGTCCGTAAGTGGGGCCGACAGCGAGCGATCGGCAATTGGCAATGCTGTTTTCCAGCGTTCTGCCCCCGTCACCGCGCTTTGGCTGTTTTAGCGTCTCGGTGCCTTCCTCTGCCGGCGACCCTACTTCATCTCCATAAAGGCCTCATTAAGCAGGTCTGCCACACCAGGCGCACACGCCGCCGTGTCGACCGAGGCGCATTACCAAACTAATTGCCCGCAAACGCGCAACCACCCACCGGCGTAATGGGGCCGGACTCCCGCTCGCGTACTTCCTTTAACAAGGCCAGGCCGGGAGTCGAGGTCACCTCCGTCGTGCCGAACGTGGACTCGGACACCCGCTCGCGAAACGGGTCGACGGGTAAGGTTTTGCGGTGATTGGAAAATGCTCCGACGTGGGCGCCGGGGCGTACCGTGTGGGCTTGACCAAACGCACGGCCGTCAAACTAGATAAAAGTGGCCAAGTGTGCGGGGGAAAACGCTACGAGGAGAGGAAGGGAGAGGTAAAACGGCCAGGCTCTTATCATCCTTTTGCACACTGGCGAAACAGAGGGAGAAGCCAAACATACGGTGGTGGTGGCGGCGGCAACGGTGGTGGGCAGGCTAGGCTCCGGGCCTGCGACTGCTGCCATGAGCCCGATTTTCACCGAGTGGTTGGGGGGAAGGCACGGTTCGAGACTGGGAAGCTGCAATGGGGTCGAAACATCAACCTACTCCACAAAAGAAATTTAAATTGTAAAGAAAATGGCTCCTATCTGGTCTCAGTCCAAGCACACCTTTCTCAACAGATGCATCAATAATATCAAAGTACTTAAAAGGTCTAGGCCAGCAAACTGGTCATGGAGGGGCCGCTGTGGGTGCAGTTTTTTTCTTGCAACCGATCCAGCAAAGACACTTTGACCAATGCATAAAACAAGAAGCACCTGATTGCACTTGTAGGACACCAGATGGGTGAAAAGGTGTCCTCTGGATGGCTTGGGATGAAAAAAAAACAGTTTAGTGGAATAGTTTGGACATCCCTGGTTAAAACCAACACACACACACACACACACACACGACTCAATTGGCCTCCAAGCAATTGCTAAAGAATAGAAAATATTGAAAATATTTTCCCCGCATTCATCTCCGCTCTCCTTCAACTGGAACCTCACCTGCACTCTATTTATACGGCAGAAAGAAAGGTGAAAAAGGGGGAACGACGAGACGGGAGACGCCACCTAATCTGCAAAGGCCGTCCCCGGAGGAAAAGGGACATTAATCTATGCATGGAAATGACCTACGGCGCAGCCAGTAAAGAGGGGCCGGCAGAGGTCAAATGGCCGCCTAACTGCGCCCGAGTTTAATTAAAAAGACAAAGGGGTTGGGTGGTTTGGGAGCGGACGGCGGAGATTAGCGCCGTCCAATGAGAAGGCCGGCCGGGTCCCCCTTTCCCAGAAGGCCCGGCGCCGTCCTCTCGTCCCTTTGATGTGAATAGAGACCCTTTATGAGGGCCACATAAAGGTTAATCCGGAAGGAGAGCGCGTGGCGTGGTGGTGGCACGTGGGGGGGGGGGAAAGTTCCAATTTCCAGCCCTTATCGGCCAATCGACTCTTTGCGAATGAGAAAACCTTGAAAGAGCAAAAGTGGGACGTGCGGCGGCGGACGCGGCGGCTTCGGCGTGTTTAAAAACTTGATTTGCTTGAACGAATTGAACACAATGGGAGTCAATATTCATTACGGAGAGGTCCGCTGGCCGGGACGGGGTGGGCGATTGGGACGGCCGCGTGATTTACTATATTACAAAGTAACAGCAGATGATGGATGTGTTCAATTGCGCAAAGTAACTGACTCGATGAATTTTTCATTACCCCGCTTGATGTGTTTGGGACAGAGAATTAGATAAGGCCGTCGCCGCCGCCGCCGCCGCCGCCGCCGCCGTCGATGCAACTGAGCCGCGGGCCCGAGGGGAGCGCCGAGTGGGAACGGGCCGCTCTGGGATTTATTCCTTCCTTCCACGTGGAAGCCACCTCCTTCTATACAACGGGACTGGAATTGGACCACGCTATCAAATGTTAACAAATAAAGCATCTTCCACCCAAAGTCCTGCCAACGTAAAACAGTCGTTTGGACCCGCTCTTATTGGTACACAGTCGATTGGTCGCCGGTCTTTTGGGCGCCCCTTGTCGCGGTCAGGGCGACCAAAAGACTGGCGACCAATCAACCGCACCCGCTCTTTTTAGAGATGACTGCTAGCATATGGATTCGCAAGCGCAAAGTACCGTCGACGTCAGAACGTTGGACGCCAAAAAAAAGAAAAGAAAGCAAGCTCCGAGAGTTACATAGGTCTAGCGAGAATACGCGACGCCGGGAAATCAATAGAGCAACAATAACAAGACATAAAGGTGCGGGCGGCGCAAGCCGACCATTACAGTAAAGGCCGTGTTCGGCTCCAGCGAGCGCTCTATTCACCGGTGAGTAATCATCTCGCCGTCTAATCCGCCGACGGAGGATCTGAGGGGGGGAACTGCTGGAGGAAGCGCCCGCTTCCGGATGGATCAACTCTGTTCCACCACAACGGGAAGTAAAACCGAGCCAAGTGCCGAGCCGTCGGCAAAAGACCATCGCCGGACTACCAAAGAGTTTTTGGCGGTGGCTGAAAAAGAGCGAGTGGAAAACCCAAGGAGATTGTCTTAAATTTCCTCGGAGCGGGCGCACTTTATCGTGGGAGTTCTCCCGTCTCCTCTGTGACTTCCTGTCGTCAAGGAAGGCCGTGCTATCATCGGCGAGACAAAGACGGGGTGGGGAAAGGCGCTTCTCGTCACTCGGGTAAACCTTCCGTGACTTTTGGCCTCGGCCAATGGTTTTAAATGGGCGGTCTGACTTTAACGGCCCACGCCGTCCGTCTGTCAGATTCTCCTCTCCCGATGTGTGGGAGGAAGATGTCGGGCGCTTTTAAAAGCCCCGACGCAATACGGCGCTTTCGGGCCTTTTACGATCGGCCGTTAAAAAGGTATCAAGCTAATCGCTGGGATTGGCATTTTATTGCATCCCATCCTTGATCCCAAGCTCCCAAAACCTTGATTGACCTGGATTTGTTCTTGGAGTTAGCTTAGCGCCATCCCTTCAAATGTCAAGAAGTGAAGACGGTTGGCCGGCCGGGCTCCCCTATTTTAATATTGACAGTTGGAGCGGGCTTCCAGCACCTTAATTATTTCCACCGTCATCTCAAAGAGACTGGCTAATGATGCGCCAGCGCTAAAATGCTTCTAAACCCTCATGAATTCGGCTAACGGGAGATATCCCATAATGTGCCCGATTAGCATGGCTATTCCGGGCAAAGTGATTTAAGGCCACAAATCACTTTGGTCAACGTGTCCGACCGATGCGGTGGCCGGTACGACTACGCCGCTCGACTATTTTTCCGCCACGCTCAATTCTGCGGAGCCTAGCGCCGACGGTCGGGGCGATCCGGACCGTCTGAGGCAGGGGTCGGGAACCTTTTTGACAGAGAGAGCCATAAACAATTCATATTTTCTAATGTTATTTCTTGAGAGCCATTTTTGGAATTGAAAAGTAAAAATATAGGAGTGTGATTTTTTATTTTTTTTGTCATTTCATCACTTTTAACGTACAAAAAGTATCTGAATTCTTTTGACAACATTGTTATGCTGTGGCTAATAAATCAGTATCAATGATATCATGCATGCAGAAGAGTAATAAAAAACAAAATTATGATTAAAGTAGGGGTACAGGTAGTGTCGACACCGCAGTGACGCTCTTATTAGTGCGTTCGGGACTCACTTCTCTCACCAATGATTTCCATATTTTACCTCACAGGTTAGTGGAGAGCCATATGCCCCCATGGAAAGAGCCACATATGGCTCCTGAGCCATAGGTTCCCTACCCCTGGTCTGGGGCGTGCTCAACTGGCTTGGCGTACGTTACCTTTGCTAGAACGCCCCCCCTTCCCGGCCCCCGAGGAGAGAGAGAGAGAGCACCTCGGTACGAGGCTAGACATACAAGCGGCGGCCCGAGCGCTACAAGGTGAACTATTCCCCGCCAAGTGTTATTATTAATAACTGCCAGCGAGAGGGGTCACCCGAGACAACTCCTTGAAAAAGAACCCCGGGCCAGGCAAGTAGGACGCAGCTGGGTGCCTTGTAAAACAATACCAGCCCCCCTCCCTTACACACACAATACACACGCTGCTTAAAGAAAGAATAATGCGTAGGGGAGCGTGAGCAGGACGGCGCGGGCTCGATTCCAGGCGGTGAAAAATGAAGATGTCGCTCACCACCTGCTGCTTTTAAGCAAACTTTTGCATTCTCACCAAACAAAGCCATTTCCTTTTTCCACTAAAGCAGGGGTAGGGAACCTATGGCTCGGGAGCCATATGTGGCTCTTTTGATGGGTGTATATGGCTCTCCGCTAACCTGTGTGGTAAAATATGGGAACCGCTGGTGAGAGACCACCTAAGTCCCGAACGCACCAATGGGAGCGTCACGCCGGCACTGTGGCGGAAACACTATATCTAGCGCCTTTTTTAAACATAATTGTTCTTCATTAGACTCTTCTGCATGCATATTCTCATTGATTACCAACAGTGAAAAAATGGAAGGAGCCTTTTTTTTACTTTCAAAGTGGTAAAATGACTCATAAATGGACACATTTTCATGTATTTTTACTTTTAAATTCTGAGTACGGCTCTCATACCTGTCAACCTCTGCCGATAACTGCCCTTATAAATGATTATGATTCCCCTTACAAACCCCCCCAAAACCTTCCAAACACCGTACGACTCGTACGAGTCGTACGGTGTTTGGAAGGTTTTGGGGGGGGTTTGTAAGGGGAATCATAATCATTTATAAGGGCAGTTATCGGCAGAGGTTGACAGGTATGGGCTCTCAAGGAATAATGTTTGAAAATATGAATTGTTTATGGCTCTCTTCGTCAAAAAGGTTCCCGACCCCTGCACAAAAGCAAACGGAATCCCCATCGAGGCGGGTTCGTACCAT
The DNA here is from genome assembly GCF_051989625.1 of Stigmatopora argus. NCBI lineage: Eukaryota > Metazoa > Chordata > Actinopteri > Syngnathiformes > Syngnathidae > Stigmatopora > Stigmatopora argus. Next base: position 7,751,162 of record NC_135409.1, on the reverse strand, counting down.
TTTTTCGACGTGTCCGACGTTCCACCGGGTTTCTCCCGGTGGCTTATTAGTCTTCGGTGGGTTTATTTGAAAAGGCGGGCTCGAACGCGGAGTCAAACGCGGATGTTAGCGAGTAAACGGCGGCGGAATATCCCTTCCTTTTCTTATTAAAGCGATGACACATGTTCACGAGCGGGAATGTATCTAAATGAGATTTCCCGGCAGAATAGATGGCTTTGAGACGGGCTCAGCTTTTTTTCCCTCTTCAGCGCCTGTCAGTCTGCGGCGATAAAGGTTGACGCCGTGTCACAGTCACGCCCCATGCCGACACACAAATGCGTAATAAGCTTGATGGCAGATAGAAATATATATATATATAAAAAAGCTATTTTCCACTTTTTTTCTCCACGCATTTACAAGAAGGCGCTTGATTGTGTAGGAGAGGCACGATGAAAAAAAAAATTACACGACACCGTGTCGACATTTGGTTATCGCTTAGCTTTCCCCCCCCAAAAAATGAATAAATCCAGCGGTGTTGACTAGTGTGCGCATTTGCTTGCGTTCCCAATCTTAGTAAGACCACTGTAGAGGAAAATTGGAAGTTGGGGGAGAAAAAAAATGAATGAATACATAGATAAATGAAAAAAGCCTTTTCCTAGCGCCGCCTTTAAAATGGATGCCGGTCGGGAATTTACAGTTTTCCATTAACGGATGCCCGACAGCTTTTTTTTTTGGCCTCTCCTGGCCTCGGAGCCGGCGACGCTTCTCGGATTCGGCCGCGTTTTCCAGCGGGAACGCCTTCCACGCGCCGCCCCGATAGCGCGCCGAGCGGCATAAACAAAGCGCCGCTATTACCGGGACGACAAAAAAAAAAGGGCGCAAAGGGATCGTTGACGGCGACGTCGGGAGGAGCCGCAAATGGAGCCGGAGGAGATAATTCCCGTCATTTTGTTTGCATTTCAGGCGTCGCGTTTCTTTCTCTTCATTTTTATGGGGACTATTACTTGTCAGCTGCTTTTCGACCCCTGAAGAATTCTATTAACCCTTCTTATGTCAGGCTTAATAACACAGCCACCTGCTAAACAGAACAGGAGCGCCCGTTGTCAGGCTGGAAAAATGGACGTGTTGTGAAATGGTGATTTATTTGCCTGTTTTTTTTCTTCTTTTTTTTCTCCCCCTCGCTGACACGACGAGATAAACGCGAGTCCAAAGAATAAACAGAAAGAGCTTTTTATGAGCACGGTGGCGGGGGTCATGAATCTGTCTCCGGTCCCGATAACGTAAATCATTCAATTTTAAGGCGACGTTGGGACCGACCGACCGGTCAATGCGACGTGACGTGACCAAAAAAAAAAGTGGAACGTTTCCGGTCCATATCTCGGCCATCCCTCCGACTCCGACCCCGACCCCGAATCCGTTGCGTCACCTCCCAGATAGGGCGTAGCGCTTGACTTGCTAGCTTGGAGACTATTTTACTCACGCAAATTGACCAGTAGATGGCAGCGATCCAACAAGAGTGGCTGGGACAAAGCCTATTTCTACTTTTGATTTGGCAGTACTGCGTTGCGTATACTGTCCAATGAGGAAAGACGCACTTTGTGGAGTAGCACCACTAACAACTGTTGTATAATGACGCTAAAGGCTTTTGATTGGATAGCTGCCTCTAAAAAAATGTGGAAATCGCCCCCGTCCCCAGAATTAGAGGTGACTGACGTGGTCCCTTACCGTAAGTAGTCTCTCCGGCAGAGGATGAGGTTGGCTTTGGTGTAGAGCGTGGAGCCCACCTCGCCCAACCTGCAGTCGCAGCAGGCGCACTTGAGGCAGTCTTCGTGCCAGTACTTGTCCAGGGCTTTCAGCAGGTAGCGGTCCTTGATCTTCCGGTTGCAGCCGGCGCAGCCTTTTGGCTTCGTGTCCGGCTGGACGGAAAGCATTTGTATACCTGCGACACACAAAAAAAAAAAACATTGACGGATCAGCAAAGAACGGAAAACCACAGCCTTAGATTTTTTTTAAAGAGCATCTCCGGTTTTTAAACAGACCACCGAGTAACTCTGACTCTGAAATGGAGGAAGTTGTCATTGTTATTTCATTTTGACGGGGATAGACGTCCCATCCAACTGGACTGGGAGGCTTGCAATGGACAATCTTATCAAAATACACAAGGACAAATATGTCAACGTGACAAAGAGTGTTTTGTTGAAGGACATCCAAATGACCCAATGTGTTTTTCTTACGCGATGAAGGCCACAGAGAAAAAACAAACAAACAAACAAATGCGCACGCTCTGTTTTGAAGTCCTTTAAGCGCAACGCCAGGTGAAAATTGGACTTCTAAATGTGAAAATAACGAAGAGACAGAAAGTGAAACGCTTGAAATGTGATGAGGAGGAAAGAAAGCTCCAAAGAAAAGTTAAGGAGATATTTATCCGCCGTCACTTGGAGGAGCAAATTTCAAGTTTTCACCAAAGCTGGAAAGATGACAACGACGGCGCGTTTTGCTGACTTTTTTCTTCTTCTTCCCTCTTCTCCACATTTTTTTTTCAATGTCTTGACCTGCTCTGTATTTAAAGAGGCGTGGCCACAGACATTGTTTGGCCCCAGCGAGCGAGCGAGCGAGCCGGCTGGGGCCAGCGAGCCTTTGTTGCTCTACTGTGGGACTTGAAGAAGAGGTGGGGGCACCGGCCCGGAATGAGTGGTCTCCCACAATTCCCCAAGGAGAGGCACTGGCACCCCCCCCCCCCTTTTGTCCACTATTCAGCGCACACATGCCCCGTTCCTCACGTCGCTTTGAAATCCTCTTGATTACGGCTGTCCTTTTCCCTCCAGCTGGACTAGCGTTTTCCCAGCGAACATGGCCGCAAAGTCTTGGGGGGGCCTACTGGGGTGGCTGGATTGGAACCCGAAGCCGGCCGGTGGCGTTTGAGGGAGCTTTCCATGGGACTGGCCCACTTTCCCAGCGCAAATTCAGGAGGGAAGAAAAGAGAGGTGAATTGACATTGAAAGGGAAGTGCAATAGCAAAAGCGCAGTCTAATGATGCCGTCCATCCGTGTCAGGCTGCTTATGTTGGATTCCGCTCCAAAGTTTTTGTCATCCTTCCAATCGCTAGGCGTGGTGGACCAAAACGACGACACGCAGACACCACCTGAATGTTTTCCAGGACACTTTAATGCCAATCTATTCAAACACGGAAGTATAGGAGGTCTGGATTTTTGTTTTTGTTTTGTTTTGTTTTTTCCCCCTGACCAACACAATGGCAACCGCATCCTCCCCTTAGATAAGATAATGGTTTAGCTGTGTTCTGAGCCCAACGAGCAGCCTGGGTGGACTTTTGCCCATGTTCTGGCCCCCCAATCACATGCTAAAAATGGCTAAAAGTGACTTTTCTTTTGGGCCCTGTGTGTGAAAGGCACGCCGAGAGCTCAGCTCATTTGTTCCAGCGAGTGGCGGCTGTTGATTTGTTAATTGGCTGGATTTAGAGAAGGCAGGCGGGCAGGCGCGGGCTCCTCGCTTGCTCGCTCGCTCGCTCGCTCGCCCACGGTTCCTCAACGCCGCGCCTCTTCAGCCGCACTGATCCGTCCCGCGGCCTCGTTAACACTACAAAGTCCCCGCCGCCGCTCATTACCAAACCCAGAATGGGGGGTCGGATTGCCAATCAAGGAGAAGAACCACGCTCGGAATTTGGCTCAACGGGCTGAACAAAAGCGTCATTTTCCCATAAACTAAGGAGCTGGAGGAGGGTGGGGACTGGGACTGGGGTGGGGGGGTTCTGGTCACAGCTGCTCGCAGCTTTAATGCCGTCCGTCTATTGGATTTGCTCGTAGCCTCTCCGGCTCGGCGCCGCGCTTTCCCCGCGCTCAGACGTCGGCCCGAGACGAACCCCCCGCCCGCGCCCCGCGCCCCCGTAAACGTGAGCGCCACCTAAAGCTCCCCTCTATTTGCTGACATTTCGTCCGATCGCTTTAATTACCGTTGCCATGGCAGCCGAGTGCGGCCGTAACCTATCGGAGACGGCGTTGACGCCTGGCGGGGGAAGCGGTCGGGGGAGGGCGAGATCGGTCAAACGAGCCGGCGAAGAAAAAAAAAAAGCCTTCTTACCGAAACTTTTCTCCCTTTTCTGCATTTGTTGAGCCGCTTGGGCAGCATGCAAGCCGGTCCGGTCGAGCGGCTGCCTTTGTTTTATAGACACGCGCACGCAGATGCCAGCGAGAGAGAGGAGGGCAATCCGGCCGACGAGACGAGACGAGACGAGACGAGAGGATGGGAGGGAAGAAGAAGAAGAAAAAAAAAAACAACCTCAGACGCCTAAAAAAAAAAAAAAGGTTCCGATCGGCAAAACGTGGAAAGGAAGCAAAGGTCGTCGAGCGTGCCGTTAGCGCGCAGGTTTATGCCGCCAGAGTGTGGAGCCGCCGCGTGTGTGTGTGTATGTGTGTGTGTGAGCGAGCGAGTGAGGGAGAGAGAGAGAGGGAGGGAGGGAGGAGAGAGAGAGGAGGAGAGAGAGGAGTGAGTGAGGAAGAGAGCCAGGCCAGTGACAGTACGACAAAGAAGAGCTTTTCCTTCGCGTCGTCGCCGCCGCGTTGGTTGCGGGAAAGCTTTTTTGGAATCAAACCCGGGCTACAAGTGCTAGCTCAAGTTAGGAAGGGGAAAAAACACACACACACATAAGCACCCTCTTTTTTTTGGTACTGGCGAGCGTGTCCCCAAATTGCTGTGCATGTCTCGTAACGTCCGCGGAAGCGTTTCTCATTCCCGTTTGAACGTCCGCTCGTCAAGTACGGCCCACTCGAATAACTTCACACATATTTCATGGTCTCGAAAATTCAGCCGCTCGGATTTGAGGCTCCCCACGATAATGAGATGGCTCATAAAACGCTCTCCGCGCGCCATTATGACTGATGAGATGCATTAAAGCTGACAGGGGTATTACCTGGCCGTAATTAGGTTTTGTCATGGATTGAATTATTTCAAGGCGGCCTATCTCGGTAATCATGCAATTTGCCGCCGTCGCCGCCGCCACCGCCACCGCCGCCGCCACCGCCACCCTCTCTCCCTCCCCGCGGCGGACGCCCTCTGCAACTCCCACCCACCCGCTTTTCACTCAAACGATTTGCGTGGATGGATGAGGAAAGTCTTTTTCATTTTTTTTTCTCTCTGGCATTTTACGCACAGACAAAAAAAAAAGGAGTCAAAATGAAGAAAATCTCGGCACGGGAACGGACGGCGGCGGGTGAGCGCTTTTGTCAAAGCGGCGAGTGAAAAGGGAGCAAAAGTGTCAAACCTTGAGGTCCGAGCGCGGGAACTTGCAAATCCAAGGTGCTATCTGCTGGCCAGCGGCACAAGTTCTCCCGTAAGTTCCCCCGGATCTTCTCGGCGCCTCGACGGGGCTTCCTCTGCGAGTGGAGCCGGCCCGGCCGGCGCTCTCCTATTTAAAGCCCTCCGCCAGGTCCCCAGTCATTCGACGGCGGCGGTGGCGGTGGCGGCGGCGTCGGCACACTCCAGCTCATCCAAGAAGCTGACAAGCAGCGTTAGGGAAGGCAGCGCATGTTGCTCTAATGGACCTCATTAAGCTCTACTTACAGATGTTCTCTTAACATAATTGATCTGCAGCGAGTTGAGAGGACGGCAACCCTATTCCCCAGCCCCCAATTATGGGCCGGTAATTAGATCCCCAACCTCCACTTCTCCACATTCACCCTCCTTACATTCCGAAATATCAAAGTATCTCTTTCTCTCAAAGCGCCGACACCCCCAACCTAGAACAAACCCTCCCCTCCCCTCCCTCCTCTCTCCCCCCTCCCCTCTTCACCACCTCACCTTCAACTTCAGTCTCCTCCCACCAGCTTTACTATTGACAGTCAGATGTGCTAACCTTTTGTAGTGGAAGCCACACTTACTCGGGCTGACAGTGCTCGCTCACTTGTCTCTCTGCCCGTTGGGAGTCCGTTTGAGTGACACAGGAAGTTGGGGGGGAGGGAGGGGGGAGAAAAAAACTTTGCATGAAGGCTTGTAATGATAATATCTGGCTAGGGAGAAAATCCCCCCTCCGCCCCCCACCACAGACACACATCATCATGTCTTTTATCTTAAATAATTCCTCTGATGGCAAATTTGAAAGCAGTGACTGGGTGCCTCACTCAAGAATAGAATGGTGATGGTGCCTGAGCCTTTTTTTTTGTCATGCCAATCAGCGCTAGGCTAATTAGCCACTGGACTAAAAGGAAAAATCACCAGGGAAATGCTAATGTCGCAAAGCGGGGTCGGAGAGCGACGGAAGGGAAAAGACGGTGCTACGTAGCCACGTTACTTACGGGGAGCTAAAAGTCCACTCGAGTGGTTTCAAAGGAAAATTGTTCCCATGATTGTGCGAGGGAAGCATTTGATTCTTTCAATTTTTGGGCGTATTTTGCGCATTTGTTTTGAACTCGAGCACCGACCGAAACGACGCCGGCATCTTCCGTTTGGCTCCAAAAGCTCATTTACTTTTCAGCGGGACACATCGCCATGGTAACCCGTGTGGTGGAACCAACCTGCTCCACGGCGGTTAAGACACCGACTGACATTTTTTTCCCCCCGTCGCCGATCACACGGACGGCCGCGTATGAAGTCGGGTGGGGAGAAAAAAAAATAAAAACCAGCACGATGATGATGATGATGTGATAACACATCAGTCGGACTCGCCGTCTTCTAATCGCTTTTGTGGGAAAGGTCAACATGCTATTGCGTATCCACTTTCAGGCATATTTCCGGCACCGTTGGACACGTCCATGTAAAAGAAGAGACGGATGGCATTTTCTTTCAGCTCGACTGGGAAGCGTGATTAGAAATGTGCTTTGCATCCCGAGAATTCCAGCCTCAAGTGGAGGCACCGTTCTTGACGTGGAAAGGACGGAAGCGTGTTCATCAAAGTCTTCAAAAGCGCAGGATTTGTCATCGCATGTCAGCTCTTCCCACAAATAATATTTTCAGGAGCCCTTAATGCCGAGAACACATTATCCATCGATCGCAACCGGTCGCCGCCATTTCCTTTGGCGAACGGCTCGGTCCGTGATGACGGCCCGCGTTCCAAAAGCCCACGGCTCCGACGGCGGAGCGTCGTATACTTGGGCGCCAATCAATCGGCCTTAATCCAAAACCAATTTGCCGCGCCCGAAGAGGAAAATATCTTTTAATCTCTGGCCGCCAATCCCTGATTGCAGTCAGTTGACAGTCAAAGCGTGCCGGCCGGAAGATTGGATTTGCGCTGCGCACGGGACAGGAATTTTCGGAAGTCTTCTCCGCAATCCTGGAAAACGCTGTGTGCGGTCGATTGGTCGCCGGTCTTTTGGTCGCCCCGACCGCGACAACGGGCGACCAAAAGACTGGCGACCAAAAGACCGAGGACCAAAAGACCGGCGACAAAACAAGGTAAAACAACACGGTCTACGCATCAATAAAAGCCAACAATGGCCATGAGCAGTTTCACTGAGCCGACGTGTGAGTCTATAAGAAGAGTTTGTATGTACATGCGTTGTCCCTTTAAGAAGCAACGTCCGTCAGGGTCTTAGCAAGTTCTCCAATAAAAAAACAATAAAAGTCCGGGAAATGTGGAGCTTTTCTTTAGCCTAATAATGACTAGGGCATTAAGTATGACTAAATAGTCATTCGCAGTTTGTATTTAGGGAATTTGAGCAACCATTTAAATGGTAATTATCAATAATCTTCCGGGCGACCAAAAGACCAACGACCACTCGACCGTGTACCGGAAAACGCTGCCACAAAAGACAGAGGTCGAGATTTAGCCAGACTGGGCGGGAGTGCTCAAACTCCAAAATCTACATTTCAAGGAGCTAACCTTCCACCATCTCCCCATCTCGGGGGTCAACACCAAATCCTACTCTGGGGCGATCCACCAATCCTACCACGAGCCTCCCCTAGCTAGGCCAACAACTGAGGAAAAAAAAGTCCCATTTTGCAATCATTTGCGATTCCATCGGCAGCTTTACGGAGAATCACGTATTAAAATGTAACACGTGGTGAATATTGAAAGCAGTATTGGCGAATCCTCCCTTGGAAGCTGAAACTAAAAGTCTGCAGGAATTCTGCTTCTGCGCTATTTGCCAGCCAGCCTGCTCTCCTCTTCCCAGCGTGCCTCAAAGCTACTTTTCTCAAAGTAGAGACTGGGACAAAATTGGGTTACACGTCTCGCCCCCAACCCCCATTGCTAATTGCTGCACTAAAATGCAAACCACTGCAAAAATGGCTGGTGCGGTTCATTTTGGAAATGATGGAGAGTTTGGATGAATCATTTTGTCCTTGTTTTGCCGTCTGAAATTGAACAAAACCTGCGTACACCTTCTGTATCGGTCGTAAAGAATAACGCCTATTTGCATGGTAGGCCAAGCCGTTGCGCGGCGACCGCTAAATTAGGGGGCGCTCTAAAAAAGTAGACTGTCTGGCCGGAGATGCCAATCAAGTGGTAGGCTACACCCTAACCTAAGCTTTTTATTTTTTTTAGACTTTGCCCGCCCCAACCAGCCCGTAGCCCGTTAGCTTTCAAGCCAAGCAATGGTTGATTAAGAGGAGCCTTGTGGGTGGCTGTTGTTTTACTCCATATTGATCCTCTAAGCACAACTTTCCATCATGCAGAGAAGGCCAGGGCCAAAGACGACAGCTAATTAAGATGGCTAATCACTTCATTTCACAAGGCTGCAGGCTCTGTCACTCTTCTTTCCTATAGCACCTGTTGTTTGCTATCTGTGAAATGATTGGAGGCGGAACCCAAAACAAAAATCCATCTGGCATTTGTGGCGTATGACTTATCGGTACAAAAGCTGATGGGGAAGTTACTGCAACTTTATCTGGACACTTGATCATTTCTTTCAACTTTGTTCAAGTCCATCAAGAAATAAACGAAAGCCGCTTCCGTTTTCCATCAACAAGTTTAGATGAAGATGCCTGCCTAAATAAAAGTCAACATCTGCTCCCTAAATTGGACAAATGGAAAGGTATAAAAAAAGAAATACCTTGCCCAAACATCTGCAACTTCTATGGTTTCGGAAACACCAAACAACAAGTCAATAAACGCTGTTAAATGAGGACTAAACACGAATAATCGACATCACTATGAAAAAAGAATTCTGGATTGTGCAGTTGAAAAAGAGGGGAGTCTGTTTGAGACCTAAAATTAAAGTTCCGAAGCTTTCCGAGGTTTTTATTTTTATTTTTTTGCCTGGACACGAAAACTTGCCAAAAGAAGACAGTAGCTTTTCAGAATCACTCTGTCTGAGGTATTGGACGCTGATCTTCTCGTCAAGTGGACTTATTCTGCTTGTTACGAAGAAAGGAGGAAAAACACGACTCACGGGGTATTTTATGCAAGACCGGGTTCGGAATTCCGCCCCCCCAAAATCAAATCATATTGATAACTCCCAACCTCGGCCACCTGGGAAACCTCAGCCATCATTTATTTTGTTCTCTGACCGTTGGCTAAAGTGATTTGTGATAAACGCGGCGGAGCTAAGCCCCGAACGGTACTTATGAAAGGAAACCGAGTGATTTCCCTCCTGGATTGAGCCAGAATAAGACACTTTGGACTGCATTATTGAGCGAGCCAGGCCGCCGCGGCGTTGCGGCCATTGCGGCAGCAACAACAACAACAACAACAAAAAACAGGGGGGACATGTCTGCTTCTTAGCGGCCTAAGAAAAAAATCTTAAACCTCGCCAAGTTGTGCAACAGCCAAACTTAGCGAGAGATTATAGCTGGAGTCACTTCACATCAGGCGGATCCGCTAACGGAGGAACAGGAAGAGCCGTCTCGCTCTTATCCGATGGATATGGCGGGGAGGGGGGTGGAAAAAAAGGGATAGAGCGGCGGGCTCGACAACACGTCGGGCTTGTCCGTCATCTTTCGGAGATCCCGCCCCCGTCTCTCGTCTTAAGACTCCCTTAAGCTGGGCTAAGGGTGCTTTTCAAAGGCCTTCTTCCCATCAGTGCTGGGGAGGATTGGGAATCCAAAATGCTCAAAAGGCGCAAATAAATGTCCTCACGTGCCAGCCGACGGCGCCAGTTAACTTTTGCGGTTCGCCCGTTTGGCGGCCGACAATAGTCAGAGTTGGCGGTGACTCCAACCGCGCCGATCGAATGATTACAAACGATTTAGTTGGCGTCACAATGAAGATCTGCTTTCCGAGGAGCCATCTACCTTTTTCAAGCAACCAATAAAAAGGGCCACTTTTCAATGTTCTCTCTAAGCTGCGCGCGTGCGCAATTGCCCACTACTCTCGTCTTCTCTGCGCACAGCAAATCATATGGAGCGCACAAAATAAAATCCCAATTTGTTTATTTTTTTTCTTAGCTGTGAGGCCGACGCGCGAACCACTCATCCGCCAGGCCGCCCATTCATAGATATTAATCATTACATTTTATTATTACTAAATCAATCATTTATGTGTAGTAGACATGCACCTGCTTATGGCAGGTGTGATACTGGTGTGTGGCCATAGCGAGCAAGCAATGATGATGTCGCTCACACCGGTACTCAGTGTGCTTAGGGAGGTTGTCTGAACAATCAAAAAATTAGAGGGAACATTGCAACCTTTGTCCCTGCCGTGCCCAACGATACTTCCTGCTCCCCAATGAAGCTTCCTCAAAAACCGCATTACCTTTCCATCTAAGAGCAAAGAAAAAGATGGCTTCCCGGAGTCGTGATTCCCCATCCGGAGCGCCAATTATTCACGCTGTCTTTTTTCAATGCTCGTTTGGTTCTTCGGTCAATACTGCCATTTCCTACTTGTAGGGAGGGATACGCCTTTCACTTCCCGCATTTCATCGGGATATCGACACGTTTGCGAAGGACAAAAAGTCCCATTTTGAGGGCAGTGAGATACGCTACGCCTCCGTCATTCGCCAGTCTTACACTGAGCGCCCCCAGTCTATTTCCTTTGGCAGCCTCCTATGCCCCCCCCAAGACCGAACGGCGGTCTCCGTAGATTGCCACGTTGTGCATATTTAAAGCCGACGGCGTGAATGAATCAATGCCCCCGCAACTGGATGTAGCCAGCGCTGGTGACAGACAAGTGGAGCAAAACTAAAGAGGATACACAACAACAGACACTGGTGGGAATCAGTGTCAAACTGGCTTTCTGGAAAGTCTGGAAAGCAACTCTTTCGGTGTCAATAAGGGAGCGGAGACGGACGGAATCCGCCCCAAAATGGACTCTTCTAGCTTTATCGTTTGCTGTGATTTGGCCTGAACTGTATTTATTTTGCAGATTGTCTTGTAATTTGCCCGTGCATGACAGCCCGGAGCCGGGCAGAATTAAGATGACCGCCGCTAATGAGCAAACGCCGTGCGCCGGCAGAGCAGACCGGGCTCAGCACGGCGTCGGCGCTCGGGCCGCGACAAGCGGGGAAGGAAGCATCATTAAGAGCAAAAAAAGCCCTTCCTCGTCTTACTGCCTGGGGTGCTCGGGGCTTTCGTTGGGCGTACTCAAAGCCTTTAGAATTAGAATGCTCATTTAATCACAAGTCTGTTTATTTGAGGCCAGGAACTTTCAGCGCACAATCGATCCAAAAGGAACCGGATGTGACACCGTTATTCGGTGACAATCCGGAACGACGACGGGACCTGCTTTCCAGATGGAGACATACTCGGGTTGTTTATGGTTCCTATTAAACAATAGACTACTGGCACTGGAAAAGGCATCCCGATTTGAAGCAGAAATGGACAATCCGTAGTCCGTATGGCGGCCGCCAGCCTACCTGGCTAAAACAATCTGGCGCGTGGAAGCACTCGGAGGCTTGTTTAATATTGCCGGAAGCAAATCCTGGCCAAGATAAGACAGCAAGGAAGCAAGGCGTTTTCAACGATCGCATGCCAATAACGGGAAAGCTCACGCATTGGCTAAAGTGCTGCTTTATTAGCCATTTACATAGAAATGGCCTGATTTTCAACCTGCTAAACACTTCTTGGATGTACTTAAAGGCTTTTTCAAGGAAGTGCTATCGATTCCAAAGAGTTTGCGTGCTAAGCCGTGCTGGCTTTTTTGACCTTATCACAAAGAGGGGAAGGAGAAAAAGACAAAGATTTCACCTACTGGATTACGAGCGTGCTACTTTCGGGTTCTGCAAATGTTTCGCTTTTACTGTTTGTCTACTTTTTTTTCTTGGCTAGATCAGTCCTCTTCCTGGCTACCAATCACGGCCACTTATACAAAACCACTGCTTTGGACAACTATTGCCATTGGTGAGCTAAGCAATCAGAACAACCAGCTATTGGTTAAGTTTAGCCTAAGCCCAACCAAAAAGCAAGGTGCGGAGTGGAGATGCAATGTCTAAATGAACAATGACAAGCGGCATCTCGTGGATATTTGAAGCTATAGGTTTGTTGGTTTGCCGTTAGCCTCCCCCCAGCCCTTAGAAAAATAAAGCATGGAAAAATGTGCTGCGTTCTAAAGTCACAAGGTGAATAAACAGGCGGCTGGAGGAGTCGTGCGAGCCATGTAAACAGTTGGTGTGTTGACATGCACCAAATACATCGAGCTGCCTCCACAGAGCACCTCAAACGCTTATTGATGAAAACATAATGGTGGATTTTTTTGCTCTCCCTCTGTGGCTCACTGTTGGCATACAAAGACCATAGGAATAATTAGGATTTCAGGAGAACAAATATTACCCCTTGGGCTCCAATTATTTTCATGCATTGACTCCTTTGGTGTCTATGGTTTGGGAAAAAAAAAAAAATATATATATATATATATATATATCTATATCTATATACAGACAAAAACAAAACAAAAAAGTGGCATGCCTATTGGAGCAAAGTCACGGACGGGGGCACGTACGAAAAGATCGACTCGGACTTTGGAAATTCCGCTCCATTTGAGGAAACGCGCAAGTGACGAAGCGTTTTTTACCCCAAATATGTGCATGTTTGTCACTGCGTTTTCTTCACGTATGGGCTATTTATTCTCTGAGCGAAAGCCAAAGCGGTGATGGAGCCGTGGAATGCCATCACAAATCGGTACTGCAAAACTCAAGCCAACTTACTTGATTATTTTTTTTTGCCCCCGCTATCTTCAAAGACAGTGTAAAGTTTATTCCAGCTAATTGGCAGCAACATAAAAGGGATATTGCGCAGTTTTGAAACACAGAGAGGGGGGGAAGCCTTGTTTTTTTTTTCTTTTTTTCTTCTTCTAATGATATATTTTTAATCTGTTTTCTTTAAATGGCACAAACAAAGCGTGAGCTCATTAATGTGGAAGGCGCCCCCATAACTCCCTCCCACGTTGATTGACGATCACTGAGATGTATGACACCTCTCGACTTGTCAGGGAGGAGTTATCTGCACTCTGCCGCCATCCATTCTGCGAGGAAAGACCAGATGTCCCGTCCTAATTAGGCCGGCGGCGATGTTTTCCACGACTTGTAGCCCATTACGTGCCACGCAAGACTTTTCAGATCCTCCTTCGGGCCTGCTGCTCTTTGTCTGGGAGCCATTTTGGACAAAATCCTCCCCGGCGTGTCGGTAAAAGCCAAAGAAAGACAAAGAATCCAGAATGAGAGCGACTCTCCCCGGCGTTTGCCACGCGCTCGGCGCGGGCTTGCTTCGTCGGGACGCCTTGTACCATATATTTCATTCATGGTATATGGAGTGGAGAAAGTAGGCCATCGGAGTCCATCTGCTGCAAGCGTTCCTTAAATAATAGCGGTGGCGGCGGCGGCGGCAAAGGGGCTGAAAACAGCCTGTGAGGGATCCGAGGTTTAAAGTCAGACACCTTCTTTCTTCCCATTTGTCACTTTCCGCCATGTTTTTTTTTCGTTCCTATGCCTTCTCCTTGTTCTTGGCAGCCAACGGGCCGTAATACTTGTCGGCGAACGTCTTCTCCTGTCGTTCATTTTCGCGGGATGGCGGAAAAGGCTGACGGTGAAATAAGCGTGGCGGAAGGCGGCGGCGGCGGCAGCGGCTTTTCCCGGCCCCCGGATCAAATATGAATATATTTGCAATGATACTAAACCCCCCCACCCTCTGGTGTGTCCGGGAGTTACGTGGTATTTAAAAGATAAGTAAGGTGAAAAGGCCAAGGCACAAAACAAGAGCCTTAAAAAAAACCTCAAGGTAAAGAGCAGTTTCTGAACAAATGTTATTGCTCGCTCTAATGAGGGTATAAAATGTTATTAATATTTTAGAACAAGCCCTATTTTTCATTTCTGAAAGCCACTGTGGGGCTTCTTTTCAAAGGGTTTCAGTCAAAACCCAATGGGAGATTCAATTGACTTTAATCTTGCATTCGTTTGAAAATTTGAGCCTATTAGTTAACTTTGCCTTCTCCGCGCACTTTTCATTGCATTTCAATGAAGTCGCTTTCCTGTGGTGTTAAAACACTAATAGTCGCTTCAAAAAGGCAGCCAAATGGACGGACGGAAGCGGAAGAGAAGGCAAGCGGCAAGGAAGGAAAGCCAAAAATGCCTCCTTTCTATTATCACCAATGGCGGCCAATGACTCAACTGTAAGCATTCCTTTAACAGTTTGCTTTGTAACTCATCCCTTCACGACTCTTTTCAATACAGGACTTTTTTGGGAGGGGGCAAGCATCCCAATGAGTTCAAATGTAGGTCAAGTGCCTGTTGCCAAGACGAAAGGCAAAAGCCAAACTCTCATCATGACTGTTCAGGAGACCTGGAGGTGCAGCACTCCCAAAGACTCCATCGGGCAATTGGTCACACTGCCGTTTTATATGGAAGAAAGGGAATGATGAGAAAGAATGGCTCTGGAAATGGCACCGTGAGCTTCCTTCAAATGCCCCGATTGGAATACGAGTCAACAGATCATTTCAAACATGGTGTCCCCATGTGTTCCAGAGCTTTAGTGTGCCCGTGGGAGCCCTCGTCCTCATTGCAGGTCTTCCGCAAATGAATCCTTATATTGTTTTTTTTTTTTTCAATGTTTAATCAAGCGGTTCCGTGCCCCCCTCCGGACCCGACCCCGCCCCCGCCTCCGACGCCACGGCATCATCACAAACCACTGACACAATGCCCGACTAATCCCACGGCCAGCTTTGGGATACGGCACCCACGCAGTCAAATGAGCAAACAAAGAAGCTTAAATCCTCTATACTGGATTAAGGAGTTAGCGCCATAAACGGCGAGCCACGGATACGCGGCCTGGCTCGGCTCTCGGGGAACCCCGGGTCCCGGCCCCCATTTCGTCAGACCGTCTGAGCCCATCTGTCACGACATTGACCTTTAAGAGTCCCTCACCGCTTGGGATACCATCACCTGACCACGTTGTAAAACTCCGGTCGTTTGGCTTTTTATCTGCAAGACTGAACAGAATAGGCCAATTAGAACCTTTTTTGTTTCTGATTAAAAACCCAAGGTGTGCGTGGCATTTGCGTTGATTTTAATGGTGCAATAGGATTTGACATACGCTGAGATGCAAGCGTGGACTTCAACTCTCAAGTCGAGGTCCCGTGACAATGGAACGGTGACAACCGTCGCGCTGCGCCGCCGCCGCCGCCACCACAACAAAGTGTTGACGATGCAACGGATTAAGCCGCAGGTGGGATTTAATGTGGACTTTTCAAAAGAGGCGCTTTTAGACAGAGTGTGCATATTCCTTACTGTGTTGGTGCCAGCACAATTTCTGTTTGTGTATCTGGCCCTCATTTTCGGAGTCTTTAAAGGCTCAGTCACCAGACCCTGGGGTAGGGAGGGGGGGGCGGGGTTGGCGCCGCAGGAATAGGCACGGGGCAAAGTTGCGGTGCGGGGGGTCTGTATCGAAGCCGGGCCATCTAGCCACCGTCCCCGCTGCATCCAATTTCAGCAGCGACGCTTCCCGTTAAACCCCATCAAACAGACACACGGCGGCACAAAGGAAAACCTCATCTCCACGGGAAACTAATCCGCCGGTGTGCGCTGTAAGCCTGTCAGTCCAACTCCCCCCCCCCCCCTTACCGTCTTTTTTTTTATTGAAAGAAGTCATCACTCATTTCGCCAAAGATTAAAAGTATAGCTAAATTGAGAAAATCCGCTTAGGAATTCAGAATTTAAATACAGAGTTGGAGGGGCGGCCAGGAGAGATGCCAAGTCTTGTGAGGAACAGACAGGTATGGAGGGGAGATAAATTGAAAAAATACATATTTGTTTTTGTAGTTGCATCTTTTTTTCCGCCCTAAACCATCAGGCTGGTTTAAAGAAAGCTGAGGGTGGAGAGGTAGGGGTAGGGGGAGCAAAGAGAGCCTCACCTCACAGGCGGGCGCTTTTTCCCCCCCGATTGGAGATTTGGACGGCAGAGCGGCCGGCGCATGCGAAATGACTTCCTGCGACTTGAATTGCCTGGCTGTTGGCAACAAGGCGTTTGA
This sequence comes from Stigmatopora argus, assembly GCF_051989625.1. NCBI lineage: Eukaryota > Metazoa > Chordata > Actinopteri > Syngnathiformes > Syngnathidae > Stigmatopora > Stigmatopora argus. Next base: position 7,734,844 of record NC_135409.1, on the reverse strand, counting down.
GCGGGGGGATGCCGGTGGCCCACCAGCTTGGCCTGGCGGGGCGGGAAAAAAGCGGAATCGAATGGCTAGGATGGGAAGCACGCCGCGGCCGCCTTTCGATCGCCTTCTCTGAGACGCTCGGACCGTGGCGGAATAATCTTCCGTAATAAGAGCGAAGACGGTGGCATTTCTACAAAGGAACAATCCGGCCGGCCGTCTTGGAAACAGACTGACATGATTCCGTCTGAGATATTTCACGTAGTATCCACAGAGTCGGTCGGCCGGCCGAGCGGTCGGCATCTTAGGCCGTAATTATGTCGGCCGGCAGACCCAATGATGTATTATTTATTTTCCAGTAACTGGCTGCTCCTTCCCTCTCTCTCTTTCTCTCTCTGGCTGAGACGTGTGCCCCTGGAGTGGTCATTAATCTGATATCTGGTCAGGCCGGGCGCAGCCCCTATGATCCCGACCCAATCTCAGATCCTAATCCAAGGAGGAAGAGAGCTGCGGGCCAGGATTTGGAGGCCCTGGCTATCTCTCTCTCTCTATAATTGATAGGTTTTAGGCGATTATACCCTTCACGTGATTATGATCTATAACGATGTATTGATTGGAGTGTTGTGGTGTCTAACCGGGCACACCGCAAGACATAGCCTCACTTCCTCCCTCTCCTCCTCCTCCTCCTCATCATCATCATCACCATGGTCTAGTACCTAACTACTGTACATCATGCTCTGGAGCTGTTTTGCAGCGAGTAAATAAGGAGTCTGACGGAAAGTTTGAGCCATCGTGATGTCGCCATTCTAATCTTTGGACAGGTCAGTCAGTCGCTATAACGTAGCTTCCTCAGGTAACGCCGAGTGATAACCAAACGAACAAATGCCTTTGTCCATTCAAATACGTTCTAGAGTAGTGGTCCCCAAACTATTCCAGAAAGGGCCGCAGTGGGTGCAGGGGTTCGTTCCAACCGGTAAGAGGAAACCTTTCCACCAATCTGGTATCCTAGAAGTGCAATCACTGGATTGCAGTCAGGTGTTTCTTTTTTCAGCAGAAACCTCATTGGTTAAACTGTTTGTGTTGGATCGGTTGGAACAAAAACCTGCACCCACAGCGGCCCTCCAGGACCGGTTTGGAGACCTCTGTTCTAGAGGATGAACGAGACAGTCGCGTATGGGCTTCAAGCGCTCGGAAGGTTCCTCTCATGGCCTTTCCGACCAACGCCCCTACCTTACATTGTATCCAGCAACTCCTAACCTATGGGCCACCTCTCCTTGTCCCTTGTTCTTCACCCGCCAACGCAGCTGCTCCTTATCTTAGCCGACAAAAGCTCCTAGTTTAATGACCCCATCCATCATAACTTGGTCTTCACTAACTCAGCGTTGATACTTCCAACGGCCAATCTAAACGCGTCCCAACGCATCTACGGGGTGGAACGGCAGCCGACTGACTTGCAGATCCGTTCCAAAATGGGAATCACCAAGGCAAATCAAGACGGATCTGGTTTTGAGTGGGATGTGTCTGCTGTGACAGATCATCTCCCCAAATTCTGAGTAGAATAGATTCTAGAGCCGGGTCACGTTGAGAGATTTCCCGTTATTCACGCAGGGAAAAATGCTCTATTCTAACAGAGGACGTCCCCAAAGCTAGCCGTCTTGTGGCGTTGCGTTTTTCGATTTTCTGGGCCTTTCCCGCAAGCAGTCTGAGAAGCAAATGAAAGCAAAGCAGGAGGGAGAAAGCGCTTGCAGTTCACGCCAACATGATGGCACATTTCCATTTTTCGCCTCCGTCTTAATCTTCATCGAGCGAGCGTCACGGCCCTACGGCAGTAATTAGGCGTGGGCTCCGGACAACAAGAGACGAGCGGCCCCGGCTCTCCTTGAGAAGCAAATTACCTTTAGCTTATGGTAAGCAATATTCCGTGCCAGGCAACTTTTACTGCTGATTAGCAATTAGCCCAAACTAGCGGCGGCGGCCCGGGCGCCGCTAATGTTTCATTTGCTCCTCTAATGATATACGGCGTCGGGCTGGCACGAGGTGGGGGTTGCTCGGATGGAAGTAGTCTGGGAAACGTATGGATTTCTCCTTAATTCCTTTTCATTTATGACCTGACAGGCCCCGCAGGTAGGAAAGGCAGGAAATTTCTTAGCGATTAGTAATGGCTGCTCCTCAAAGCGGAGGCGGCGGGCGAATGCTAAGAAGGCAGAATTACTGTCTCATTTCCAAGCACATTCACCCGCTCAATTATTCACACTGAAGTTTGAATAATAACGCCGTTTTGGCTGCGAAAACACGGCGCGCCACTCCTCCTCCTGTTGGGAAACGGTCGCCGCAAATACCGACGTACCTGGAGAGCTATTACGGAGAGCCCTCGGGCAAATGGATGGCGGCACGCCGTGGCGATGATAATGTTGTCTCGCCGGGATGAAATAAACCGAATGACATTAACGGCCATCTCGGCGTCTTAATGAAGCGATCCGGTAACGCGCGGCAATCGAGGCCATTTGTCATTTGTCTGCCGCAAAGCACGCGAGAGCGGAAGCTCGCCAAGTGCTCGTGGAATGGAGTAGAACAGCAATTTGGGTTCGGTTTTTAGATACGGTGGACATTTTCTGGGCCACCGAGAAGACCAGGACCGAGTTGGTTTCGTGGGCCGAGACCTTTGGCGACACGCAACTACTTTGGGCATGATATTGGGAGAAAAAGTGACGAGCCTACGATATGATTTCTCTGACCTTGTTTTAGGTGTCTGGGTAGGCGGACTTTCTGCGACAATAGGGTCGGTCTGAACACAAAACCAGCTTAGCTGGTCTGAACGCAGATTTAGGGTTAGAAAAAGGTGGAAATAAGCTCTTGATTTTGCCTGACTTGTATAACCCGCTGCTCTTTGGCTTTAATACCTTGTTTACTTCCCGAGACTTGTTTGCAAACACAAGTAGGCAGAGTCAGACGAGGCTCCCATGGGGACGCCGCCGTCATTCATCTAGGGCGGGTTTGTCTTTAAACTAAAAGGAGGCCGGACTCCACAAAGCAGGTGCAGCCGGCTAATCTCCGGTGGGCTGTGTCTGGAACAGGGCCTTGTTAAAAAGTGCAATGGGCGCCGTGGGAATGGCCCCTCGGGGTTAGCGACTCCTCCTCCAAAGAATCCAGAATGAGAGCGACTCTCCCCAGCGGGGAAGAAGGTGCGGGATGAGGCTCGTTATGCGCTCTGGCCTGTTATTCCGTCGGCTGGCCCGCCGCTTTCTCGCTCCGCTGGCAGCAATCGGGCGGCTGTACTTGGCCCTCGCTCGTCTTATAGATGCTTCAGAGGGGAGTGATTTAAAGGAGGGTCCAGACAAATGGAGGGGGGGCGGAGTCGTGACTACTGCTCGACATCCACTCTTTGGACGGCTGCGGTGTTACGTAGGACCGATAACCATAAGACTAGTCGAGCGGGTCATTACAGTTCTAACGCTGACAATCACTCTCCAAACCTGTTGGAGGACAATTTCCACATGATGAGTTTGGGCGCAAATGGAAGGGAACGAAACAGGAAGATGAACCGTAGGCTTCCGAGCCACGATTAGACGAAAAGCGGCGACCTTATCGGGAAGCTATTTTTTATATGACAGCTAATTGCTCACGCGAAAGCCCACGTTGAAAGTCATACAAATAAGAAGGTAGAAAGTATAAGACAAATGGATGTTTCGGCTATGGGTTGGCTTGCTTCGACTTGATTCAATTGCCACTGTTGCGCTGTGGAGCTTTTCCTCACAAAGTCAAGAGACACAAAGTTTCCCCAACCTTTGCATGGAGTTTGCCCAGACTCCAGGAAAAAGAAAGACAGCAAGCAAGAAGCCCTCATCTCTGACAGGTAGCTGCTTCAAAGCGTTCCTCTAGTGCAGAATTTCAATGCTACATTCGGAGTTTTTCTTCCCCTTACTAACATAGGGCATGTTTTTTTCTTTCTTTCTCCTTTCCTACAGTAAGATCCCCCAAAGATTCCGCTGGCCATGCGTGATTTGAGATAAACAAAAATATGTAACGCAACGCTGGAAGAATTGACTGCAAGAGTGTTTCCTTCGAAAAGTGTCAGAACATGGGAATGACTACTTCCTCACTATGCACGCATACAATTACGTATAGGTGAAAGCCACCAAGTTACTCTTCCCAAAGCGTAGCGGTCGGTATACAAAACATCGTAGCCGTCCCCGTGCGCTCATTAAATCCACTTTGCCGCCCCGACGGAATTTTCCACCTCGAGTTCAATCCACCCAGAGCTACGTTTGACTTCAGGGGTCAAAGCCGCGGGGGCCAACTTTGTTATCAGCTGCTCGGTACCCACCGGCCGCACCGACGGGAGCTCGGGATGGAGGTCCGAAGCGATAAGGAAAGGACAGCCGGTCGGAGCCATCTGCGTGCCAGGGTGGATTGGACACGCGTGTCGGGTAACGGTCGCCCGAGTTGAGCACAAACTTCGACCACGCACTGACTGATACTTGACTACTTGATGTGAGTCACCACATGCAGTGACAAAAGTGAGTAGGAGACCATCATTCCCTATGATCAAATCATAAAAATATATCTTCCAAGTGCGAAACTTTGCATTTAAATGGAGATTTGGTGATAGCACTCAAGGTGTTTGTGTAATGATGCTGATGTTTAACGGGGCAAAACAAAGCGCCCACTCCCCCGGGTCTACGGAATTGAATCAACAAATAACACAAGGTTGACTCCAGTCTTTGCAAGTCCAAGCGGAAAAACGCCAATGATTCCTTTGTGTTGCAAGAACGGAAATGGCGGCTGCCCTCCATGGCATTCAAACATCCTCAATCACGATGAGTCGATGGCACAAATGGAGTTCAATGGCAGAATGTTTAGGCAAAATATGCTAATGTGTAAGCCTAATGTGAGCATGTGATAGCCACTCACTTGTCCATGGAAATGAGCACTAACAAATCTAGGTTATGGTATCTCACCCTTTAAGAATTGCAAGTAGCTAGATGTCACTACCTTCCTGCGCAAAAACCAATGCCGCCCATGCTGTGTTATTCACGATTAACCGTAAATGAGCAAATATTTTCCCAGTGTTTGCCAGGTTAGATCCCCATTTAATTAAACTGGCTCATTATGTTGCTCTCTGATTAGTGGAGGAGAATCAATTATTCAATTCACAAACACGAGGCTGCGAGGAGCTGGAGGTGCACGAGGAGCCGCTCATTTAATTCCAAGGACACTAATTAGCTACAAAGCAAGCAGTATCTTTGCTCCTAACCACCCCTTCCTTCCTTCCTTCCTTCCTTCTTTTTCAATGATCACGCCAGGCTGGCAGGACGTCCAATCACGAGCTTTGGACTGCGGGTGGCGCTTTGTAGGTAGGAAAGGGACGGACAGACGGACGGACGGGCGCGGCGGGGCAATCCCGGCCGGCCGGCCGGCCTCACGGGCCAGGATTGTCCTCCGTCTGGTCGGCCGAGTCAAAAGGAAAAAGCCAATTCCCCCCCGGGGACTCAAAGTCCGCTTCACTTTTCTTCTCGGCAGTCAAACGCCGGGCAATTATCCGAATTATTGACAGCGGATTCCTCATTTCAACTGCAAATTAAGGCTATCAATAAAGCGTTCTGATGCAAAAGTGACTAATTAACCAACAGAGTGGAGCCTCTGAAGCCCGGATATAAATAAATAAGTAGCAAATCTGCAGTCGGCTGCACGTTGTAGAAACACAGGGGAACTAATTAGTTTAATTATCAAAACAGCTAATTAAAATTACACAGTTGCCTAATTAGTTCGGTGCCTCTTGCCGTCGTCTCCTTTTCTCTTAGTTGCCCTCTCGCTGGTTAATTGACAGGTTGAAGTTAAATATAAAATGAGAGGAAATAAGGGAGGAGAGGCAAATGGGAGCAGCGCCTACAAATGAATACGTCGCCGCGGAAACGCCGAGCGGCGGATAGATGGCCGCCCCGAATCCGACGGATTGAAGATGTTTGGAAAAAGGACAGGTCAAAGCCAAACGCCGGGGGTCCCGGCCAAGTCCCAGTTTACACCGTCGACGCCCCTTTCAAATGACACATAAAAAGACGGATGGAGCGGAAAAAAGGCGCCGCCCCTGTCAGCAAAGCGCCAAAAATATGGAACGGATGCCTGATATGTAGAGCTCAATCACCATGAAAAATGTATTCGGAGAAGGAAGTTTGTTCGTAGGCCTTTACGGGAAAGACGATATTGGTCCCCTTTCGATCCAAGGGTTGTTTGGATGTCGTCGGTTTTTTTTTTAAACGAGTACGGGAAGAAGAAAAGAATATTATTTCGGTCCTCGCCTGCTAAAAAATTTACACCAGCATCTGCTGGTGGCGAGATGGGAACAATGTCACAGATGGTAAAATGGCCCTTTTCTCTCACAAAAACTTTCCCGAACTGGCTCGGAAAAGAATACAACATCCGATATGGGGGAGACGCTTTTCTTCATGGTGAATTGACGGCACTCCAGACTAAATACGTCCATCCCTTGCAGAGACAACGTGATTTTTTTCCCAACTCCCACTTGCTAAAGGTAATTGATCCTAAGCAATACACATTGCAAAAAAAAACAATAAATGCCAAGTCAAGAACTGACAAATTAAGAGAGCAATTTTTCCCCAGCAAAACAGGCCAAAGTCCCTCTTTTTGCCGTGTAAACGTAGCCTCCCTCCGACCGACTTGCTAACGACAAGCACATGGATCAATAAGAAGCTCCACTTTATGAAGAGCGATGAAATCTTTTTTTCTTTTTTCTGACTTCAGCTGTTCTTGGTCTCGTACGAGGGAAAACTTGGCTAGATCTTAATTGGATCATGCAATATCTGAAATTGGAAGCATTGAGAACGCCCGGCGGTATCGATGCCCAACATCTTCCTTACTCTTTAAAAAATCCCAAGGCCCCAAATAAGTGCCCAGTGAGGTCTGAGGTGGAGAAATGTTGTATTTTTTTTCTCCTTTTTTTTTTTTTCCTCTCCCCTCTTTTTCATTCAGTAGATTGCGTCGGCTGCAACGCGTGGAGCGCCTCCAGCTATAGAAGGTCCTGCTCGGCAGCCTGGCAGCATGTAAATGGTCCGGGAGCGCTCCGGAGTCAACCCGCAGCCTTTTGGGCCGGGGGTATTTTTAAACACGCTAATCAGGGAGCTTATTATTTCTGGGCTTGGCAGAAAAACTTTTGAACCGCCGCCTCTCTCGGCCTAAAAGATTCATGAAAGAGAGAGAGGCTCCAAAAGGCGAGAGAAGCTAGAGAGGCTGCAGAGGTCAGACTCATCCCCGCGGCCATTCCGCCAAAAAACAAATGACGTGTTAAGGGCGGATTGTTTCTACATTTATTCTATATGTTTAATGTAGCAACGCTGTAGGTGAAAATGATTAATAATTGTCAGGGTTGCTGGTGGGCGTATTGACACACTGGCCAGGCTGGAGATATTGGATTTGTTACCTGCGCCATTAGGAACAGAAAAAAATGCAGTGCGCTGTATAGTAACTGATGGATTAATTATTAATACAATTTAATTAACATGGAAGACATCTTTAAACATACACTGGTTACAACTTGCAAGGAGAAATCACTCATAACTCGCCTTCGTTCAAGAGGATTCTGAAGAGCGGCAAACTCTTCTCTCTGTTTAGTCGCGCCATACTCAAAACATTTAATGTAATCTGATTCAAAACAATTGCATAATCTTACCCAATAACACCATTAAGGTAAAAAAACAACTGCTCATATTAGATCGAAACCAAAACACCTGCGTAAGAATTTGCAGTATAAGCATAATCATTTCTTTATAAGGTAAACTGCCGGCGTCCCAGTCAAAGCAATGTATGAGTCCTTCATAGATCTTCATTGCGAACTTGCATCTGGGTGTCTGGGTTGCGAGGTCTATCTCCCAATAAACAGTCCTTGGAGGGTGAGGTGTTACATCAACAAGCTGGAGCCAGCAGTGTGACCTCAAGTTTGCCCCAGTCTCAAATTAAAGATACTCTTATACAAAAGTAATTAAAATGCATACATCTATAATATTATCCAGAATAACCCCAACAGTAACCATCCATTAACGCCACATCGCACTGAGGCCAATAAGTCATACGTTCAAACGTAGCGGCAATTTGGCGCCGAGAGACCGACGTGCGCCAAAAGACGTGACGTGGCTTTACTCGGGACGCTGGTAAATCCGGGCAATTTATTAGATTGCCGCTGAATAGACGTCTGGTCCGGGGAAGGGAGACTTTTGTGTATAAAATGCAATCTAGTGGGCCCGGCGAGGTAGATTACGGCGGGGTGAATTGCCTGCGAAGCGCTCTTCCATTTGAATTGTCAATGCGCCGCCTCCATTTGACTGCTACGGAGAGCGTTTGGGCGCGGGCAGAGCAAAGACAGATTCCATCAGCTCCTTATCTGTTACAAGTCGCATTGCTTGCAAGCGCATTCAATAGGCACCAATAATGCTGTTATATATTTTTTTAAACATTGGGATAGCCGGCTTTTCTGCAGCGCTCAGCAGCGACCGTATAAAACTCCTGCCTTGTCCCTATCATTTTTCGAACTTCCTGCGGGGGGAAAAAAAGTCATTTTATCTGGTAAAGGGGTGTTTTTTTCCGTTTTTTTTTGCCCCCGCCCACGCGCCCGGCGTATATTGTTTTGGGATGAACAAGTCTTTTGCGCCGCATCGATACATCACCGCAGCCAAGCGCAATCAGTCTGCTGCCAATTGTCAGTAGAGACCAATTTGGGGCGCGTACACACACTCCGAGCGTGACATTTTGGAAAAATTAATCCCAGCGTAAGCCCTCAAAGACAAATCAAGACGGCCCCCCCAAAAACAATTACAAATAAAGTATCCTCAAACATCTACGGAGGGACTCGGAGGTCCGAGTGCGGCAAAACTTTTTCGTCAAATGAAGGGCGAAGAAGCCGAGGCACGTCTTTACCAAATGTGTTACGACTAGCTCGGTCGTGGAACAGACGAGTGCTTGGGGTGCTCTAGCAAAACTTGTGGCGAGGGTATCTGTTGGGGTTATTCTGGGATGTTATCATATGTGCATTAATCATTAATAATGTATAGGAGCTTTATTCCAATTTGGGACCGAGCAAGCTCGAGGTCACTCTACATGGCAGCTGGCTTCGAGGACATTTAATTGTTTTTAGGACTATTCACCGGACAGGTCACCATGTTCCAGGCCGAGGACTGTTGATCTGAGTTCGCAATGAAGATCTACAAGGAACAATTAAATTGCTTTGACTTGGATTCCGGCAGATGGCGATAATCGAATCAACTTCGGAAAATACTCGCATATTGTTTAAAAATACTGTCGCTCGGTTCACCTTGTATGAAAATTATTATGCTTACTTGTGCAAATTCTTACGCAGGTGTTTTTGGTTTCCGACCTGATATGCAATTGTTGTGGCAGTTGTTTTTTTACCTTAATGGTGTTATTCGGTTAGCTTATACAATTGTTTGAATCAGATTACCTTAAGTGTTTTGATTATGCGCGACTAAATGGACAGTGGAGGATGCCGTTTCTTCAGAATGTCACGGTGGCGAGGACGAGCCAGGACGATTCTCACTTGCAAGTTTCAACGCTGCAATATGTCAACGATGTCTCTCTGTTTTTATTAAAGTATACCTATTAATAAACCTATCAGTATCAATAAAATAACAAGGACTTAGAATGAAATCACAAAACCCAACCTGACTGGAAGACGTGGGGAAAGGAGGAACATGGCGTGGTACCTTGGCTGACCATGACTGACACACACACGGGTTTAAATACAGACAAGGGTTGATTACAAAGTACACACACCTGATCAGACGTGGGAAAGAATCAATAGGCCAAAAAAACATACAAACCATCCCAAAACCCCAACTACACTTCGCAAAATGTTTCATTTTGCTTCAATTCTGCGTTTTTTTTTTGCAATCAAAGTCAGCACAGGTCTGATTTTTAGACAATCTATATCTTCTGAGAAATATCCCCAGATAAACTGGCGGCGTTCCGGTCAGGCGGAAAACAAGACTTCCCGCAAAAAAAGGCCGAGGAAGTGCTTTGAAGAGAAAGGAAGGCTTTTATCAGTCCTTCGACACAAATGATGTGCTGCCGTAGCATTTGGGTAATAACCGTTTCCTCGGCGTGACAGAGATTGAAAGGATGAAGGCTTTTCGCCCATTAGGGCAGGAGCAACACTCTCTCTCACACACACACACAAATACACACTATCCGGTGGTCATTAGCGAGCCAGAAGATGCCAAAAAACACTCGACGTGATTTCACTCCGAGCTAAGCGTACCTGCCGTATGTGTAATGTCAAGAGCTTGAAAGATAGGCAAGAAGGGGATTAGACGGAGCTTTGCCGCTTCACTTCAATAAAAGGGGGCGCTTTGTGTGGATATTTCCTGTTTTAACTTCACAACTTGTATTATTTACGCTCTTATCGGGGCCAATGAATGCGCGCACCTGCCACGAGCGCAACCGCCTCGGTCGCCGTTCGCTTTCGTTCCTTAAGCTTGGGGATGCCAAAACGTAGGCCGCCATTTTCCTCGCATTACCCCGCGCCTGGTTTGGCCGAGCGCAAACCGAAATACAAAAAGGTGTTTCGACGCCAGGGTTACCGGGCTCCGCCCGGTAAATGCCGTGACAGGTGGGAAGCGACGGCCGTAATGAGAGTGGAACTCCGTTCCAAGAAAGCGCCATTGTTATAATTGTTCAGAGCGGAGAAGGCTCTGTTTTTCCGACAGCCAACGCAATGAAACAAAAAAAAATGCCGGCTTCTTCTCGCCAATGTGTTGGAGCAATTATGTACAAACCCTGTAATTATGCATATCTTTTGGAAACACGTTAAAGCCGTATGGAAATGAGAAAGGGCCGCTTGCACACGCTGCCGGAGTAACAACCCCAAACGCCCCCCTCCCCACGCCACCTCCCAGGCAGGCGGCGGGCGCATTGTGTGATAGTTGAGGGAATTTTGCTGGAAATAAGCGGTCGAGTCGAAAGATGGCCGACAAGTGAACGTTAGCCACGGATGGACTGGCTGGTTTTCCTAGTGGGGAGGAATATGGAGGCCAAACTAAGTCCCTTGTAGTTGTCTAAGGCTTTCCCCCCTCAACATTTGTATCCCCTCCCCTATCCAAACATCCAATCTCCTCTTCCTTTGCTCATCTCTGCATGTGTGAGGAGGTCCCACCCTTAATGAAGTCTTGTGGGGTTTCAAATGTTGAATCTTCTTTAAAGCCCATCTCAGCACATTTAAAAGGCGCCGGCGTGATCGCGGCGAGACGGCCGCAGACGTCCCCGTTTGATTCCACGCCATAACCCAAAGTGTCCTAAATGTTGCGCGCCGTGTTTCCTTTGTCGCCGCCGCCGAAGACCCTCCCTTCCCAATTACCAGCCGTTCATCTTATCAGGCACAAAATTCAATTACTTTTATCAAGGTTATTTCACAGGCTGAGCGGAGTCCTTTTTCCACCGGCCATTGTGAGCCCTGGCCGCTAATAATTAAACGCCGGCAGAACGCCGCGTAACAGCTGCACGAGAAAGCAATCACGGGGGCATTACCGCGGTTCACCTCGGGCTGAGCACCTGTTACCGTCTCGCCGTCCCGTGCTCACGCTGACATTTAAAAACCCACGTTTTTCCGGTACGGATAATAGGTTAGCGGCGGCGCCGCCGGCCGATGAAGGCTATTAAAACGCCGGCAAAGTGGGCAGATTCCAATCGGAAAAAGTGCGGCTTTATTTTCATCCCTGCCGCTTTCTTTTTCTGCTCGACTTATCTGGCTGGACGGGTTCTCCAGGACCCTCCTCGCCAAGGATTCTGGGTAAGGATTCTAAGCTCGCTCCACCCATTTCTCTGGCCGGCACATCAATTACCAGTGAATAGATTTTTTTTCAAGCAGAATAATTGTGCAATTATCCGGGTGAAATGGGAAGTCTAATGTGTTAAAGACACGAGGAGTTAGTTGACCAAGTGGGGGAAGATTTGACCTCAATCCCGACCGTACTGACGACTGGAAATATGACGTGGAGCCGGTGGGTTGGGAACGCCTGCTTCGCAAAAGCGCCATGATGCTTATTGAAATATGAACTGTAAATCACAATTAACAAGACAAATGGATTGAAAGCAATTTACCGCCATTTGGGCTTCATTGGCAAAGAATCCCGCGTACAAAGTCACGACACTAGCCGCATTCCAAACCGGATTGGCGAGGTTTTCCACTAGACCCCCAACGTCACTGCCCACCCCAAAATGTGACCCGAACCCACACCAATATCCCCCCCACCCCCCAAGTAGTCTGAAATCAGCAGAAAGTGGGACGGAATTGCTCCAAAATCAGCAGAAAGGGAGCCGTTTTGGGGCTCGCTGGTTCATCCCCATCAGTTAACCACAACAAAGAAGTGGTTTTCCCGTATATTTGGGGAAACGCCACAGGCCTGTGCTAACAACATTTCAAGCTGTAGTCATTATTGATAGGAAAGATGAGGGAAGAAAATTATTGAAAGGCCAGCAAGGCAGAAAGCACTCATTGCGTTGACCCTAATCCCAATCCATTTAGAAAAGCGAGCAATTTGGCAGCGCCATTCTCCAAACCCCGCAAACTTACGAAAGAAGGAGGGAGGAAGGTGAGGATTGGAAGGAGGTGGGAAGGGGGGCGCAAAATGAAAATTCAAGGCAAGGCAACATAAGATATGTTGTCTGCTTTCAGCAGTTGTTCGAAAATAAATTGCTTTTGAAAACTCCAAATGTTTACCTAAATTGAGAAGCGCTTTATGCCCTTGACAGGAATCCAACACACACACACTCACACACACACAGCTTTTCCTCCAGTTGATCTTTCCAATGGTAATATTTCCTTAAGCCCAACAAATAAGCAGGCCTTCAGATTTTTTTTTGCCCGAGTATAAATAGGCCGCCGCATTCCCGTTCGGAGGTCTCTCTCAATAGCTTCCTCAAATCATTTCTCTGCTCATTTAGAGTAGCAGGCGGAACCCAACGGCCAGAAAATTGCACAACGACGGCCGCCGAGGGTTCGGTAGGGAAATTGTCGGGGAGCGGTGACAAAATCACGGTCGCAACCGGAAGTCGAGGCACTAGCTCAGGGGTCGGGAACCTTTTTGAAAGAGAGAGCCATAAACAATTACTATTTTCAAATGTTATTCCTTGAGAGCCATACTCACAATTTAAAAGTCAAAATACATGAAAATGTGCCATTTTTTTTAGTCATTTTACCACCTCTAAAGTACAAAACGTCTTTGAAATCTTTTGACAACATTGTTACGCTGTTGCTAATCAATGAATATCAATGAGTATCAATGAGAGAATAGATGCAGAAGAAGTCAATGCCACAGTGCTGATGTGACGTTCCTATTGGTGGATTCGGGACTCGGCTCTCTCACCACTGGTTTCCATATTTTAGCAACCATCAAAAGAGCCACATGTGGCTCCCGAGCCATAGGTTCCCTACCAATGCACTAGATGGTGCAAAAACAATCAGACAATTTTGGCAAAACGGCAACAATCCACTCACTGGATTTTATCTGATTGTAGTGGCTTTTCTCCGCGAGCTGACAAAACAAACACATACCGACCAGAGGGTCTCAAAGCACGAGATGGGGATGAAGAATAAACACAAATATGAGGTGAAACAGAGATGTGGGGCGGGGCCAATCAGGTTGAACCAAAAAGTTTCCATTCTGGTGGAGTGCCAATGTATGCCTCTGCATTCCAAATAATGAGGCCGTACGTGGCCTCGAAAACTTTGGACTTTTTAACGGCACTTTTGAAGCCGGCAATCTCGGGAGAAAGCGGCAATAATTATGATTGAATTGTGATGACTACTGCCATAAAGCTATGCTTGTCTGATCAGGTTAGTTCAACACGACTAACGGCGGCGGCAACAACGCAAGGGGAACTGACGGTGACTAATTAGCACACCCATAATGTTTCTCCCCTCTTAAACATTCCCCCGGAGGCTGTTTTGAATCATTATGCAAATGATGTTGTCAATTACGCTGAGCGGAAATCCTGTGATTTATTATTTTGGAAGAGTTGTCATTGGCGGGCACCAACTTTCTTGGCCAAGTCGTTCCAATTGTACGGGAGACAAAAGATGGCATTCCACTGCAAGGGAACGTCACCAGGTGTGCTGGATTTGACATGTTCCTGATAGTTGGTCTGACTTGGCGACATCTTTGAAAAAAGGTGCGCATTGCGACATTTGGCAAAGTGCAAATATTTTGAGAGTTAGACCAGACATGGGCACGACAACTATTGTTAGTATTTCGGTATCCAAATCCTAGTTGGATTCCTACTCAAGAAAATGCAATATTTTCAACAAGACGTCTTCTTTTCAGAAGCACTTCAACAAGGCAGGAAAACGCCAATAATGGCCAATGTCTTCGTTGGCGTGACCCCGCCCCCCATTGTTTGGCTAATCTTGTCTCTCAATCGGTTCTAAATTATACCGCCCACGTGATCATAAGACATTGTGCAAATGAAGCAGGCCCACGGCAAACACGCTTCCTCAGCATCTTCTTCCAAGAGACCTTGATACCCCGAATTGGATTTAAGCTGCCAATCAAAAACGAGTACGGCCGGTCCACCGACGCTCATTAGAAAGCTGTTTTATATTCAAAAGCCACTTTTCTGTTGACGGCCTTTTGAAGTCCTCGCCAGTTAGTTTTCCTTTAAAAAAAAGGTGAGGTCAATAAGAAGGGGCGCTCTCCGATTGGACAAGAGCGCGAGGGGGCTGGAGCATAGATTGAGGACAGAAAAACGTCTGTGTTCCTAGCAAAAGGCCATCCTTCAATGCTTAATCAAAGACCATGTGAGGCACTTTGTTCGATTTCACTGGACTTGCCATTTTCAATATTTGCTTGGCGTGTCCTTCAAAAGGATCAAAACAGCAGGATAATGGCCAAGTTTGATCACGAGCGCTTAAATGAGCTCGGCCCGTTAAATGTACCTCCGGATAATGAATAAAGCATTCATCTGGGGTCCCGGTGTGATCTCTAATTAGGTCATGCGAGAGGAAACTCCACAAAGTTAACAGCGTGGCCTCATAAAGTTGAAACGCCACAAAACGGAAACACGGCCAATCTCGAATCGATACGGACGAGGGATGCGCGGTCCACATCAGAAACGTTTTGGCTGGAAAGGTTGGCGGCGTACGTTCAAAAGATT
Organism: Stigmatopora argus; assembly: GCF_051989625.1. NCBI lineage: Eukaryota > Metazoa > Chordata > Actinopteri > Syngnathiformes > Syngnathidae > Stigmatopora > Stigmatopora argus. The sequence goes on along the minus strand of NC_135409.1, from coordinate 7,719,697 downwards.
CTCAGTTGATGCTGTAATCGTTTCGTTTGTACATTTTAACCCGAATTTGACAAAGCAAGTAGAAAAGTGGAGCAAGGATTTTTTTGGGATCCACTCCCATCTACTTAACCTTACTTCCTCCTTCCCCTGGAAACATTTCATGAACCTTCAAGAAAAATAAGGGGGTGGGGCATCATTCAAGTTATAAATGTGTTTTGGCAGAAGTAGAAGCTCAGCGAGATTCCTTCCAATTTCAACATTTGGCAGCGGCAGAGTCAGATTTGCCATGGGTGACTGACTACTTAGCCTCTATAAATCTCACAGCTCTGAATGTGGACTTCTAGATTTCGAGAACTTAGAGACTTAGTGGTTTCTGAAAAAAGGAACTCCAATTTTCACTTGGACAGAAATGTGTTAATGATAACACCAAATGACAGAATTAGAATTGACCCTGGTCACTTATCATTCAAACGACTAGAGAATTTTCACCATTCGGTTTGGTAAGAATGCGCCTGGCAATTGGTGAATTGCGAGTAAACTAAAATGGAGAAGACATTTATGGAAAATATAAGAAATTGCAAGTTAGTAGCAATGCCCCATTTGGACCTGAGGGTCAGCATCCAACCTAGCCTAGGTTTGTCTACAGAATTTTCTCCGTGTTAAGACAACCCATAAAACTAGTGCATTAAAAATTCCTGGTGATGGTGGTATTTCCTTTTCATACCTAACCTCCCCCCCCTTACCATCTGTGTGGGAAAGATCACCAGTTTCCCCCAAATGAAACATCATTCACTTCAAGAGTTTCCAATTAGCCCAAAAGTGCTTCTTCATGATTGTGTTTTTCCCAGCGACGCCTCGCCCATTGGAACACTTAAAAGAAAGCCTTGAAGGGGAATAAGCAAACGCACCCCCATCCTCTAATATTAGCGGATGTGCACGCGCCTTTGCGAGGGAGCTCTATCAAGTGCTATAAATCTTTCATTTTCCAGATCGGTATTAATGGCCGAAACAGGCTCAGATCTGGGTTCCGCTCCCCGCTTTCATCCTCCCGGCTGGATGAATTCCGGGGGTGGGAGGCGGAGAAAAGCGCAGAAAAGCGGGGAGGACGGGGAGGGGAGCCGTGCCATCGTTTGCTCCCATAAGTACACAAAATTAGCTTCTTATCGGTTGATCTCTCAACATGATCCTTTGGAAATCTGCTGAACGCACAACTTAGCTTACAAACTTATGTCCCCGCCGGCTCGTGTCTTTGAGCGTGGACAAAGTCAAAGATAATTCCATCACTTTTCCAGGACAACGAGGCCCGAGTATCCACCTATTTTCTTTATCCTCATGTTTCAGGAAGGAAACAGGTAAGGATCGGGAGGGTCTGTCTTGAAGGACAGTTGCGACAACGGCTGGTTTGTGCAAGACCTGACGTGAGGTCATTCCCGGGAGATAACTCTCTGCCGGTTGCAGCGATTGTCGCGGTACGGACACCCGCTGGTGACCGTTTGTGCTTTCAGAACGAAGGCTCACCGAGACTTTGTCCGGTCAGTCGACGTAGCGCGGTGCGGTATGGTAGTGAGTGACTTCCCGATTTGGGCTTAGCGCCCATCCTTCCTTCTCTGGGCTGTTCCCTGACGGCGCCTCCCATTTCTCAGCTCTAACGAGTCAGGGCTGCGGAATCAGGCCGGGCAGCGCCGCCTGTTAATGGGGCCCGGCAAAGCCAGAGAGTGGCTGAACCTCTCGTTAGCCGCGCCGGCTGCTATTGATTGTGGCGGGCCGCTGGGGGCTCCCTACCTGTGGTGGACTTTGTACTTTCCGCAAGAGTTGTCTGCGCAACAACAGGGACAGCCGCACATCTCAAACAAGGCCTATGAAAAGCCTATCAATTAGGCTTTGAAGGTCAAGCAAACTCTCCCCCCGCGTCTGGCCCAGAATTGAGCTAGCTAGTGGTATCTCCTGTTCTCTCTCTCTCCAAAATACATCTGAAGACTCCATTCAATTAAATATCTCTCAGCTCCAGCTGCTCCCTAAGTGAAAGGTCAACTAAGTCCAGGAGGCTAAAAGAGAAAGGCGCAGCTTCTTGGCTCCACACAACAAAGCCTCCCCTGAGCAGCCGCTCTCCTTGTTAATGATCCCCACTGGTCAATCCCTAACTAGCAGTGACAGTTACCCCCACGAGCACCGCTGCCAACCGGGGCCGATCGATCAGGTGAGGGGAAAAAAATAGCCATAATGATAACCCGCAGACATAATGTCAAGTCCTCACGCCGTCCCAATTGGTTGACATTCAGGTAGGTAGCTGGGCTGGGCCGACCTGAAAGGCCGAAGGTGCGGAAGCAGAGCTGGTGGCTTGGCCCTCTCGCCTGAACTCTAATTATCCACACCGAGGCCCGGGGGTGTCCCCGAGGGACGGGTGAGTCCGACGACACGCGCCCGCACTCGATAACCGTCAACACAAACACTACCTAATTGAGTCAAATTGGGACTCATTAGCTAAGGTTTAGTGCAGTCGTCTTTAAAGGGTCGGCAAGTACGGGTGTGACGTTAATCCTCTTTCCAAGGCAGCTGCAGAGTAAAACTGGGGCCTCCTTCTGCTAAAATATTTGGTTAAAATCGATTTACTTCCGACAAAAATGCCCTTGGAACTTACACGATTTGGTTCAGTGCTACACAATGGTCAAAGTGCCACTTTTTGGATCTAAAGAAATACAATGGAATAAAAACTATAGTACATTTGAGCAAATTTCCTAGTGAAAATCCTGGTTCAATACTCTCATGCTACTTGGACTGAATGTCTAAACCTGATCTGTTTGAGTTTTACTTTTTTTTGTGTGTATTATTGAACCCCTGATCTTTTTTGGATTCCAAACAGGACAGACGGCCTGACTCCGGCGCTGCCCGAGAAGTGCCGGCTCAGCCGCCCCCGACGCCCGTCGATAGGCGCTGAACTGGCAGCCAAAGCGGCACTAAGACAGGATGGCTGTCGCTGGCTCACCGATTAGAACGGCAGACTGCACGGGGGGCAGGAGAGGGCGGGGGGGACTAAGAGATGTCAGGATCCCTTACACGACCCTCTGTATCCCCAATGACCCTCCTTCTATTGCCTAAATGAACAGACTAAAGGTGATCATATTCCCCATACTATCGATAGCAAGTGCTCTACGGCCGCGCTCCGATGGTCTCGTGACCTTGCGCTTGATGTCTGTCCTCCACCGTACTCGGGCGACCCAAACTATAGGGCGGGTTTTAATAGGAAACAAGTCCACGCGCGACTTTCGGAAATTGCTCCGTCGAAATGATCGCGTCAGAGACGATCACTGCAACAACCACAGAGAATTTCATGCTTGATTGGTTGGGGCACGGTTTGAATCTAAGGTTCAGGAATAGCTCGTGGCGCCAAATGACTTGTTCCATAGTTAATGGCATAAAAAGACCTCCTATCCCATTCCAATGATTTATGACTTGGTCTAAACAGTTGCCGTACTTAAGCATAACAGTCGCTTCTTGGCGCCAGTCTTTCTGTTGACGGCAAAAGAAGAAATATTCAAATAATCGGAGTCTGGTCAAAGCTATTTTACAAGAGCGTTAAAGGCGATGCTTTGAAATGATTGATTTTAGGACTGTGTCAAAGACAATAACTGCCTGGGAGCGCTTTGATTTCTCATTATATTCTTGCCTCTGCAGTTCTTCCGGCAGAACCTCAAGTCAATAAGCACGCGTTCCCAATGTATAGCTCGGGACCATGATTAGCTATCGATGCACTGCCCTTATGGGAATGCTTGATATGACAAGAGGGTCCGATCGCATATTCTAATATCTTGCGAGCCTCTCATTTCAGTAAGCGCTAAATCCATAGTTGGATTTGGATTTCTGCGGTCGCAGGAAAACTGAGAACGCTGGAAATCAGACTGTCTCCGATGGCGCTCGTGCCGCGGACAGACTTTTGAAAACAGAACTTGAGACGTCAACTCTGAGATCGGAGTTGGGAGTTGGTTTGGATCACAAGACTAGACTCACACTTTCAAAAAGGGAGTCCAAATGCGCCACATCTGGGGATTGATTATATTCCAGGGGCACAGTGAGATTAATATGGAATTGTGATGCTGTGTAAATGGAATTCTTCCTTGAAAGTTACAAAAGGGTCCGGACCGGCTACAACTTTTAAACAAAGTAAATGTATTTCTCTATCTGAAAAGATATGGGACATTTTTACTCATCAAACTGGAACATGTGTCTAAAAATACACAACTTCACTAGAAAAGACGGCATATAATATGACGCTCAGGAAAATGTGCCTCCAAAAAATGGCCTTTTTATCCTCAATCACGTACAACTTTTCCACCAAGTACAAAATGAGAGTACAATATCATTCGAGTTTAATCTAAAAAACATGACTTTTTATTCCTCCAAAATGTACAAACGGTTTCGTACGCAATTTGCATGTCACGGACTCACCGGTATACTCGTTAAAACGACGAGGAAGCTGGCAGGAAAATGAAAAGGATTGGGCTCCACAGAAATCAAGGTCGAAGCGGCCCCCGATGCCCTCGGCCGCCTTGAAAATGAGGCTAAAAAAACATTCTGGAGTCAGCGGCGAAGTTCATTGAATGGCGCCCGCTAGCAACGAGACACGATTTACGCACGGCCGTCCCGCCGAGGCTGTTTTCGCAACCCCCGACATTTCATTTTTTTGAGACGTGCGAGAAGGTCAGACAACTAGCGTTGATAATTAACCCCCAGCGTCAACGCGATAAAACATTGCCGACCGAGAAAAGCTCAAACGGGAAGGGACCGGGACTCTTAAACTTGTACTCGTGACCTGAAGCCAACATTCAATATCATCAATTCATACACACAGCCATGAGAAGTCAACGGGAAAAGGTCAGACTCCTTTGGCGCCGTTTGCCTTAGCCACCCGGGGAGCGGCGCACTCGGGGACTGACGGACTGACTGGCTGTCAGAACTAATATCGCCCTGCCAACACAAAAGTCTGCAACCTTTAGTATCTTGGCCTTAAGGAGCAACAGCACTCTCACCTTAACATTGATTTTAAAAAGGCCACGCGTACTATTTACACTTTACATTTACTCTTCAGTTTGCCGACCGTCCAAAGATAGGCTGACCTGACCGCCGTATTTCCCGGACAAACAACGCACGTGCTACACGGCCAACTGCGAACCAAGAATACTGAGGCAAGGCGGTCGGTCACCCAATTGCCAATCAAAAGCCTAGATTATTGTATAAAAATATCCCAACAGTCCATCGGGAGTCGAGCACCAGATTGGGTAAAAACTAGCAGCAATTGGAAGGCAATGTTTGCTTCATTTGTATCTTGCGTGTTTACACCGGAAATAATATCCTCGCTGCGTTATTTATGGCTGGCAAACTCTGCAAATCCTTCATTGACTTGTTGTTTTTGTGTGTTTACGGTCCTAATTTATGCCACGCATTTGCAGACAATTTGCGCGCCAAGCAAACGGTAGCGAACAAAGACGACAAATAGCGTATGTAAATGACGGCGCTTGAGCAAAGTCGGGATTAGATCAAAGCCTTGCCACAAGTGGGCTCATTCGGGAGAGATAACCTCGTGATGTGTCGTGCCCGAGGCCGGCGCCGTGACGAGCTAGCTAGCTAGCTAGCTAGCTGATGCTCCCAAAGAGATCCCACCCGTCGTCGGAAAACAATAGTAATTGTAACGGAGCGACGGTGGCGCGTGTACGTCAAGTCATATTCCCCGTGATATCAGTTAGGGGAAAGGGAGGGGGCGCCCTAACTGGCCATTACATGAGTTTTATCGAAAGGCCAATAGCAGCGCGGTGATAAATGTCTCCCGACAACATCGGAGGTGGCCCGGCAGGCGGCTCATTTGGATGAGGAGCCGCGTCCAAAGTTCAATCCCATCTGTCTCCGGCCGGCCGGCGCGGTCGATACTGGCCCGGCAAAACACTCACGCGTGACATTTGCAGTCGGCTCCCAGACACAAATCATCCTGTGGGGAGTCTTATAATTAGGAGTGTTTTGCATGATTTAGTCAATCAACGGTGGGGGGAAAGCAAATGGCGGCAGGGAGGGAGGGAGGAATGGCGGGAGCGACAGGCGGGGGCCAATATCCGCAAGGTATTCATTACTGCTGTGCACTATTTGCTGTATCCAAAATTTACTGGAGCGGGACGCGTTTACGCGCCACAATAAAACGGGAATGAGCAGCCGGCCGCAGTGGTTCGGTGCCTTGAGCCCACGCCATCCTTTTTTTTTTTGAAAGCGGCAACCCTCCAGCCAAAAAGTGGCACTTTTTACACAAAGCGGATATGTCGAATATAAGCAGGAAGGAGAAGCAGACAGACTGGAACCAATAGGAGACCACTTGTGGACGCAAGCAAGCTAATCCAGAAAAGCTTTGGGTATATTTATCATTTGTGATTGACTCTCTTCAAACAACTTTTCACTTTTACACTTCTTAACCGGTCTATGGATTGGGAGTATATATTTCAAATAAAATAGATTCCATGTAGAGCGGGGGTTATGGTTAAAAATGCAGACACGCCTACTTGAAATGTTTCGTGATGGAAAATAACGCAAAGTGCTATTAAACGGTTTGTGTTCCGAATTTGCACAAGTGAGTCTAAGTTCTTGGAAATGTTTACTTTTACTCCCCGTTTGAGTTAGCCTCCCTTTAAAAAAAGATCACAATGTCAGGGTGAACAGAAATCTATGGTTTAGCAATTTTACTAAATATACGCATCAAAGATATTTCAAAACACAGGGATTTTAAAAGTATAAAATAGCTTCACGGATTGCTTCTAGAAGTTTAGCTGAAAGCGGCGGTCGCACCCGTCTGTTTTCCAAGGAAAACTTGGGCCCATCTTCTTTAACTCCTCCCCGGGGGACTCCATTATTCCATCCTCCAAGGTGACACGCGGGACACTGACTCCCAGTAACGTAATTAGCCGTTAAAGGGAAACGTCCTAAAGGTGAGGCGCTACGGCGAGCCCGACGGCGTTACGTCGGAGTCGAGCGACGGCGATTACAAGTGTCGTGGCGGGCGGCGCGGCGGCTGTCAATCAGCCGGCGGTGTGTCACGGAGTGGCGAGAGGGTGAGTGAAGTGAAGCGGAGTGGCTTTAATTAAAAGTGTGACATTGTATCATAAAAAGCAGAAACCTAATCGTGATGGAATAAGTATAATGTAATTATCAAGCGGGTTATAAATAGCTTTAATTTCATGCTTTGTGGAAATGAAATGGAAATGGCATGGAGGGGAGGTGGCCATATGTGTGTGTGTGTGTGTGAGCGAGGTAGTAGTTTACCGAGCTTGTCGCCAGCCTTCTGCCAAGCGGCAAGAGACGGGAACCAAATCCAATTTCTCCTCTCCAGGTCACACGTCTGTCCACTCAGCCATCCTTCAAACTTCTCTATTCGCCACCCTGCCTCATTTGAGGGGACCACATCGGGTTTGTGTTCTCCGGCTCGACCAAAGCCGGCCTGGGTTTTTCCCCAACTCCTCATTTTCAAGCGGCTCGGACGTCTCGAATTGACAAGTTCGAGTGCCAAAACCAAGGAGAGGAAAGGGAAGCTCAAACAGCATTAGGGATGAGCTTGTCTGAGGGTGCGAGGAAAGAACTTAAATGCAAGGTTCCCAGGTGCGAGGGGTGAAAACCCAGGTGCCCGAGAGCCCCGTGATCTGAGGGGTCCTTGAAGTCACCCCCGGGGAGCTCCCGATAAATGCGGCGAGAGAAAACACAATGTTTTCTTTCCGCCCAAAGCCCCGACTGACAATGCGAGCACTTGATGAGGTTTGCTCGCTGCAAATGAAAGCAATAATTATGAGGCCAGCCCAAACAAACACATTCGGAGTTCTAAACGAGGTCTGATTGAATGAATCTATGTCGCGGATTATGGCCTCATTTTTCGATTAGCGCCACGATTGCGGTCTTCCGGTGGAAGCGTGTGGCTAAAAGTCTCGCCGCCGTCAACGAGATTGAAAAAGCAGAAGAATATTATCCGGAAAGGAGCGCAAACTGCAGGCGATTTTGGACGGCAGCTTTCAAGGGGAAAACGATTCACGAGTGAAGGCTGAGGCCACCGAAAAGAAAAGCCACGCTTTCTCTAAGCACAAAGCGAAAGGACAACTAGTAACACGGAACAGATTGCCTTCAACTTTGGACTGTCATTCAAAAGTCATTTGGGAGGGAGTTTGTCTTTTATCGCGTCATATTAATTTCCCCTGGAGTGACATTCAGATAGGAGCAGAACAGATGGGGAATCCAGAATGGTCCTGGCAAAATTCATCATGAAAAATGCACCCGACACCTGTGTAATTTGCCTAATCATCTTTTCCTAATAAGCTCCCTCCATTAATTATGCACGACTTCCACAATGCAATCAAGATAAAAGTAAATCGGACGACTTAATAGCCTTGGAAATAATTAGCCGCTTCTCCTCAAGTCATTCAGCAGCCCGCAACCATCACGGAGACATCTTTTACTCTCCCATCTCCAGCTGCATCTCGGCCAGGATCTTAATTGCTTTTAAGCCTTGTAATTCCTGGTTCCGATGGCAGATTTTACGGCAACGCAATTCTGCTGCTTTCACGTAGCGCAGGTCAAATTGCTGGCACAAAGGTCAAACGCCAAATTTCATTTTTTCAGACTGCAATTGGCGACAAAGCTCGCCTGAGCGATGGATGCTCTTCTTTTGCCAATTCGCCAGCGGCCAAAATATTCCTCGCCAGCGTTGCCCTGGCGACGCTGGCCGGACCGCCACGGTCGGACTCAGACGAGACACTTTGCGGCGTCAAAGGAGGGGTGGGGGGGCGTGCTCGCACAACAGTTCCATTCTCCGTCAGCAGACGGTTCGAAGAACCCAGATTTGAAGGCTTTTTTTTTCTTTTTCTTTTGCGGTTACAAGGTCCGACGAACGCCTCGTTATCGCGTGGCGAAAATACGCAAGATATACGGTCAAAAGAAATCAATGGGAAGTTTTAATGGGTTTTACGCGGGTAATGATAGAGGGGGTTAGGAGGCTAGGGCGCGGGTTAATGGCACTATCAGGACACGGAGCAAGTTAAGAGCAAAGGAAAGGTCCACCACCAGAGGTTAATTAACCTTTCTAAACCCAAGGTGCCTGGATGCACATACATATTGAATGGAAGCCGCCACAGAAAGCTGTAGGTCGCCGCTAATGCGTTCGGCGAGTTGCAATTAAAACATCAGCCGACTCGCCTCGGATCTCCATTTGAGAACCGTTTATGGAGCCGTAATTCAGGAGGCAATTTATTATGTCAAAGCCTGTCTGAATGGGGGGCAGCCAGGTTAGCAGATAGGCACTTTCAGCGCATTCACAAGTGGGAAGCTAGGACGCAAAGGCGTGCAATTTAGGCAACCACTTTGCTGTCCTTTTTTTCTATGATGCGCCTCTGATGTTGTACGAGGCGACTTACGGGGGGAAGATTGACTGACGTCACAAAAAACAGACTTTTCTAGGTAAAACAATGGTTGAAAGGTGGGACGGCGATCCTGAAAATGCAGGTTGACATCACCGTCGCGCTAATGAACCTTGAAAAGCAGAACCGAGCTCTGGAACGGATTGCAAAATGGACTCGGCTCAACGTTGACCAACTAGCCTTAACTAAAGCCAAAGTGGACTCTCGTTCTCGTTGGCCCTATTCTTTAGGAAGTTGTCTTTTTATTTTATTTTTCTCCATCTAGTCGACGGCAAATCCACTGGCACTCTGAAAGCAACATCATCAAAAACAGCGCCTTCTCTTTCAAGCGGCAGCTAGGACGGCTCGCCTCGATCCCCGGGCGTCCCGGTCCTCGTTGTGAAACGGGGGAGCGTCGGGAGCCATCGGGGTTCCTTGAAAAGGGGCGCCGGGTAGCGCAGGTAACGCTTGCGTGAGTTTGGGGCTTTAGTCAAAAAGCAGTCTCCCCCGTCTCCACTCCAAACAAAGACAACAAAGGAATTCCCAGAGGATTGCGACCAATTCCGCCTACCTGCCTCTCCTCTCCTGGCTCACGGTTTCCAGCACACGCCACTCCATGATGTAACATGCCTGCAAGGCTTTCGGCACACGCCACCACCCTACATTTCCACGTCGTGCGTATTATTATTTTTCTCCCTGCGCTTTTGATTCACTTGAACGCGGGAAGTTTTCCCGAGTGCGTTCCACCCTTTTCTTGTAACGCGTCAGGCTCATCTATTCCCGAAGCGCCTCTCCGGTGTCTCCACCCCAAAAGTTTGCCGCCTCTCCGGATGGAGCTTATTCCCTGCGCTGGCGCCTGCTTTCCAAGTAATTGCCCGCTTTCTCTGCGAGTACGACTTGCCACTCGCGGATTTCATTTGTGGGTAAATAGATTTTCTGCTGAGTTTAAAAGGCAACGTGCCCGTTAGCACCCGAGTAGGTAAGCTCGGGCGAAAAAACGCATTTGGGGCAAAATCGTTTGGGGAAGGAAGAACAAGTTCATCAGGCAAAACAAGCAGACGCTGCTGACCTAAACAACTTAGCACGCTTTGCATTTCACCTCACGTGATGCGGCCCTCTTTTACAAAGTTCAACAAATTGATCAAAAGTTAGAAGAGGAGAGCTAGCCAGAAAATACTCCCAACCACACTTAACACATGAGCCACCATTGCTAGCAATAGACAATTATTGTTTTTGCATTGGCCGCACGTTAACTTGGGAAACTGTAGCAGTACTTGTATTGCTCAAGCTAGTAAACTCGCTATAAATATGTTGTGCCATCTACAAGCCACGATCAGATGTTTGTCAGGACACTGGATAATTAAATATTCCCTGAAGTATCATATATTCCATTGCTAAATGGCCAAATGGTATAATAAGCAAAATATATATCAAGAGTAGCCCTAACAATGTGTTTGAAGGAAATAAGTGAGAAGAGAACAGCCGGGCTGCCTTTGAGAAAAGGCAAATAAAAGGGATGTTCTTTGAAACTAATACGAAAAGAAAGACCTCTAGAGAATAAGACAATTATAATGAGATAAAAGAGCACTAAAAATAATGATGAAGAGGGGGACTGGCGTTTATTTCTCTCGGCTGGCTCCTCGAGGTCAGCGCTATTTCCCGTCATTCTCGCCACGCAATATTTCCAGTTATTCGACGACCGTCAAGTAGGGGAACGTGAAGAAACGCATATATAGAGTAGACTGACTTGACGAGTGTTCCTAAATTCCCTCCCCAAAATTGTACAATGCAATCACTTACCTTGAAAATGATTTCAGGCAAAACTAAAGTGTGGCCAGTGCTTGAATGTAACGTTTGCTTGTATACAACCAACAGAAATGATGCAACATCAAAAAAGTACTATGGATAAAGATGCACTTTAGAGATATGTAAACATTTGTATATACTATCTCAACTACAGTTGTGTACACTAGGACAAGATGTAAAAAATAGCTGTCTGTGCAAGTTAAGTGTACCTACCTTCTCCTAAATTTCATTTGGTACTCCCATTTTAAGAGAGGAAAATTGTGATGCAGGAAACACAGTTTGGGCATTTTCACATATCATATTTTAGCAGTGTAAAAATGACTCCCTACAGTGAAAAGTCTCTGGCTATCTACAGTGGAAGGTAGAGCAGAAATGTACTTACGAGGAAGGCGTTCTGTAGTTTTGCCCACATTCCAACGGTTCAACCGTTTTTTCCATTGATCAACCTTGAGGTGTCTGATTTTTGGACACTTTCAACAAGGGATGTTTCTTGCAAAATATCAGCAAACATCCTTCTTTGTTTTGCCTTTCTTGCATTCTCTGTGGAAGAAGTGATGTGTCATAGTTAGCTTATGCACATGTATTTTGGGACACTTCAATTATTATTTGAGCCCTGAAGATGCCAGACTTTGCAGCACCATTTGGGCAAGAGTTACGATTGGTCTGGCGGAAGGGTCTGTAGCTTGAAAGATCATTTTCAGGACAGCTATGCTCGCCCTCGTGAGCATCAACAACATTAAACTTGCCATATTCGCCGCCGCAAACATTTAAAGCTCTCTTTTGTTCGAGCATCTGTTGCCTGGTACAGAGCAGCATTGAATTCCAGTGAGTTGGAACATCTTGTGAAATGCCGTGGAGTGTTAGACCCGGGTCACCTTGGATTTTTTGCAGACGCTTTTTTGAAAGGGTTGAAAGTTGCAAGTTATCAATGTACATATAATCGCATTCACGCTAGCGCCTGTTGAAGATGAATCATACTGTGAATATGAATCCACAGGCGTGTCAATTGTATCGTGTCGTTAATCGTTAAGATAGGATAACTCCATCGCAGACGACGATCGGTCGTGGTAAATAGTAGCATATTGACAAGACGAATTTTAAGCTAGAGAATGCCGCGTTGTCTGTCAAACTTTGAAGCATTAGCTTTCTTATGTCCACAATAGCTCATGCCTTCCTTTATGACAAGCGGCAATCTGTGCGCAGGGCAACTCAGATCTGAAATCTTTTCAAGCGTGAGCCTTTTCGTGATGTTGGCTCCACGAGAAAAACTCTTGGCTATGGTGCGAAATTGCTGAAGCATTCCTAAAAACAACTCACTGATGTACTCACCTTTGTTGCTTTTCCACTAGGAAGCATCCTGAATCACACACTATAGTGAAAATGTATGTCCCTGTTAAAAATAAAAGCAAATTGTTAATTATATTTATAAAGGTCAGGCACATTGCGTGTTGAGTGAAATAAGCTTTTGCCCATACTGAAAATCAACTAAACTATGTAAGTGGTTGTGAACTTTGAATCACTTCTGTATCAAATGACAAATCGAAAACGATGCAAATAGAGCGGTTTCCCACGTTTGATAGCTGTGATTTACTTGCGGTTTGCCACTAAAATGTATACATGCATACAATGCGGTACTTAGCTCCAAACAGTGGCACATAATTTAACTTTACAGATTCTGAAGAAACGGGGTTCATGTGCAATAGTTTAGCATAGCGTTTAGATATGAGAACATTAGCTGTGTTACTGTAAAGAACAGTGCATGCGACTGTTGCTATTAGGTGCTTGTGTAGGTCATCTACAGGGACGTCATTTTAGCACAAACAGCGGTCGCTTGGTACGACTTTTTGCATCAATATACATTTCGTAGACTTCGCTGACGTCATTAGCTCTGAAGGATAACTCAGTAATGACATAGGCTAGCTAAATCAACATCGCATATTCTCTCTAAGCAAAATGAGGAAAGAAAATATTACCATCAAAGCTCAAAAATGGCTTGGGGCTCCTGGCTTTGCGGGGTCCTTCAAGCCGTGGCTGTAGTTGTCCGCAAGGATGCTTGATCCAAATCTCATTTCTCATCGGTCGATGTTGGAAGAATATCGGTCGGTCTTTACTTTTCAGCGACTGTCCTGTTTGTCTAGTTCTCGCTACGTCTTCGTCGATATTTTGTGCGATATCTTGCCCTCGTTTCGTCAACGTTTTTGCCGGACTTTGCAATTTTGGATCGCCTACCTTCTTTTTTTTTTGTTCATCTGGATGAAACTTTGGAGTTTACCCTGCCTAGCCCTCACTTTTCTAGCTGAACGACAAAGCTCGTTGACAGACATAAAAAAATGATCCTAAAAAAAGTGTGGCCATTCAGCGCTTTGGGTAATTGCGGCCATGACAGTCGATCATTAGCCTCGAAAAGCAGCGGCTTTTGCAATCACGCGGCTCTTTGATGGTCCTTCATCACTCAAGTGTCGCTCAATTCTGTGCAGCTGTTTGTTTCCGTTTAGTTATTTTCTTAGCACCCAAGGCCAAATGGTCATTTCACTTTAATGAGTTCACCTCTATAAAACGCAACGCAGCACAGAGCTCTGTTTGAAAGGCTAACTGAGAGTTTTAACCACGTCTGCCAGGGACTAAAAGGACAATGGGCAATTATACTAATTGCCTTGGAATAATTACCACAACAATATGTGTCTTCTAAAGCTTGAAGATTGAACACATTTAGTTCCAGGATATTGTCGAGTTGTAAAGTTACAATGTCTACATTTGATGGGGGGAAATGTTGTCCAAAAACAACATCGTCAACAACTTGGTAATATTACACTATAAAAAAAGGTCTAAATATTGTCTGAGAAGGTTATGATCTTACAAAAATATAGTCAGAGCAATTTGTAACGTGATAAACTCAAATCATTCCCAGGACAAAGAAAACATTACGAGAAACGTCCAGATGGAAAAATAACGCAATCCTTCAACACGAAGACACAAAAAGATAATCTTTTAAAATTAAAATGTGTATTTTTCAACTAAATATCGCAAATTCTGAATTGTTCGTTTTACTGCCTAGAGACTACTCTCATTAAAAGTTTTGCCTTCCCGGTCAACACGAGCTTTTGTTCTGAAGAGTTCTCCTACTTGCGGCAGATGTTTCACCCATTTTAGCGTGCTAACGGTTCTTCCCACTTGGAACTGGCTGATACAATTATGTCCTTCAATGGCGCTGGGGAGTTTGCCTCAAGTATCAACACTCGACGGCACCATTATCGTTTGACAAAAACATTTTTAATTACGGCGTTAAGTGAGGTGCTCGAGCCGAAGCACTCCAACCTAAACTAAAACGTTCGGCGCAAGCTAGATAATGGGATTCTGTGTCAATAAACACTTGAGAGATTTTATTCGCATCAAGTGCCGGCATTCAGTTGGGAATTCAACAGTTGTATTCATATCATTATTTTGAGGCCAAGTTTATATGTTGCTGTTTTTCTCTTTGACCGACCAACCAAATCATTTCATCGCTTTGGCTCTCACCAGCTCGCTTCATATAACATCTTCTAATGCTAAGGTAGCCTTGCCCCTCTATGCCGTGAATAATTCACGAGCCGCAATCCAATAGTATTGGATTGGGTGAAGGTGGGAGTTGGTGGGGGGCTCAAAAGTTGAATTACAAGATGTAGCATTCTTTCTTCTCAAGTTTTTTTTTTTTTTTTCGCAAAGTGCAAGGGTCAATTATGATCCCTCTGGCATGAATAAAACACCGAAGGGCTGGAAAACCTTGGGAGATTTCTCCCACTTGTGTAGATTATTGACACTTACCCCGTTCCTGTAAGAAAAGGGATCCTTTGTCTGTGGTCTTCTGCACTGTTGGTGTCTCAATCGCCTGAGGGTGAAAAAGAGGCCTAATTTGCACGGCTCTGTTTTGGGGCCAATTATTATAATACCTCATGTACTGGAAGCACAATGAAATTGAAAACAATAAAGAAAAAGGAGACTGGAGCCATCATGCATTTTAATATTGGGCTCATTAAAGATGCATTTTATGTGGATTCGGAATTTGCGGGGTTTTACCTTCTCTTGTTTTGACGCCGGTGCCTCGCTGAGCTTGAATTCTTTGCACTTGATAGAAAAGCTCCACACCACCCTGCCGAAAAGTAACAAAAGACAAATTACTTCAAAGGACTTCACACTACGGATGTGACATTTTATAACGGCAAACTCTGGAGAAAAAAAGAAGAAAAAAAAACCTGGCAGGTCAACAAGTGACATTTGGGGATTAGCAGTATTTGACTGTCACGAGTGTCGCATGAACCTTTTAATATACAGTAAGCATGAAATCCTCATGAAGGCCAATTTCCCCCCACTCCCTAGTCTCCCTCCAAGTGGAATGTCAAAACATATTGCATTACATTTTTCATAAAGAGTGTAAAGTTGCAGGCACTTTAATAACCGGGAGGTCCCGCTCTGCCAAGGACTAACGTAATATATCTTGAGAAACCAATGAAAGCGTCCTGAGACACACGCGCTTGTTTATTCATCCTTGGGAACACAAGCGGCCAAACGTGCGTGACGTGTCGCGGGATTGGACGCCGTCAACACTAGAGGTCAGTGTTCTCGCTGCGCCACGGATAATGGGAAGAAGCAGCAGCCTGGGAAATTCTCCAGCGGATAAACCTCCCCTCTTGTGTTTTTTTTTTCAGCGCTCCCCACTTGAAAGTGCTCCGTCTTCCACAGAAGTATTTCACACTTGAGCCTCTCTCTCCGCGTCACGACCTGATTACCGAGGGCATCGCTTTTATCTCGTAATGAGGCGCAAACTGCTGAGCGCTGTTTTCTTTCTGAAGAAGCTGCACTCCAATCGACAGCGGCGCAGTGTTTCTCGCAACTTGTTGCCACAATCGAGCTTTCCTGATAACCCTTCAAAAACTAACAAATGTGCAAATGACTAGGATGTTACCAGCTCCTCTTTTCTCTATAAAAACATACATTTAGAATGTCCTGACATTTAAGTGAAAGGATTACAAAGAAGAAAAAAATATTAATATTTCACGTGGGCATCAGAAAGTTCTGTTTAATGAATACACACCGACTGTTCATTTACTACGTGATTATAGTGATTAAATTATCATACCTGTCAATTTATACGTTTTTACCGTATATACTTTTTCCATCATTTCAAATTGTGTACGCCGTATAAAAACTTTTGTACGGGATTTTTTTCAAGTAATTTTTTTTGTAAAAACCGATCGAAATTTCCATCGTAAGATGAGAATATTGTATGACGAGCGGTCGTGTGACGAGGTACCACTGTAAATATGTGCTGGGTTGTATTTGTACGGTTTTAAAACCCGTACAAATGTGACACGGCACATATTTACTCTCTTATTAAGCGACAAAAAACGTTTTTTATGCGTAATAACGGGAGCAATTGGCCGAGGTCGACAGGCATGACAACGTAATAATAGTGATTGTTTCACACTTTAAAAAAATACATACTTCTAATGACATTCAGAAGGTTTTTAATTACTAATGAACATGAAGTGACACAATTTACGCTATTTTCAACACTTTGGGGAGTAAAAAGTGACGTAAGGCCTCATGTGGGCAGGAAGGATAGTTCTAGAAAAATAGCATTAGCATGTAAGCACGCAAGCACTGTCAATTAACTTCACCAAATACGTGTGCACAAAACTCTAAATATTGAAAAAGGGAATACCATAATATTGCAAATATAACTACAAGAACCCAATATTTAAAATAACTTATTTCTCATTTTAATTAAAGTTTTAATATCTGCGACATATTACCTGCGTCATGAATCAACGCCGAAAGGTCGAGGCCTCGTTCCCACAATCCCTTGCTGCAATTGCGCCCGCAGTTACGAAAATGTTACATATTTTTCTCGATTTAACAGGATGTTAAAATCCTTTTTTATATGTTAGATATGAATAACACGGTGGATGGTGTTGTTTTTATCAACATAAACACCGTTCGTAACTTTGAATTTTATATTTGAAATAGGAATCGGCTGTATTTTCTTACTTTGAAAGTTATTTACATCGAGGAGGAACTTTAATTTTGAAAAATGGAAGGGGGGAATAGAAAACGGAAGTCGAACCAAACAACCAATCCCCATTTCGCTCCATAATGAAAAAGGCGGAAAACGAAATCCCAACCCGGAGAAGCGCGGCAGATTTCAAAGTGAAGACTTTAAATTAAGGTAAAAACTCATAATGTTTAAGTCATTATATACATATAAACTAATACTAGCTTATAGGACTATACAAAAGTTATTTCTGCTTTATACTGTCATACGTCGTTATGTTTCGGTGACCACTTGTTAAGGCGAGCACTTTTTTCGGCACTTCAAAGTGTCCGTACTTTTCAACGCTGTCGTTGAAACACGTCACCAAAATACAACTTTTCAAAGTCTAAAATGTAACGTAGAACAATTTTGGCCCCAGTAGCATAAAAATAATCAAAAGTACGACAAAAATAAGTAGTAATTCTACCCCAAGTTCCGTAAAATGACATGTCTAATGCGCATGCGCGTGACGGACCCTAACCCACGGGTTTATAACATTCCTATTATTATTATTATTATTATTATTATTATAAAAATGCTGTTTACATGACTGAGATTGACAAAAAATGGTCACCTATCAGTCGTAACCAGGCAGAAGAGACAACATTTGTATTGATTTCCTGAGAAATGACTATTGAAGAAAACATGTCAATAGGCACGATTGATGATTTTAACAAATAAAAGAAAACTGAGATGCTGTGATTGTATATAGCATTCTGTCCATGTCACCCATGCAGGAATCTGTCGTTCATAAAACCAACACTTAGTGTTGCCATCTATCACTGGCTCTTGTTGACATCTATGAGTGACAGTGAAATATTTCTTCTGGTTCTTCTGCAGGATCATCCAGAAGGTGGTGACCATGAGTTTCTCCCCATGCCCACCCGATGCCCTCGCCGGCAAGGTCATCCAAGAGCAGAGGGACCGCTGGGAAAGGAAACGCAGCCAAGCGGGCAGGGAGCTGGTGCTGTCGGAGCAACGTTACTGCCAACAACTGGAGTTGGTCATCACTGTAAGTTGAGAACGTGACTTCCCCCGAAGGGAAATCCTCATTTTATATTCAATTTTGTGGAAAAATATAGGTTCCACGTGCTAAATAGTGGTCTGAAGCGGCTTGGTCCATTAATGTCAAATATTTCCCTAAGCATCAAAGCAAAGGCTCAAATTTCTCCAGAAATAGCCTTTTCTAAGTATACTTGGTGTTTTATTTTTTCATTAATTTCTTGCTTTCGTGTTGATGTACAGCACTCTTGTTTTTTTTTTTTTTCTCCCCCAAAATTGAGTCTAAAACAGGACATGCGCTAAAGATTACTGCAAAGTGAATAGCAAGCCACCGAAGGTGGTATTGTTGTATCCTTTGATTTCCTGCCGGGGCAACAGACTTTTACCACCCGCTAGTGTTGCCTAATTCCTACTCAGTGACTCCCTCCTCCCGTACCCTCCAATTAGGAGTCATTTTAAGCTTTGTGCTCGTTCAATTTGCTAATCCCATTTCCAGTGCAAATGACTTGAGACCAACACAGCTGTCACATTTTTTTTCTCAACTTGATTCTTGCGTTGGGGGCTGAGTTCTAGTGCCAGGTAAAATTGTCTTCTGTGTTTTGTTGTTTTTTTCCCCCCCAGTACTTTGTGGAGATTCTGAAGGCCAAAGGAACCCTCAAGCAGGACATCAGGGAAAGCATCTTCAGTTCAATTAAAGCCATTCACTCAGTAAACCAGTAAGTATCCCCTTGAATAATTGAAGAATGAATATCCGTGCTTTAAGGGCAGCGAGAGAGCGTGTAAAGCGATGGGGGAAAGCAGTCAGTCGCTCCCCTGTGTGGGAATGCACTCCTGATCAACTCTACCTTTATTGAAGCGTGGTGCTTATCTAGGAGCCCGTCAATGATGTACTCCTCGAGGGTAGGGAGGTTCTTCCCTTGGCCCTCCCTCGGCTACATCGGCGCCCGTGTTAAAATTTGCCCAGATAAATGATCGTTACAATCGTGGAAAAGCTTTATCCTAAATTCCTCTTCAGAATGGGAAAAACAGCGCCCCTGCTGGCCGCATCCAAGTAACGCAGGCCACTTTTCCTCAATTCCTTGACAATGCCATTGGTCGACGATCAATCCGACAACAGCTTTTCCACGAACGACTTGTACTGTTCATCTATTTTGTCCGCCGTCTCCCAGCCCGAAGCGTCGGCTAGCCGCAATGAAGACTGAAGTATGAATTACACGCGCCGGCGTATTGGATAAATGGTTCTGCGCTTCCCATACATCTTCATTACGGAGCCCCTTATCGAATTAGTGCTTTTAAAGCAACGGCCAGTAGTAAGTACTCCATTTAAAAACATTCCGTTGAGAGACAGTGCGTCAGACCGCTAAGTGATCGATTAGATTTTGCCACGTTCTCTTCTCCCGCCCCAACTTTTAGGGGGTGATCGCGGCCGTTTCAATTCATATGCCACAATTTGCGTCTTTTTCTCAGCATAAAGCGATGACTCCAACCCAAGTCCAGCACAGTTCAAATCCCTTAGAGTGAGTATGCCCAAAAGCTTGTTGATAAAACATGATTTTATCTCCCCTCCCCTCACTACGAAGTCTAAGCGCGGTTAAATCGGAATGCAGCCCGAGTGCAAAGAGTATGTATATTCATCTGATGTCCCTGTGTTTGTTTACTTGCCTGCAGAGTTCAATGCGTAAAGTTAATAAATTCCCCCACTTTTTTAAAAGCTACATTAGAAAAGGAGACATGCGACTATATTGATATGCGGCGGCGTTCATTCCGCCGCCGTCGACTGTTTATGGAGAAGAGGCGGGGAAGGCAGCCATCCAATTATCCCTGACTTGGAACACGGCAAAACAGGAATAAGACTTGAAAGGGCTGTCAGCGAATCAGGTATGAAGAATAGCCACAGTGGATTTCAAGACGGGAAGGGGGGGGGGGCATGACGACAATAGTAGGAGACCTTCTCTGTGATCAACACGCTTTTGCTTCTCTCACCGCGAATTAGCTGTATGTTTATTTATTCGTCATGTCGTGGCACCCTAACAATTGATGCGCTTTTTATTTTTCTCCCTAATGAAGGCGACTCTGTTGAGGTGGTAGCGGCCCAGACATCGCCAGTGCTCGCAGATTACCACCACGCCGCCCAGAATGCTAATCTGGGCTCGCTGCTAATTACTGTACAAAAAAATTAATTTTCTTATTTATCTTAATAGCCCGTGGCAGTAAGAGGGACGGTAGAAGAAAAAAAAAAGGGAAACGCTATATTTCCCGGCCTTTGCCCTCGTTAGAGCTCTCTGGGCTGCTCCCGCGTCTCCTGATTATGAACAGAGGCTACCTTGGCGTGCAACTTCATTAAAATCTATTTAAATCAACTTCAAGTGAAATGTGCTCCTTCCAGCGCGCGCCAACATAGTCTCTGGGAACATCATTAGAGAGTGGGAATGCGCTCCTTCCTCTAAGTTTGGATAACAAGCTCCTTCACCAGTGTCAACACCCCCCCAACCCGTTGGGTCCGCCTCGCTATAATGTGCCTGACAGGCTGACGACTGTTTTGCCTTTGCCTTGATTTACTTGTTTTGCTCCCGAGCGCAGCCGCCGCGCTCTCGCTACAAAGTGGCCCTGAAGGGAGACCTTACCGTCGGAGTCCCGCTAAATACGTCGAGGCCTACAAACGCCGACACTGCTAAAGCCCCCCCGTTAGCGGCGGGGGGGACGCCATTCGCCTTGTAAACTTTGCTCAACCTCCCCGCTTTCCTCTAAACGCGTGTACCTTTTGCCGGCAAACGCTACTTCAGACGCGGCGACGGCTCGTTTGAGATCACGCCGACGCGCGACGGCTCGTTTGAGATCACGCCGACGCACGACGGCGGTGTTTTCCCGGGCGCTAACTCAAAGTCCAATGCGCTTTGACTGGAGGCTAAATGCGCACCGGAGTAAGCACTTGCAAATGCACACGTTACGGGTCTTTGATGGAGTGTATTTTGGTGGCGACGAGGACGCCCTGTCTCCACGCCGTCGCCGCAATACGGGGCTTGGTGGTAGTCCTTTTCCTATACAGTGGTACCTCGACATACGATCGTAATCGGTTCCGAGACTGAGATCGTATGACGAGCTTTTCGTAACTCGAGCCAACGTTTCCCAAAATGATGCACACAAATGTCCTCACAATAGGATAACGCACGACCACTTGCCAACGAGAAATAGTCTTAAAAGAACGATTGCGGGACCTTCTTTCCTTAGAAAGAATAACAGGAAATGCAATAGCTGAGCTTACCCACGTATTGATTATGGGTAATGACGTTTTATTCTGAGAAAAGGTGCCATTGGCTATGGGTGTTGTGTGCACGAGTATACTTCATTACCCAGAAAGCCCTCTTTTTGCCCGCGCACTTTTGTCTTTTGCAGGTCTCTGCTGGTTCACCTGGAAAGCGGCGACTTCGGAAGAGGCTTTGAGCACTTTTGCCCTCAACTGCACCACTACAATGTCTACGTGGACAACATTTACAACGCCCAAAAAGTGCTCGGGGTAATCTTCTTTGACACGTTTTCTTAATATCCTCACGCAAGATGCCGAGGTCCATGTCGAGATGGCGTCGAAGGGCTTTTTGAGTGACGTGAAGGCGAAAAGTAGAAGTCGGTCCGGTTCCATCCACGCCGGACCGACAGCTCACCACGCTCGCCGTGGCAGCTTTTGTTTTTGCGAGTGGTCTGAATGACGGCTTCCGGGCTTCCCGTCACCCAAACGTTGAGCTGACGTGACGTGCGCATGCATTTTTAATGACATCGACGGCGCTCGCACCTTCGGCGGCCCGGGCGTAACGAGGAACAAGAGGGGGATTTGGGGGATTGTTAGCGGGAGAATGGCACCGACTCGTCATCATGTCCATCATTGCTTGTACGAGCTGAATGCTCGGAGCTTGGATTCTGAATGCTACGCCTTTTGTCCATCCAGATCCAGCTGAAGAAAAACAAGGCCTTCAGGCGTTTCAAGAAGCTTCAGGAAGCTCGACCCGAGTTCCGCGAGCACAAGCTGGAGGACTTGCTTCAACTGCCAATCGAGCGGATCCACCGGTGAGTCCAACCGCCGCCGACGTGTGCGGTCGATTGGTCGCCGTTTTTTGGTCGCCCGGACCGCGACAACGGGCGACCAAAAGACCGGCGCCGAAACAAGGTAAAACAACACGATCTACGCATCAATAAAAGCCAACAATGGCCATGAGCAGTTTCACTGAGCCGATGTGTGAGTGTATAATAAGAGTGTGTATGTACATGCGTTGTCCCTTTAAGAAGCTACAGCTTCAGTCAGGGTCTTCACAAGTTCTCCAACAAAAAGCAATAAAAGTCCGGGAAATTTGGAACTTTTCTTTAGCCTAATAATTAGGAGGGCATTAAGTATGACTAAATAGTAATTCGCAGTTTGTATTTAGGGAATTTGAGCAACGATTTAAATGGTAATTATCAATAACCTTCCGGGCGACCAAAAGACCGTGTGCGGCCGCCGACATAGTCCCATTTCCCCGTGTGGTGTTTTAACCGCAAATCGTAGTCTCTTTTAAACAATGGCGCTCTACTAACCTCCAACAATATGCAAAATCTGCTCACATCAATTGAAAGCATACTTGCATGCTAAGCATTAACTGCAACTATTATAAATCTAAGCGATAGGCCCCGCCTCCCTGTATTCCCCATGCACTTCAACGTGCTTACACTGGCGATAACCGTATTATTTTTACATCTTTAAGCACATCAGAGCCTTCTCAAAGGTATTCTTTTCCCAATGCACTGTAAATAAACAGTAGATTATTTTTACAGCAAACAATGCTGTTACTTTTCTTCAGTTTCTAACAAACTGTTTTGTTTTTTATTTATTTGATTTTTTATGATCACGTTTCCTTTCGCCACTTTTTTCCGCCACAATCTATCGTCTCGGTGACAGATAGAGTATAATTATTATGATTTGATGCAGCGCCCACGTAAGTACTCCGTCTGTCCGCAAACTGTCAAGATCTCGTTTGGTAAGCGCCGATTTGTGTTGGCTGTAATTTCACGCGGTCCTGATCTTGCTTGTTAATTAGTGGAACCAGAAAAGAAATCATGTGAAATGCGCTTTCAAGCACGGCGCGTTGGGTGACACTGCTTTATCAAGCCGCTTGTTTGCATCTTAATTAGGTATTGTCGTCGTCATTACAGATGTACGTATTATTAAGTCCTTGACAGGTTGCCTCTATCCAAATTGCCGCTGCCAAGACTGTAAACTTTTAGTTTGTTTTGTTTTTGAAACTCATCACCGGTGATCGACGCCCAATCCGTTTGAACTGGGAAAGTGATACGTTTATTAATAGGTATACTTTTTAATATAATATAAGGTAGGCATCGGGCACATCTCTGGCGTTAACTTGCAAGTGAGAATCGTCCTGGCTCGTCTTCGCCACCGTGACATTCTAAAGGACCGAATTCATCTGCCAATTTAAGACATCAAATCAAAACAATTACAAGGTTATCTATTCAATCCAATTGCATAAGCGAATAACACAATTAAGGTCTAAAAAAACTGCCACAACAATTGCATATCAGGTCGGAAACCAAAAACAACTGCGTAAGAATTTGCACAAGTAAGAATAATAATTTCTGTACAAGGTGAACCGAGCGACATTATTTCAGAATATGCGAGTATTTTCGGAAGTTGATTCGATGATCGCCATCTGCCGGAATCCAAGTCAAAGCAATTTAAGAGTCCTTCACAGATCTTCATTGCGAACTCAGATCAACAGTCCTCGGCCCGGAACTTGGTGACCTGTCAGGTCAATAGTCCTAAAAACAATTAAATGTCCTCGGAGCCAGCTGCCATTGAGAGTGACCTCGAGCTTGCTCGGTCCCAAATTGAAATAAAGCTCATATACATATAATGATTAATAAAATTATATATAATAATATCCCAGAATAACCCCAACAAAAAGCCTGGCAAGAAATGTTTGCTGTCATCGGATTGGACGTCGGTCCATAGACTTAAATTCGTGGTAAAATAAAAATTGTAAAATGTCTACACAACCCGTTTAAAGACAAAACAAAACCGTTTTTGCAAAAAAGGTCAATTCAAATGAGTTCACAACATTAGTATTGATGACAAAATGATTGGATTTTTTTATTACACGTAATGTACAGCGTGCGTATACTTCTATCCCTGCTGGTAAAGCTACTTCATTAAAAAATGGCGGCGCAGCCATGTTTTCTGTTTAATAAAGTGCGGTCTCGGGCAATCGTTTACAGTCACTTGGAGAATTTGTAGAGGAATGAGCTGGGCTAATGAGCCAGAAGCTTTTTTTCCGCATGACTTATGGCGTGTTTTGTGAAATATTCAGCAGTCAGAGACGGACAATTGGGCAAACACGTCATTATGTCCTTGCGATTTCCAATTACCGCTGACACCTAATCAGTCTGGATCGCAACCTGCTGTCGCTCAGGTTTTCCCCGTCCACCCGCCGTCCTCGCCATCGATCCGTCTGTCGTCTTCGGCCTGGCTCGAGGGACGCGTCGCATTCTGCGCGGAGATCATCGTCCCCGGCCGGCGCCTCGTCTTCCTTCGTCGCTGTTTAAGCGTGACGGATGGCGAGCGACGCCCGGCCGGAGTGCCGATACTTATGCGCAGTTTGAGCCAGGAGAGAAACGGCGGCGGGCCTTGGGATCGGCGCGTTCCCGGCCCAGTGCAATTTAGCCCTACAAAGCGACGACCCGGTGCGAGGCTGGCTTCATATGAGGAGTCCCTTCTAGGTAAAAGGCATTGAATGGCGAAGGTCTCTGGGTCATTGTCACCCTCGCCGTGCATTGTGAGCCGTCTCGTCGGGCGTCGCGCTCCGCCGCCGTGCTCCCATTTCACGAGGCGGCCTTTCAAATGAGGCGCTTTTGTGCGCTCGGTCACTTAAGCCGTCGTCTCCTAACGGCCCGCCGCGTCTCGGGAAGGCTCCTCTGCGCAAGGACAAACTTTTGATTCCTTTCTTTTGAGGCATTTTCTAAAAGATGTGCTCCGCGGGTACCGCACTGTTATTTTCTTCCCAGCCGCGTACGCCATTGTTTGCAGCAAATCAAAGGCCGCCACTGGTTTCGTCGTTTAGGCGACTCCATTTTCAGGAAGACGTCGTCGTTTAGACGTGCATTTGTTCTGTAGCAATTGTGTGTGTGTGTTTTTAATCGATTCTGCGATATCGGCTTGCATGACTTCGTTTTCGTCATTTAGGCGACTCCATTTTCAGGAAGACCTCGTCGTTTAGACGTGCATTTGCTGTGTAGCAATTGTGTGTGTTTTTTTAATCGATTCTGCGATATCGGCTTGCACGACTTCATATCCATGCAAAATTCCAATTTTGGGTGGAAATTCTAAACTGCAGGTGACTGCACTTCCAGTCCCGACCACTAGTTTGCAGCACGCCAAAGCTGAATACTACTGAAGTGATTATGGAGCTATTTATGTTATTACGTGTACGGCCGGTGTTGTTGGCGCGTGCAACCACCGTCTCGGCGCTTTGTGTAGAAAATACGGGAGCTGTTGGGAATATCTTATTGTCTCATTATCTTTCTTTGCTGTGGCGCTAATGAGTGGGACAGGGCAGCTTAACAAGTGAGTGTCATTTACATGATTAGAAATCGGCTGTAATAATGCTCATTACGGGCTTTCCTTTGTTACGCTGCTGCCGTAATTAGAATTTCGTCTCAACTTCTTCGGGGGGCGAAAAAAAAAAACAAGGGCGCTCGTTGCTAATAATGTCTGCAATGCATTTGTTACTACAAGATGATACAAGGAAAGAAGGAAGTGGAATTATTTCTTCTTTTTAAGTGTGGCTTAATTGATGTAGGCTTAATTGCAGCTTGTTAGGCATTCATTTCATTTCTAATCAGTAATTGAGTACATGCCCTCCTTTTGCTTCTTACAGCCCTTCCCCCCCAGCACCCCCGTTAAGGCCCTGCAAAATGAATGCGTGTTTCCACCCCCATCCAGGTGCCCCACTCGTAGACGTCCAATCCGTTTTTTTGACTGTATAGGCAGCCATCTTTCGTCTCCCAGTTCTAAGAGATTGGGCAGCCTGTCCGTTCAGTACAACGCCGCTCTTTGAATATCCCAAAACGAGCCTTTATGGCTTTATTTGGTCAAACAGAAGGAAAAGAAATGCTCAAGCATGGCCACTCGATAAGCGTACTTTCCACAAGGCCGTCCCATATTGTGTGCATAATGAAAGATTGAATTGACTACAGGAGAAAATCTATTTAAACCATCATCACGTCTCATTATTTCAAAAGAGAGAAAAAGAAGCAAAAGTAGGGCATTCATTTAAAAAAAAATGTTTTTATTGGATTTAGGAGAGACACCATCCACGCACAATATGGGAATGAACCATTTGAGATGGGTTATAAGGAATAGTTTTCACATTAAACACAAGTAACAACTAGAAAGAGCTTATCTTTGATTTATTAGCGACAAATTGTGTGTTAAGCACTTGCCGGTCTTCTTACCAGCTGGATGACCTCACGCAATGGCCTCGCCATGTCCCTGAAACTCGCTCGGATGGCGCAAAGAAAAGCCTATAGAGGCGGGCAATGTATAAAAAAATAAATCAGTACATTTCAAGGCTTAATCGTTGCAGGGGAATAAAAAGATGAACATAACGTGACGCCGACTCGCTACGTTTCTTATCAAGTCTGATAAGGGATTGTATTGCGTGCTTGTCTTAGTGGATTTTCTATATTTTGCGTGAGTCATTGATATTTACGACATCATTGTATTTTGTAAAATCACATTTATTTCAGTTTTATAACTTGAATAATAAGGCAACTTTTGCCACGCATGACAATGTAGTACAGACGCAGTACTAGTACTGTAAAACTGTACTACGCTGAATGATGCCATACAGTGCTACCGCATCATTTATGATGAAAAAAAAGAAAACTGCAATCGTCATTAGATAGCTTCTTTCGGCCAGTTTCTAGTAAATCTCTCTCTCTCTAATGTATGTATACAGTACTGTATGTATTCTCTCCATTTTATTAAATGTTTTTTTCAGTACAAACCAATGCGTGTTACTTATACAAGCCTTAAACATACAAATGCACTTGTATAAACCTTCAATATACTTATATAGGCCTTAAACATAAATTATAATACTAAATATAGCACTGAGCAACTTATGAACAAATTCAACTTATGAACAATCGCTCGGAACCTAACTCGTTCGTAAGTGGGGGAGCGTCTGTACCTCTTTATTCTTTAAAGAGCATTTTGTTGCTACGCCAACACTAACCGAGGCAGATCGGATAAATCAATAGTGAAGCAGATTTGGATGGATTTAATCAATACATCCCGCCATTGTGTTTTCTCAGGTATAAAGGTTTGCTGCAGGAGATGACTGCCAACACCAGTCCCGATAACCCGGAGTTCCAACAGCTTTCACGTAAGTGCCTCTCGCCATTGTGCTCTTGTAATCCTCAAGGTCACCCTCTTTTTCTTTTTTGTCAAGTGATAAATACTACATCCCTTTTCTTAAGTGTGTGATGGGGCTGTTTGCCTTCGCAAGTAATTTTCACGACCATTTAAATGGCGGGCGGCAAAATGCAGACATGGGAAAAAGGGCCTAGCGTACATCGTCCTCTTCATTGGACTGCCTTTGTCCCGCGTTTGATTGGTGATTGTCGCGGCGCGGAAACTAAAGGCGGGGAAAGCTGCACGCCAACGCCGGCTCCGGTTTGATGTGGATTTTTGACCTAATTAATGGGGAGTGGATCAGAGGCTAGCTATTAAGCAGACGCCGTATTAATAAATAAAGTCCTCCGACATCAACACGAATCCCGATAACGACTCATTTCGCTCGTCAAATAAACAGCCGAGTCGACTGAAGTGCGGATGTACACAAGGAATTATTTATGTGTATCAATTAAAATCTCATTGCTGATGTGCTGCCTTTGCTTACAAGTTAAAACAGGCCGTGATTCTAAGATGAAGGTACGTCTCGGAGAGGTCTCCGCCATCGCCTTTTCCTTTTCTCATTAGCGATGTGTTTTTAAAGCCTGACGCTTTTTTTTTCCACGGGGGTCGGCCACGTTTGCGTCAAAGTCTGTAGCGTCGGCGCCATTGTATTGCAAAGGGAACTGTTTCGAAAAGACAAAATGGCGTGGCTTTCTCCTCCCATTTATCGTTGTAATTCCAGCTCCTTGGGACTTTGTCTTGGCGACCCGACGATCGCCGACGCGGCCCAGGTTTTGGCGTCAAAGTCCTCGCTGAAAAGAGCGCTTGTCGAGAAGCGTGGAGGTTTCTTCGGCGTGTTTAATGGGTTGGATGTATTATTAATGCCTGGGTCAGATCTGGTGTCAAGAATACGGTAATTAGAAGTGCTTGTTTTTTCCCAGGCAACCCGGATCAAATATTCCGAGCGCGCGTAACAAAGTCTACACGGATGCCTTGTTTGGTTTACATGGTAATTGTTGGGAAGTTAAGCGAGCCAATTAGGCGCTGATTATTTTGCTAAGGCACGTCACCGGAGGCCCCGCTTCGTCCAGATTTGTATTCCTCGGAACCAGAGTCCAAATGTCGCGCTCCCGGTTCCCATTCGCCCGGTCGTCGGATCGTTTATTTGTGGGAAAGAGCTACGTTTTAGCCATCCTGTTTGGTCATTGATAGGTTTATTAATAGGTATACTTTTTAATATAATATAAACAATACAAGGTAGGCATCGGGCACATCTCTGGCGTTAGCTTGCAAGTGATTAAAGCACATATGTAATAACATCCCAGAATAACCCCAACAGTCATCTATGCGTTTTGTAATGTATCCGTCCTTTGCTCCAGGGGCGGCGGCGGCGGTGGAGGACCTGCAGCATCGGATCCGGAGCAACGGTCGGCGGCGCCAGAACCACCTGCAGCTGCGCCGAGTGCAGAAACTGCTGAAGGGGTCGCAGAGCCAGGTGTTGGCCGCCGGTCAGTGAGACGGAACGGACTCTGATCCCGTATTCTTTTTCATCTCCTTCAAACGCCGTCGATGCATTTATGGAGTAGCTTTTGCGGGCGGGGCCAGCGCGTGCTTAACTGCCCCCCCCCCCCCGGCTTAATTATTTCCCCTCTTCCCCACTTGTGGCCCTTTTCTTGGCGTCGTGGGTCCCCGGGGACGTCGGCCCTCCTTGTCGCTCCCCGCCGCCGTCCCCCGGGACCAATTAGAGCCCGCTCTCATCTCGCCGACTCTCTGATAAAAAAAAAGGCAGCCAAAGTGTGGGTGTGTTTCCCAGATACGGTTAAGAATCGTGTGTGCCGCTTTGTTTGTTTTCTCGGATATCGCGAGCCCATTTTCTGTCCGGATAAAGTTGGAAGATAAAACGCGCCCGTTAGTAGCAACGTTCATTTGAATCCTCAGGATCGAACTTGACGTCTCCGAAGCGCATCCGTTTCAGTACGGCGGACGGCGGCAGCTTTCCGACGCTTGAGCAAACGCGCAACACGTTAGCGCCGGAGCGTGAATACGAAGCGGCGGCGGCGGCCCGATGACGCCTCCGCTTGATTGATTACAAAAAGGCGGAATGAATTAACTGTAAGTACGGCCAGCCTAATTGCGGCTCCTCTCCAAAGTTTTCTGGAATGGTAAGCGCTAATTAAAGGAGCCAGGTTCTGGGCGGGCGGGCGATGGGCAAAGTCCTATCTCCCCGCTGTTTTTCCATGCGACACCCGTGGCATTTTAAAAGCAATTTGACCCTTGCACTTCATCTCAACATGTAGCGGAAAATGTCCTCGCCGGGCCCCAAAGGCAGAGCCGGGGCCGCCTAGGCTAACTGGGGTAATTACAAAAAAAAAATACCCCGGACCCACGTCGCCGTGTTCGTCTTTATCTAGCCAAATGTCAGCGCGTTGCCACGGTTATGGCGTCGGCAATCAAAGAGATGAGCGGCGGCTACGTGTCTCTAGTGTAACTGGCACGGTTTTCCCCTGGGTCCAGTATGTTGGGGTTATTCTGGGATGTTATTAAATGTGCATTAATCATTAATATGTATAAGAGCTATATTTTAATTTGGGCTATATTTTAATTTGGGACCGAGCAAGCTCGAGGACACTTCCCCCCGCAGCTGGCTTCGGGGACATTTAATTGTTTTCAGGACTATTGACCGGACAGGTCACCAAGTTCCAGGCCGAGGACTGTTGATCTGAGTTCGCGATGAAGATCTATGAAGGACTCTTAAATTGCTTTGACTTGGATTCCGGCAGATGGCGATCATCGAATCAACTTCCGAAAATACTCGCATATTGTTTTAAAATACTGTCGCTCGGTTTTTACCTTATATGGAATTATTATGCTTACTTGTGCAAATTCTTACGCAGGTCTTTTTGGTTTCCGACCTGATGTGCAATTGTTGTGGCAGTTGTTTTTTGACCTTAATGGTGTTATTTGGTTAGCTTATGCAATTGTTTGAATCAGATTACCTTAAGTGTTTTGATTATGCGCGACTAAATGGACAGAGGAGGATGCCGTTTCTTCAGAATGTCACGGTGGCCAGGACGATTCTCACTTGCAAGTTTCAAAGCTGGAATATGTCAACGATGTCTCTCTGCTTTTATTAAAGTATACTTATTAATAACACTATCACAGTATGTATGTAAAACTGAAAGGTGTCTCTCGTGCAGGGAGGTGGTACATCCGCGAGGGCTGGCTGAAAGTGGTGCCCGCCAAAGGATCGGACGCCAAAGCCAGGATGTTCTTCTTGTTCTCGGACATGCTGCTGCGGGCCAAGCCGCGCGCCACCGACGGCCAAAAGTTCGCCGGCGAGCACGCCTACCCGCTGCGAGAGTGTACCGTGGAGAAGGTCTTTGGCAACACCAAGGGCAAAGGTGGCCTGCTCAGCGTGAGTCCTAACAATTGATTGATTGCATCAGCGTAGACATAAAAGTACATTTATATCCATTTCATTTGGCACTCAAGTAAACATGTGGCCTTTCATTAAAACAATTTCTCAATGTTTAGTGCAAACCGGCTTAAATGCAAGATTCTAAAAATTAAAAAAATAATTGATGTAGAGCAGGGGTCCGGAACCTTTTTGAAAGAGAGAGCCATAAACAATTCATATTTTCAAATATTATTCCTTGAGAGCCATAATCACAATTTAAAAGTCAAAACACATGAAAATTTGCATTTTTTTTTTGTCATTTTACATCTTTTAAAGTACAAAAAGTCAGCCACTGACACTAACTAGTGGACGCGAAAGGAAGTGCAGTCATGTGTTGATTATTTCCACCAAAAGCAAGAATTTCAATTCAGAGACTTGCACGAGCTAATGTTCCGATATATCGCCGTTATCGATTTTTAATTTTTTTAAATTTATTTTTTAAACCTTTCACAATTCAGCATTAGCGAACAAAGCTAAACTGCACGTGTGTATCAACTCACGCAATTGTGAGCGTGCTGCGGCAGGTGTAGCGACATCTGGTTAGCCAATCGAGTAACACATTCCCACTTTTGACGCGCCACGCGTCAAATTCTTGGTGCGTGACAGTGGCGGGGTTTGACGATAAAACGTGAAGTTTGTCAGATTTGGGGGGAGTGTTGCTTACTTGCTCCTTCAAAGCAACTTAAAAAGAAGGAAAAGAAAAGTTCCCCGTTCAGCTCCCTTTGGTCGGTCGGAGTTGTCTCTGCGCGCAGCTGCCGGCTGACAAACGGCGCCTAAATGATGTAGTCGCTGTCATGAAACATTCAACGGAACGAGTCGCGCGTCATTGAGCGAGCAACCAAAGCGTTTATGCGGCAAGTGTTTACTGCCAATGCGGCGCCGTATCAATATTCATTTGGGCTGGCTTGTTGCGAGCGCTCCGACGCTGCGCCGCTGCTAACGGGAGCCGCTAGCTTAGGTAGCGCCAATTGCGCTATTCAATGGCTTCTCCCGTGAGCTTTTAATCGGGTCAACAAACAGTCGAAAACAAAGGCACGGCAGCGACTCGGTTCAGCAACGAGTTTATCGTTAGCACGCTAGCAAAATTGCTCGCCGAATCTTGAGTCAGCTCCTATATTGAATTAAAAGCTTTATTGTCATTGTAAACACGTTGTGTATTGGACTAGACCAGGGTCGGGAACCTTTTTGATGGAAAGAGCCATAAACAATTCATATTTTTTAAATGTTAATCCTTGAGAGCCCTGCTCCGAATTTAAAAGTCAACATACATGAAAATGTGTGCCTTTTTTAGTCACTTTACCACTTTTAAAGTACAAAAAGTCTCTGAATTCTTTTGACAACATTGTTACGTTGTTGCTAATCAATGAGTATCAATGAGAAAATCCATGCAAAAGAGTGTCATGAAAAAAAATGATTAGAAGGCGCTGGGGTAGTGTCAATGCCATAATACCAACGCAACGCTCCTATTCCTGCGCTTTCTCACCAGCAGTTTCCATAGTTTACCTCACAGGTTAACGGAGAGCCATATGCACCCATCAAAAGAGCCATATGTGGCTCCCGAGCCATAGGTCCCCACCCCTGGACTAGACCAAATGTTATAGTATCCTCAGCTGAATACATACTAATTCACCTAAAAAAGAATGTTCACATTCCAAAATAAATCCCCGGCGTGGTCTTGTGAGAAGCGACGTATTTACCCTCGTTAGCCCGCTAGCAAAAGTGGGCTAAATCGTTGTCAGAAATCCAATTTTTGAAGGGGAAAAAAAAAACTCATTTAAAATTAGCGCACGCATTATTTGGAGCAACGCGGCCAAGGCTGGCCAGATAACGGCTGCCTTGTTGGATCAGATTAGGCGGCAGATCCATCTCTTCCGGCCCTCCAGTAAATACATCTTCCTCAAGCCCCGTCGCCGCGTTTGGCCGACCGACCGACCGACCGACGCCTTATCTAATGGCAGAAATGGCATTTCATTAGCCTCTTATCCGGCCCAATGCAAACTGGGATAGCATTAGCCCTAATTTCTCATAAGGACACATTATTGATCCCGGGCCACACTACCTGAGGGAAAAAAAGAAAGAAAGAAAAAAAAAAAGAAAAAAGGTCTGTCAGCACCCCGGGGCTCTCCTCATCCGCTGCCATGAAGAATTAAAGCTAAATTAAATTTGACAGCTGTAAATGCCATGGCAATCTATATGCAAAGTTTGCGAAAGCATAAAAAAAATCACTTTTATTAAAATTTATTGTATTTCCTCCCTCCCTTCTCTCCATCAGGGTTGTTTGTTTTGTGACTCACCCTCGTTTTTTTTTTTTTTTCTTTTACCTCCTTCAACTTTCTTTTTCTCCCTTCCTTCACTGCTGGAATATTTTCCCACATGCCCGACAGAATTCCTTTGATGTATAAATAATGGAGGCAAACGATGTGCGGCGCGCTCCGTCGTCCTTATTATACAAAGTCATTTCTACCTAAGAGGGTCAGATTTCCTAACAAATCCCTAATTGCCGCACAGAAGGAGAATCTAGTCAAGCGTGAGTGGAGTGCCGAGTCCTTTCATTCCATAATGTGTTTGAAAAAGGAACGTTTTGGAAATCGATTTCATGTATAATAAAAGACTACTGCTCTGTTTATATATATATATATATATCTACGGGAAAATAGTAGAGTCGGGGGCTGCTTGCCGTAGTTGTCCTGTTGACTGATTTATTTGATTTTATCGTGATAACAATTTTAGTATTGGTCCATATATAAAGCGCACTGGATTATAAGGCGCCCTGTCTATTTTGGAGAAAATTGAAGACTTTTATGTGCGCCTTATAGTCGTGAAAATACGGTATATATACACATACATAATGTAAGTTAAGCTTGTAAATTCCTTGCAAATAGTCTTGAAATGGATCAATATCTCATCACCAAACAAACTTGTAGTTCCTTCGTCTCAAGTCTGCAGCTTCAGCTTCGGGTAAATGTAAAAGGTCATTTCATTTTGGGAAAACTTGATTTGCTCTTTAAAAAAAAAGTCTTTGATAGCTCCCTGTTTTACCCCAATGCGTGCTAGGAAATGTCTTGCGGCTGGCTAATGGGGAGGTGGGCTATTATTACTCTAATGGGGAGATAGCCCCTTCCATATATTTACTGTGATTGCCTGCCTCCTGCTGTTTATAGGACGATATTGCAATTCTACGTGGACTTTCAGTGGAGTTACCGAAGCTATAAAAAACAAATTGCCGTGACATTAATGTCCAGTCCCCCCAATATTTACTGTGGGGCAGTGTATATCCTTCAAAAGAATAGTCATTTGGAAAGCATTCTACATTCATAGTTCACTTTACAGAGGTAAAGAATGATATTGAATTGAATGGAATGCTTTTATTGTCTTTATACTAGCATAATGAGTGTCACAGCATTGTTTAATTCAGCGATTCCTTCTTTGAACACCAGTGGGAGCCCTCTAACTTGACCTTCCATGCTTTCTCTTGCAGCTGACTTTTGCCAAAGCCAAACTCCTGCTCATGTCAAGCGACCCGGAGGATTTTAACGACTGGTACCAAAGCCTGTCCTCGGCAGTCAGGTACGTACCGACTGCTCGCTCCCAAAAATCGGACTCTGCAGTAGTCGAGTCTGCTTTGAGGTGCTGGCGTTGATCAGCAGGTAGTCTAGCCAGAGGCCAGAGGCAGCCCAAAAGCGTCAGCAAAGGCCAGCGACATTAGAAGGACCCCGCGACCCTGCCGCCATACTATCTAGACCGGTACACGGTCGATTGGTCGCCCGGAAGGTTATTGATAATTACCATTGAAATGGTTGCTCAAATTCCCTAAATACAAACTGCGAATGACTATTTAGTCATACTTAATGCCCTAGTAATTATTAGGCTAAAGAAAAGCTCCATATTTCCCGGACTTTGATTGTTTTTTGTTGGAGAACTTGTTAAGACCCTGACTGAACTGACGTAGCTTCTTAAAGGGACAACGCATGTACATACAAACTCTTATGCTACAGTCACACGTCGGCTCAGTGAAACTGCTCATGGCCATTGTTGGCTTTTATTCATGCGTAGACCGTGTTGTTTACCTTGTTTTGTCGCCGGTCTTTTGGTCGCCCGTTGTTGCGGTCGGGGCGACCAATCGACCGCACACGATCTAGACCCCCTACACACACACCTCCACCCCGACCTTGCCACGCTAATGACTTGATCCCGTTGCACAGAAGGAGCGAGGGAGGCGGCGTCAAAATCCCAAGACCGCCACGCGGACGCTCCCCAAAACTCCGGGGAGCGTAATTAACGGTCGAGCGGGCCCGTCGGGTGCCCGCCTCTTTCAACCATTGATTTCCGCAACGCTTGACTGACACGCCTGAATGGCCTCTATTATTTTTAACGAGAAAATTACCCGGCAAAGTAATGTCGTCTTCTTTTCCGGGGCCGCCGCCGCCTCGCTGACGGGTACGTGGTCTTGGGCTGGTCGACGGGGGACTTCATTAGCGACTAAATCAATGCTCGCTGGCACTAAATGAACGATGAGCTCCGCCAAGGCCGCGTGGCATCGCGTCACGCTCGCTAGGGATGCCCCGGATGCTAAACACCCTTACTTAGCTTTCGATTGGCCGTCTTGCCGGGCATTTTTTTGCAGGAAGCTGCGGCCCGAGTCGACGCTCGTCTTGGGGCGAGAGGATCGGGAACCGGGACCTCTCGGCTCGGCCCCCGGCGGACCGGGCGACGACGGCGGCAATCGGAAGAGGAACATGGTTATTCCTTCAAATGATGATCTTACAACTCATTGAGGATTTGTTTTCCCTCCATTCTTGGACCCTGACGTTAGCTCTGCACGCAGGTGAGTAATGACCCCGGCGAGGCGACTGGCGGGGCAACTAGCGAGTGGGACAGCAGCGCCCCCAAAAGGATAAAAGAGGACGCTTGGGATGACAGGTGCGCCATTCCGTTCTTTTCACCCGAAGAATCAGTGTTCCGATGGAGTCTTTTGAATAGGATTTGTTTTCGATCCGACAGTTGGGAGGCGTCCACGTCGACCTGCGTTCTCCTCTGAAAGACTTCTTTTCCGTCCTTCCGGAAAAGAATTCCACGTGGAGTCCTCCAGAGACGGTCGGAGAGTTTGTATTCTTTCAGACTTTTTCATGATTTGATTTTTTTAGGACCAAATTCAACTCCTGTGCAATACTAGCCATCTTATACGGTGCCACCTTGATAAATATACCAGATGTCCCTTTTTAATGTTCCTTACTTTTTCTTAATTTGGCCTTCTCACTCCAATGGGCATGTCTCATATTTTTTAAACTCCAAATCAGCTATATTCATATATGTGATCATTTTGTTTTTATATATCTATATATATCCGTGTATCCATTTATATTTTAACCGTACATACATTAGTAAACACTTGTATAATGATAAAATAAAATGAAATTCTACGTTGACTGCCATGAGATGCTTGGATTGATTTGATCGTCAGTTTAATTCAACACAGTCGTTGAAGCCAATCAGGATTTCACTCATTTCCCAATAAAATGGAGGTTGTAGTCTTTAGTGGTTTCCATTTTTTTAAATCATTGTTCAATTGCAGGATAGTTCAGCATTGGCGGTGGCACTTAATTCAAAACATTTGGTCTTTAGGAATCGTACTTGTCAAAACGGCATTATACCGCCCCCTGCGGGACAATAGAATGTAATGCACCCAATGCTCCTTGTTAACCTGTTTTGACGAAAAAGAAACCTGTAATTTCATTCATCGTCCATGGCTCTTATCGGGGTTCGAAGATATAAATATCGTCCATTTTTCAAGTTCATCTTATTTAAAAGATCACTTATACAGGTGCGTGTTTTTTTCGTTGGTTGTTTGTTATGTTTCCTCAGGTAAGTGACGACGTCGAACCACAGCCGGAAGTTTTCTCCGAAATTGACGTTTCCTTTCGTTCTGTACATGTACACACTCGACTAGCCAGCCGCAGATGAACTTCGACGTCAAGCATTAAATCGACGCTTCACTCGGTGGATTTGTGACCAAAGCGTGAAACTATGAAACTCGTCGAGGGCTTTTGGGTGCTTGTGTGTGTGTCGTGGTCGTCGGCGCTGCGACCCTTCACGTCGGCTCCCTACAACTGCTCCCAGCAGGTCAGTTCCATTTAAAAAAAATAAAAATAAAATGCGTGTTCAAGTTGAAATTTTTGAAATACAGCCGCTGTTGAATGAATAGTCCTCCACGTCTCGCCAAATTTAATATCAGCCTGTTTCCTGTGTTTGTTTTTTCAGGGCCTGAGATGTGATGTCAGTCTAAGTGAGTCTCCCTTTCTCCACTATATGTACTATATTCTTAAGGGGAAACCTATGGCCCGAGAGCCACCTGTGGCTCTTTTGATGGGTGCCTTGGGCTCTCTGCTAACTTGTCAGGTTATGTACATCTATGTGTATGTGTATGTATATGTATATGTATGTATATATGTATGTATATATGTATGTATATATGTATATATATAAGCACATATATATGTGTATGTACACGTATGTGTATATATATTTCAGAAACGCGCTTATTTATTTACATATTTATTCATGTATTTATTGCATGCATTTATTTATTAACCCACTTATATATATATGCATATATATATACATATATATGCATATATATACATATATATGCATATATATATCAGCAACACGCTTATTTATTTAATATTTATTCATGTATTTATTTATTAACTTACTTATTACCTATCTATTTATGTCTAAAATGCCTTTCCTATTTCTGCACGGGATGAATAAAGTTATCCAATCCAATCCAAAAAAAAATGAATCTTCTTCAAGGCACCCATTTCCGTGTATTTAAATTTGGAGTATTGTTCTCAAGGAATAACATTTGAAAATAGCAATTGTTTCTAGCTCTCTGTCCAAAAAGTTCCCTTTTACTTCCACGGCATCCCAGAATGACACTGGAAACCATCTTTTTTTGTTTGTACAGATAACTGCCTGCTGGACAAGAGCTGGCTGAAAGTCCGGAATTACACTCCCAGCGGCCCGCGGGATCTGGCGCTGTCCGTGAGCGCCATCCCGGACCCAGCGGGACGTTTGCAGCCGCTCCTGTTGGCCAACTGGACGTTGAGGGACGACGGTGAGTGGAGGACAAACGTTTGGAACGGGCCAGCGCTCTAAAACCACGCCGTCCGCAGGCAGTATCCGTTACCTGAAAGCCACCGAACTTCACGTGGTGGTGGAGGCGACCAATCGGCATCTCTGTGTCCGATATTCTTTTAAAGACAAGCTGCGAATGAGGAATCCCCATGATGAGAAGGTCATTTGTCTTTTTTATTTTTTTAAACGACGAACCGGGACTCTCGTTTTCAGCCGTGGTTTTTCGCCGTGGTTTTCAGTGGTCCTTCTCCGCAAACATGCTGGCGTTGGACCCCGGCCACACGTACTGGGTTTCTGTCTTCAACATCCCCAAACCGGAAATGGGCCACAGCGACTACGACGTCCGTAAAAAAGTCGCCGTCCCGGGTAAGTGTCCGCTGCCGCCGCCGCCGCCGCGGCTCAAATCGCCAGCGTTCAATCTCCCGTTCTCTTTTGTAATAAGGATGTCAAGATCCGTCCATGCGCGCCACCCAGTTTTGCGTCGAGCGAGGTAAGTCACCCACCATTTGTGGCGTCCCCACGGCCGGCTGATTGTTTTCCCGCCGACTCGTAGGAAGCCTGTGGGAGTCCGACATCGGCCTGCTCGGGGAAGACAAAGACGGACTGACTGTCAGCTTCAGTCCCGACCCGCGCTGCCAAGAATACCTGATCATCGTAAACTGCGCCTCCGTGCAACACACGGCGAGCGCGGCAAAGGTCAGTGGCGTCAAGTCGAACAACCGATTTTTACCGCTAACGACGGCGATGACAAATTTGCCGACTCTCGGACAGGTCAACCAGACCCGTCTGAGTGTCTGGTTCAGCCTGGAGAAATGGCCCAGATCCTGCTGCCAATTTGACGTTTGGGTAAGGAACACGTGACCGTCGTCTTTTGCCAAGCGTGCGCTGTCAGTTTGGGGTACACGGTCGATTGGTTGCCGGTCTTTTGGTCGCCCGGAAGGTTATTGATAATTACCATTGAAATGGTTGCTCAAATACCCTAAATACAAACTGTGAATGACTATTTAGTCATACTTAATGCCCTAGTCATTATTAGGCTAAAGAAAAGCTCCATATTTCCCGGACTTTGATTGTTTTTTGTTGGAGAACTTGTTAAGACCCTGACTGAACTGACGTAGCTTCTTAAAGGGACAACGCATGTACACACAAACTCTTCTACACTCACACGTCGGCTCAGTGAAAGTGCTCATGGCCATTGTTGGCTTTTATTCATGCGTAGACCGTCTTGTTTTAACTTGTTTTGTTGCCGGTCTTTTGGTCGCCCGGACCGCGACAACGGGCGACCAAAAGACCGCGACCAAAGGACCGCGACCAATCGACCGCACACGGCCATTTTGTTTTTGTTCAGATAAAGCCCCTGTTTCCAAAATGTGGCCAAGACTGCACCCGTCACACCAAAACGCTGCACGTTTGTTCGGCCTCGGCAGGTAAGGGACCCAATGTTGACCAAAAAAAATGCGGCAGCAACCGGCATTTTGGCCATACGAATTCCACGTCCAAAATGGCGGATGGCGCATTAACCCCACCCAAATGTTTCCGTCCACAGCCAATTCCGCAGACGCCCCGAAGCCTCCTCGATACCGGGCCGCGGTCGCGTGCGCGGCGTTGCCGTGCGTCGCGGGCCTGGCCCTTTTTCTCTACGCCCGGCGCCGGAAGCCAGGTTAGTCCCGCAAACGGGAGCCGGCGTGTCCCCACCCGGAGTCACCCGCGTTTGTGCGGCCCGCAGGCAAGGTGGGCGCCGGCCCGGTGGCCCGCGGAGACGAGCGAGAGCCCCTTCCCCGGAGCCCCAAGGTGTTGGTGGTCTACTCACAGGACCACCCGCTCTACCGGGACATCGTGCTGAAGCTCTGCGCCTTCCTCCGGGCCGAATGCGGCGCCGAGGTGCTGCTGGACCTGCTGGACGGCGCCGGGCTGGGGGCGCTGGGACGCCTGCCCTGGCTGGAGCGCCAGCGGCGGCGGCTGAACCGGCCCGGCGACAAGGTCCTGGTGCTGTGCTCCCGCGGCGTCCAGGCCAAGTGGCGCGCCATGTGCGGCCAGCGCCGCGTCCGGCTGAGGGAGGACCTCCTGTCGCCCAGCGACGACATGCTGACGCCCTTCCTCAACCTCTTCCTGCCCGACATGCAGCGGGCGCGCCAGCGCGGCAAGTACGCCGTGGCCTACTTCAGCGACGTCAGCGGCGAGCGGGACGTGCCCTCGGTGCTGGACGCCGCCGTCAAGTACGCGCTGATGAAGCACTTTGAGGAGCTCTACTTTGGCCTCCTGGACGTGGAGAAGTACCCGCCGGGTGGGGTCCGCCGCATCCGGGGCCTGGCCGAGGACGAGTACTTCAAGTGTCCCTCCGGCCTGGCCCTGAAGGAGGCCATCCGGACCTTCGCCGCCTACCAGAGGGCCAACCCGGACTGGTTCCAGAAGGAGTGCGTGGAGCGCGAAGAGGACCTCCCGTCGCCCACCGCCGGGCCGGTCGCGCTCCGGGGGCCGCCCCTTCTACGCTGCGCCCCTCTCCTCAGAGACGCCCTTCCCCTCTACCAATGCCGAGCGCGGATCCAGGCCAAGGGGGACGCCGTCCGAGTCTTCACGCCCGACCCGAACGCGGAAATGGCCGGGCCCTGGGCGGCCGAGCCGGTCCGGCCATCCCGCGGCGACCCCCCTCGGGAGGACGGGCCCGGCGATTTGGTTCCCCCCGCCGACGAGTCCTCCTCGCCCCTCCTCCGCTCCGGTCCCTCCCCGGAGCCAAGAATCCAGCCCGAAAGGAAGCCCGGCACCAACGGCGGTTCGGATCAAGGCTACATCTCCAAAATGCCTTCCCCGCTGGGAACCGGCGAGGAGGGCGATCCGCTGGTGGCTCTGGCCAGACTGCAGGAGGAACTTTTTCTGCAAACTCTGGATAGCTCCCACTCCGACCTTAATACAGAATCTGTGCTCTGAAGGCCGAACGTTTGAAATAAAATGCACTTTTCCAGCGAAATATTTATTGGACCTCCATCGCACAATATCATCTACGGCACGCGGACCACGGCGCTACAGAGTTACGGCACGCGACTCCACCAAGTGTAGGTAGTATCAAGTATCAAGTGTAAGGGAAAAGTATCAAAACACCAATGTTGTCCAATTTTTTTCCGGGCACGCCCATTGAATGTCTTTT
The DNA here is from genome assembly GCF_051989625.1 of Stigmatopora argus. Taxonomy (NCBI): domain Eukaryota; kingdom Metazoa; phylum Chordata; class Actinopteri; order Syngnathiformes; family Syngnathidae; genus Stigmatopora; species Stigmatopora argus. The sequence goes on along the minus strand of NC_135409.1, from coordinate 7,678,264 downwards.
GGTTATTTGAAGAAATCACGTGCGCTTTACGTGGATGCTTTTCAGCGTGAAGAAATGGTGCCAAGCAGTCCGAAAGAAAGAAAGAAAGTTACGGGAAGCCGTCAAAGTGAAGTGAAGAAAAGCACCGGAAGCGGCAAATTTCATCGACTCGTCGCGTGACCTACTTAGGCGGTCATCGACAGGAAGTCTGCGCTTTGCGCCATTGCGAATGTGCCGGTGAATGGTTGAGAGGGTTTCGTCTGCGTTGCCATGGCAACTGCCCGGAAACGCCGCTGGAGGAGAAAATCAATTGGACACGATAAAAGCAGACTCAACTGTGCGTGCACGGGCCTAAAATGCCATCTTGACCACTTTTTATACATGTTCCGTGAAGTCTTTTCCCATTTGATTTCCTTATTAAAAATGATTTCATTCAAAAAAGTGAGTTCATAAATCTGATTTGAGTGATCACAGAACAAAAGTTGTACGCCAAGGTACCACTGTGTGACTATACAGCAAAGTGATCCTCAAGGGCCACTGTGGGTGCAGGTTTTTGTTCCAAGGGATTCCAGCACAGTGGGGGTGCTGAAACCAGAAGCACCTGACAGCAATCCACTGATTGCATACGTGCAAAAAAAAAAAGAATCAACAATTAGTAATGCACAATCTCACCCTGTTTAGCATTAAGTAGGTTTCAAAGAAAATAGAGCACTTATAGGACTATATTTCAAATTGGGCAAAGTCCATCAAGGCATTTTCTGGCCACAGAACCCTTTTTTTTAAATTAAAACTATATTGACAGTACCATGTAAAACCGCTCAAATTGTCCAGTGCACATTTTGTTCATAAGCGAAGGCTGACCGTGGACACTTGAAACATTTCACGTCGGTATCGGGGCACGTGGACGTACGACGGGAAGACTACGGCGTCTACGCTAAGTCAGGACGAGCACGAACTTGCAGACCACGCCGTCACCGATAATAAATAGCAAACGATGAATAGCGCGTTAGCTTAAATAGCACCACGAAGACATTGGAGTGCAGGCACAAAAACACCACACGTGGGAAGACGGTTGCAAAGTAGTGCCACCGTCCGATCGTCCCCATTGGCCGGCGGCGCCCGAGAAGACGGAAAGGCCGTTCGGGCGGAGATAAAGTCCACGGAGAGATCCAACGTCTCTCAACTGAAACCATCTCGTGACCGAGCTGCTTCGTCAGAAGGGGAGATTATTTCAGTGTCAAAACGCCAGCGGCGTGTTTTGGAACCATAAACCAGGGGTAGGTCATACCTACCCGTGTACGGTCGATTGGTCGCCGGTCTTTTGGTTGCCGGTCTTTTGGTCGCGGTCTTTTGGTCGCCCCGACCGTGACAACGGGCGACCAAAAGACCGACGACCAAAAGACTGGCGACAAAACAAGGTAAAACAACCCGGTCTACGCATGAATAAAAGGCAACAATGGCCATGAGCACTTTCACTGAGCCCAAGTGTGAGTGTAGAAGAGTTTGGATGTACATGCGCTGTCCCTTTAAGAAGCGACGTCAGTCAGGGTCTTACAAGTTCTCCGACAAAAAACAATCAAAGTCCGGGAAATTTGGAGTTTTTCTTTAGGCTAATAATGACTAGGGCATTAAGTATGACTAAATAGTCATTCGCAGTTTGTATTTAGGGAATTTGAGCAACCATTTAAATGCTAATTATCAATAACCTTCCGGGCGACCAATCGACCGTGTACCATACCTACCATATACTACCAGGTAACTTTTGGGACAAGTTGGCGTGGAATTAGTGGGAAATTTTGGGTCCGGCCGGCGGATGTCGTCGGCCGGGTCTAAGATTGGGCGACCGCCAGGGTGTTGACGTAGCCGTGCGGGCACATGTCGTTCTCGGAGACGCCGCGGGAGAAGCGGGCCCGGCGGCGAGCGCGTGCGGCCACACACTGCTCGCTCAGCTCCAGCGCGCCGCACGCCAGGAAGAAGACGTTCTTGAACATGAAGACGGAGACGGGGCCTTGCTGCGCGTACACCTGGAAGCAGCGCACGGCCAGCAGGGGCGCGTTGACCAGCAGGCCCGCCGAGACCAGTCGGGCCCAGAGCCAGCGCCGCCGCGGCGCCGAGGCGGCCAGCTCGTACAGCCAGACCACCGGGGCGGCCAGGGCCGCCAGGTAGACGGCGGTGGCGGCGTGCTTGAGGTAGGGCGCCGGGATCGGGGCGCCGTCCCCGCCGCCGTTCCCGGTCCGGAGCAGCGCCTCCACCAGGGAGAAGCTGTCCAAGAGATCCAGGCAGGTGGCGGTGAAGCAGCTCTGCGAGCGGTGCCTGGCCGCCCCGTTCAGGTCCTCGGCCACGGCGTTGAGGAGGCAGAAGAGCAGGGGCGTCGACAGCAGGATGACCGCCTTGAATCCCGTCAGCCCCAGCGGCACCTCGGCCGCCACCAGGTCCAGGATGGAGGTCTCCAGGACCAGCGCCGCCTTGGGCGTGAGGGCCATGACGTGGACCAGCCAGGCCAGGTAGGCGTAGGTGAACTCGCCCAGGTGACCGCCCGCCCCGCCGTGGGCCGAGCCCTTCTGCCGGAAGCCGCAGGCCCGCTCCCGCTTGCCCCGCGCGTTCTTCACGAAGAACAGAGCCCAGCCGGAGACCACCACCAGGTCCGTGGCGATCCACGAGCACCAGTAGAGGTCGGTGAAGGCGATCAGGTAGAAGTCCAGGAGGCCGCCCTGCGACACCAGCAGCAGGAAGCACAGGACCTTGTAGAGGAGGCTCCGCGCCCGGCCGGCGGCCAGGAGCGGGGCGTCCGCTCCGGATCCCGCCTGGCCCGAGTCGGCCGATGTCATGGCGCGGGTGGGGGGCCGGACGGCGTCCTCCCGGCTAGCGCGCGCCTCCCGCCTGCCGCTCGGCGGCCCGGCGGCCTCCGGGGAAGGCCGGGGGGATTCGGAGCTGGGCTTTCCCGCCGATCGCGACGACGCCTTACGGTTGTCCTTGGCGATGTCTGCGATCATCGTAGGACGGAGGCGGCGGCGGCGGCATCGGGCGGGGCTGCCTTTCTCTCGGCTCCTGCTCCTCCTCCTCCTTCTTCATCCTCCTGTTCCAAGAGTGCCATAGAAACCAAGGTGTGGACTCCACACCACGGATTGGACTGCTATCAAAGTATAAAAAGCCTTACTCTACATCAGAGGTGGGCAAACTGCTGGTCCAGGGCCTCTGGGGGTGGAGGGTTTTGTTCATTATCCAATCCAATGCAATCCACTGATGGCACCTGTAACATTCCACGTTTGTGGAAAGCTTTCCTCTTTATGGGTTGGAACCAAAGCACAGGTGGCCCACAGTGGAATCGTTTGCCCACCCCTACTATTCATTGTGGGGATTTTTTTTGATACAAAAAAGGCTAATGAGCCCCTCAAATAGGCCTGGTCAGGGCCTTCCAATCAAAATTATTGGCTTCAAGGGATTATATGTAAAAAAAACACCCATATATATATATATATATATATATATATATATATATATATATATATATATAGATATAGATATAGATATAGATATATATATGTGTATATGTATATATATATGTATATATGTATATGTATATATATGTATATGTATATATATATATATATGTATATATGTATATGTATATATATGTATGTATATGTGTATATATGTATATATGTATATTATATATATGTATATATGTATATATGTGTATATAAAAGTATGTATATATATATATATATATATATATATACACACATATACACACACACACATATACACATATACATACACACACACATATACATATACGTACATATATATATCATTCTGTCTCACTCGCTCAACAAAGACAGGTGAGCTGGGCACATGGGCACAGGTTGGTAATAAACTTTTAATTTCAAGTTAAGATGGATGGCCGTGGAACATAGAAAACACACACATCTCCGTATAAACAAATGCATTCCGACAGAGGTGGCGGCGGCGGCGGCGGCGAACGGGTTGCGAGCGGAGAAACATTTCGCCTTGCCACGCGGATGATGGAAAAAAAATGGCCAATGAAGGCCGCGAGTGGCTCCTGCCGCCCTTCCTTCCCGCTGTACTCTTGGGCCAAATTCCAGGAAGGACCTTCTCCCTCTTCGAGTTTAAAGTCAGTAGATAGTCGAGTATTGCACTTGATGAAATGACGGGAGAGGGGGGGGGGGCGCAATCGAAGTCTGTCTCGCTTGTTGTGAGCTGCTCGGTGATTTTTAAGGTGCAAACGGTGGGCAGATGGGGAGGGGGGGGATTTGGGGGGTACAAACCCACGATTGTGGACGCGCCTCTGGATCGGCGATGGAACAAATGAACGATTGGCGGTGGGACCGTCGTCGACGTGGAGAACGCTAAGATTCCGGATGCTGCGCTGTGGAAACAACTTAGGATGTGCCAGCGAGTGGCGGGCAAAACATTTTTTTTTGTTTTCTTTTGTGCTCGCACGAGGACGGACGATAAGTCACGGGGAGGGAGCTAGAAAAGGAACGCCTGTTGATTATTTTCTTCTTCCCTTTTTTTTTTTTCTCTTCTAAGTGAACCATTTATTGACGGCCTGCTCAAAGGCACTGCCGCAATACGGAGGAGGGCGCAACTACTCTCTCGTGGCTCCGTCCTAGGCTTGGCCGATCGCCAGAGTACGCACGTGGGGGGGAGGGCGGGCTTCGTGGGCTTCGGCGGCTATAGGTAAATTTCGTAAAAATCATCCAATTCCTCGTGAAACAAGTCCCAGTCGTCCTCGGAGTCGGTGGCCTCTTCGTCGGTGCCGGCGGCCAGCAGCATGAGGAGCATCTCGCTCAGCTCGAAGGTCACCACCTCTTCGTCGTCGTTGTCGAAGGAGTCGCCGCTTTCCCGCTCGTCCAGGATGTCCCAGAGGCGCGTGTGTCGTGTGTTCTGCCCAGGGTGGGAGGAATGGATGGGGGGGAAACATTCGTCAGCTTGGCCCAAAAATAGGCGGCTTTTCCGCATCGGACGGACAATTTGCCCTCCCTCGGATCGTCGTACCCGGTTTCTGCCGTTGGAGCCGCTCTGCCGTCGCGGGGGTTGGGCCTCCTCCAGCCGCCCGTCGGGGAAGGCGTGCTTGTAGAAGCAGTTGGAGCCGAAAGGACACGTGCCGCGACCCTCGTCAAAGTAGCGGCACGGCTTGCCCCTGGGGAGCACCATAAAGAGAGGGAGGGGCTTTTTGGACCATGAAAACGGTACACGGTCGATTGGTCGCCGGTCTTTTGGTCGCCCGGAAGGTAAGTGATAATTACCATTGAAATCATTGCTAAAATTCCCCAAATACAAAGTGCGAAGGACTATTTAGTCATACTTAATGCCCTAGTCATTATTAGGCTAAAGAAAAGCTCCAAATTTCCCGGACTTTGATTGTTTTTTGTTGGAGAACTTGTTAAGACCCTGACTGACGTGGCTTCTTAAAGGGACAGCGCATGTACATACAAACTCTTCTACACTCACACGTCGGCTCAGTGAAAGTGCTCATGGCCATTGTTGGCTTTTATTGATGCGTAGACACTGTTGTTTTACCTTGTTTTGGCGCCGCTCTTTTGGGCGTCGGTCTTTTGGTCGCCCCGACCGCGACCAAAAGACCGGCGACCAATCGAGCGCACACGTTGAAAACGGCCCCCAAAGAGGGCCGCCCACCTACCCCATGCCGTCCTTGTACGTCTGGATGAGCTTCTGCTTTTCCTCCTTCTCTTCCACCCAGAACTCGCTGGGGATGACAAAGTTGGACGTGATCCGGCATTCCGGGCAAGACCTGCCGAGAGCAAGCCCCGGCGGCTGGGTTTTGGTCGTGGTCCGAGAAAGGCCGCTTGCCGGCCGTCGGCGGCGCCGGCGGCGTCCACTCACTTGACGATTCTGCTCTCAAACTGCCGGGCGCTGCGCCACCTACGGATGCACTTGAGACAGTAGCAGTGGGCGCAGTTGGAGAGGATGCCGAAGCGGCGCTCGCCGGGGTTGCTCTTCTCGAACACCACCTCCATGCACACGCCGCACATCATGTCCTTGCTGCGTTGGACGGCGAAGGAGAGCTCCATGTCTTTTTCGTGCGCCTCGATGCACGCCTGCCGAGAGAGGAGCCCAAAGGGTCCGTCCGGGTGTGCCCGGCGGCTTTCGGGGGGGGGGGCGCGACCGATCGATCGATCGGCCGGCCGGCGACTACCTTGGTGTGCTTGGAGCGCTGGTCGTCGTCGGCGGGGTGGAGCACCTGCAGGCCGCACATGTCGCAGACGTCGCCGTGGAGGTAGACGCAGTTGAGGCCGTAGCGGCACTCGCCCACGGCAGCGTACGGGCACAGCTGCTTGCGCAGCTCCTTGTCGTCCCGCGCTGCCCGCCGCCCAAACTCCTCGATGAGGGGGGCGGAGTCGGCTGAAAAGCGGCGTGGCGCGCATTTAGCGCACCGGGCACGGTGTCCCCGCCCCTCGTTCGCTCTACGCCGAGGGCTCACCGCGCCTGCAGTACGGCTGCCCCGGCACGAATTCCGCCGCGTTGACCCAGTCTCCGCCCAGATCCGGATCGGGGAGGCCGGCTCCGGACGGGGAAGGCGACGGCTCGGTGGGCGACGACGACGGCGGCGGCGGTGGCTCCTCTTGCGACTGGCTCAGATGTTCGAACCTAGAGGATGCATTTTGGGTGATGGAATGAACGTGGGTGGCGCCAAAACTCAGAACACCAGTCATAGCCGTCGACCGGTAGGAGGTGCGACGCAAAAATGGAGAGCAGGAGGGCGCCGCAGATGAGTCAAACCGGAGAACCCGGCAACAGCGCAACGAGGAGGGAAGCCAAGAGCGTTACGCAATCGCTACGCGGAATCAAGTGTGCTTTGTTAAGCCCGAAAGAGGAGAAGGAGGGGGGCCGCTTGGGGGGGTCGGGTCCATCACAATAGGCAAACGCCAGGGAATTGAGCTAGAAGAAACACCCCCCCACGCCTTTTCTTTAGCACGCTCGCATTCCTCCATCTCCAGGACGAAGGAATGCGGCGGCGCAAGCCCAAAGTGTCGTCGGGTCACCGTCAACGGGGGTTGCCTCGCGCCGCACGGGTAACTATGGAGCCAGACAGCGAGCAGACGGCGTCTGGGCGCGCTCCGGCGGGGGGGATGGAGGGGGTGTCGGCCTCTCACTCAAAAGGAAAGTGAGGCACGGCATTTCAAGGCCTCTTTTCCAGCCGTCGGGTTGTCAACGACGGCCGGCCACGGTCACGGTCTCCCTACGAACCCTTTGGAAGAGTGTGTTCCGTCACTCACCTGCAGCGCTCCCCAAACACGCAGCTTCCCTTCTGGTAGAACTTGCAAAGCATGGCTCCGGCCGGTTGGCTGCTGGTCAGATCGTGAGAATAACGGCAGTTGTCGCCTTCTTTGCAGAGTCCGTGCAAGAAATACCTGCAAAGATGGAGGACCATTGTCACGTGATGGGACGAGAAGGTCCAAATGACAAGCTAGCTCTTGATTGGAACCAAATGTTGCTGACTAGACACAAGTCACACGCGGTGGCAAAACAAGGTCAAGTGCTGGCTGGCTGGCTGGTTGTTTGGTCTGCCCCCCCCCATGTTGGCCCGTTAACCGTGACGCCGGCCCCCGCCGCCTTTGTGGCGATCGCCGTCCGCGTCTTTGAAAAACGACGTCGTACGACGTCGCCACTCGTCGCGCGCACGGCCGACATCAAACAAAAACACGGTTGTCAGGCTGGGCGAAAGCCTAGTAACAACGGCAACAACGGCGACAACGGCCGCGACGACGACAACAACAACGGCGTCGTCGTCGCCGCCACCGCCGCCGGTCGTTGACAACCGCTCGACAGTCGTCGCCCGGCTACCAAAAGTGCTCTCTCGTCGCCATTTCGACAACATCGCTTCCATCGTACCTGCAAGTTACGTGTTTGGTCCAACCTCCCGCTACCGCTGGGGCCGCTGTGGACGACGCAGCTGCTTCCGCCATTGCTGTTTATGTTTTAAGCAGCCGGATGTTCCGGACGCCGCCGCTTCTCGCTCGGCCTTCTTCGGCAATTTTCGCCGGGCCTCGGGCTCGCCCCCGGAACAAAACATAAGCGCCCTCCGGTGGATGTTTTTGGTCACGACAGCCGCCTATTTTTCCGTCGGCTCCATTAATGAAATGGCCCGAATCTTTTTCTCTATTTCAGCGAGAAAATAAAACATTTTTCAATCTTAATAATAGATACTTAAGAAACCCAGGATCCATCACATGGCAACCGACCCCAGCACCTTTTTGGTTGTAATGCTCATGAACGTCCACTCGAGGGCGCTGTACAGTCACCGAAAACGCAGACCTGCTTGTTTGAAGAGCAAGAAATTCCTCTAGCCTTGTTTTAAAGACAAAAATACCCGGCTTTGTTGCTCGTCGTCACGGTTAGTATTAACTTCTTTGCAAGTTGCATTCTTTAGACCAATTTCAAGCGAAAGAAATTCTAAGATACAATGTGGTCGAGGTTGGAATGCAATTTCTGATTCTGTGTTTTCTCTTGTAGACAGCAGAGCTTGCTGCTAATTGCATTGAGTGGCCACACCCTCTTGCAATCATAGTTCTATGCCCAATCGATGTGAGCATCCACAACTGTCACCCGTCTGTCATCTGCAGGTAAGAATAATGATTCAAATAAATCAAGATGTGGGTCTCCCAGGCACTGTAATTGACATTTTTTTTAAAAAGTGGGTGTAGATTCTGAATCCCTTTGGCACATCTGCACAAGCCTCCAAAACGAGCGACCTCTCCCATCCAAAATGATGGCATTTCCAAAGAGTCCTCGCCCAATCGAGCGCCAATCGTCTCGCCAATGGCTATTTATTATTCATGGAGTCATGGTAACGGGGAAAGCGGCACTTCTGTCCGTGCAACCTCATCCGGCCTAAAACGTGGAACTCATACAATGGCATGGACACACACACACACACACACACACACACACACACACACACACACACACACACACACACATGTAAACACACCCAAGCAAGCAAAGCCCCAACAAAACATGACATTTGATGAGCGAGCGGCCGTCTTTTGTGCCTTGCTTGTTGTAAAAATAGCAACAATGTGCTGTGTGGGTGCGCTTTTATTTGCTTTACCCAGAATTCCCATGGCCTGGAAGTCTCAAATCATGTTTTTGATGATGTATTGAAGATAAGTGTTTCTGAGCAAATATTGTTTTGCTTTGTGTACTTGCGAGTTTATGCTAGCCGTCGTTTTAAGATGCACGCCGGTTTTCATGGTAGGAATATCGACCGAAAAACATTATACTTTAAACTTTTCAAGAAGACGGTTTCAGACTTTGGTTGATCATTTTTGTCGTTTGAATTTTGTCCTTCATGGACGACAGACCACTCACTGCGTTAGTAAACACACCAAGAGATTTATTCTGTTGCGATGTTACATTCCACAGTTGAACATTTCCTCTTTTTTTTTTTTTCACTCAACAGATACTTTACTCGTGGTAAAGGTCGATAGATCACGTTTGACTTTGTCCAGAATGGGAGTTGCAGTATCGCTGTCATTTCAAAAATAACCACGTCAAGCGGCCGCAGGTGCTTTTTGAGGACTGTCCGCTGCGTATGTGCTTTTTTGTTGTTATTGTTGTTGTTGATATGACTGTGTTGGATTTATTTAATAAGGGATGATGTCAATGGTTGTGAAAGTTCCACCCAAATTTGTGATAATTTGATCTTTGGTAAGGTCTGTGTGTGGCCATATCCGACATTTCGATGGCAAATGGATGTTTGCGCCGTGGATATTCGGGCGCCATGATGGCCTGGACTTTGTGCTCTCGTTTCCTGCTGCTCATTTTACTTTCATTTGGTTCAAACCGTCTTTCTGTACCTTCTCGCCTCCTAGCTCGTTATCGGTGGAAATTTGAAGCCGCAGAGCCCTTGGTGTCCGCTAGGGTTAAAGTCGTTTCGTGGTCAATTGACGAGGAGGACACGAGTAGAAAAAAAAAAAACTATATACCTATCAGAAATCTGACATCAGAGCACTTGAAACTACTGTGATCCAATTTCTCCAAAAGCGAAAACAAGAATTTTTCAGGCCAGGATTTTTCTTATGAATAAATAGATGGCGCTGTCCAAAATAACCTTGTCCGTTTGTCCGCTATAAATCGGCGTGGGCCGTAAATTGTAGCCGTGCCGCTATTTTTCCGCTCCTTGATGGCCAAAGATGACGCTGTTTGATGAGTAACAGTCGAAGTTAAGGTCTTAATCGATGTGGGTGAATTTTAATTGACGAGGAGGGCCGTCATGGCAACTTTGATCATGAAATCTCACATAGAATAACGACCGGACGGAATCGCCTCCGCTACGACATCGGCGTTACGGACCAAGCTCGTTGGACCCGACTGAAAATCCCAGCCGAGGCTTTTCCTTTCTGACTTTGTGCTTTTCTAGTTTTAGCTTGGCTATCTTAGCTTAGCTTTCGAGACTCGGGCCGTGTCGCCGGACGCCATTTTCCCGACGGGGTGGAACAGGATACTGCATCTCTCCAGCGGCAAAATGCGGGGCTCCGTTTGGCCTTGAATTTTTTTCTTCTTCTCCGCGCCACGGAAACACGCGTCGTACGTACGATACATTGACGTCTAATGACTAACACGGGAACAAAAAGTGGTCACGCACGTTTGCTCGGTTTGTTCACAATGCGAATGGCTTGCTTCGAAAGGAAAACGGCGTAGAAAACGGCGGCGGCGGCGGCTACGGTTTGGTCCTAGTTGCGTCTAAAGGGGATGGCGCCGCTTCCGGGGACGTCTCTGGAATATTCTGTCCGGCGTCGTGCGTCCAGGGTGTTTTTTTTTTTTTTGCGGGCCGGTCCTTAGAGTTCTCGAGAGAGTGAAGAATCCGTCAGAAATGTTGGATTTCATAGTCAAGTATTCCTTCTTTAGCCAATGTCGTGTCCTTTTTTTTTTTTAAATGCAGTACCATGGAATCCTTTTTCCGGCTCACCCTCCTATTTTTTTCTTCAATATAGTAGATCTTAAAACATCCATTTTTTTTTCAAATTCCAAACACAAAAGTCCCCCAAAAAAGCAACGAAACGGCGATAGGATGGCTTTTTTTTTCTTTTTTCTTTTCTTGGTTTGGCCGCCCTAGCACACGGTGCCGTTCTCTTGCCGCGACTTGGGGCAGGCGGACCTGGGGACGGGCTGCACGGACGGCGCCAGCGTGCAGAAGAAACCGGCGATGAGGGTCAAGCCCAGGCCCCCCCAGGCGCAGAACATGGACCAGCCGTAGCCGTGGCCGATGTCGTCGGGGAGGCCGTACAGGTAGCGAGGGTAGCGCGAGAGCTCAAAGTTGATGCCGGCCACGCACGTGCACAGGGAGATGATGCAGAAGGTGCCTACGACGACAACAACAACAACAATTGGAATGGTATTGGACTGAAAACCAAGCTTACAAATGGACCGGGTGCAATCCCTGGTTGTGTGGAGTAGCATGCTGGCTTAATTGGGCACTCTAATTTACCCCTAGCTACAAGCGATTGGCCTGTTAGCACGTGCCGAATCGGGTACACGGTCTTTTGGTCGCCCGGAAGATTATTGATAATTACCATTTAAATCGTTGCTCAAATTCCCTAAATACAAAGTGCAAATGACTATTTGGTCATACTTAATGCCCTAGTCATTATTAGGCTAAAGAAAAGCTCCAAATTTCCCGGACTTTTATTGTTTTTTGTTGGAGAACTTGTTAAGACCCTGACGTACGTGGCTTCTTAAAGGGACAACGCATGTACATACAAACTCTTCTACACTCACACGTCGGCTCAGTGAAAGTGCTCATGGCCATTGTTGGCTTTTATTCATGCATAGACGGCGACCAAAAGACCGCACACGCTGTAATTTACCCCTAGCTACAAGCGATTGGACTGTCAGCACGTGCCGAATTCATGGGACGGCGCCGAAGCGGCTTATTGGACGGACTTTGGCCTCCGTTTTTGCATCTCACCTCCCATCAGGAAGAGCAGACCGGCCACGTACTGCATGAGTCCTCGGTCCCAGCAGCAGCCCAGCACGCCGACGATCCAGCCGAACAGGATGATAGCCACCGCCATGCCCATGAAGCCCGCCGTCATTCGCCGCAAATCTGAAGACGGACGGGGAAAAAAACGTCATCTCTCGGCGCTATTTTCATTCCCACCATCCGACAAATCGGGAGGAGAAAAGGATGCTTTGGCGCTCTCCCAAGACGCCGTCTCCAGGATTAGCGGCTCAGAGTTTGGAAAATCTAGACGTCAATCGGCTTTGCGAGACCGGCCGACATTGGCGTGGCGCCGGTTCAGCCAAAAGCCAATGGACTTTGACGGTCCCGCCTCCCTGGCGAGGTTTTCCAAGACGGCCAAAGTCACGTGAGGACGCCAACATTCATGCATGTTTCTGAACGTCTAGAGACGGCAGCAGCTCCGTTTCGTTGAACGTTCGGCAATCGAAGAAGAACCCGACAATAATTGCGTAAGCGCCCTCTCCAGAAGAAGTGTAAAAGTAACGTGGCGCGCTAAACGACGGCGCCCCGCGGCGAGCGTGAAGAGACCAAAATCTGTCGATGGATTTGCCGCGGTTACGCATCGACGCGCCATTTAAACAGCCGCGCGTCCGTTTTCTATCAGGCATCGACTTGGGGAAGAGTCTTACGTGGTGCTCACAAAAGCCACTTAAACGCTACATTTCTCCGGAAAAAGGCGCCCACTCGATTAGAAAATACGATACCGTCTACTTTGCGTAAGCGCTTTCGTTGGCCCGTTCTTTTTCAGCCGCCGACGTTTGCGATAAAGCGGGTCTTCCATCCCTGTCTGGAACCTGTGCATTTAGTTTAAACCGCAATACAGTCATACGTCGTCATATGACCGCTCGTCATACAATATTCTCGTCTTACGACGGAAATTTCGATCGGATAATTCGCCCGAGATGCGATCAAAATTTTGTGATGCAAACAAGCCAGGTGGCCATGGCACTGTCTTTTTTGCATCTCTTTCGTGTATAAAATATATCGACGAGCACTGGGCGGACCCGTTTTTTCCCCCCACGTTGATCTACATTTACATAGCAGGTAAACAACAATGGATCGGCAGAGTTTTGCAAAGAAAAGATCTGGAATATACACTCGGTAGTCGGACACGGCAAGTTCCAAACAACTCTTGATGTGTTCGTTTTGAAGACTCCGGCGGAACGCCCGGGTGGGGTCAACCCGTAGAACTAAGGTCAAAAAGATTCAAACACAATTAGAATTCAGTTTTGTGTCAAGTTACATTAAACATTGAGTGTGTATATATTAATCCAAGTTCATTTAAATTTGTTTGTTGGTTTACGAGTGCCGTGGATAAAGTCCCCCCCGCCTCCGTGTGTATGTCGCTGTCTATATCCCCGGCCAAATGCGTCTAATTGTACTTCTATTAAACACATTTTATTACTATTAAACCACTCGTTATTTATTACTTTGTCAATATATGGCGAATTAGAAGAAATCAAACATTTTTTCCAATCCAATATCCTGTTTTTGGTGTTTTTTCAGAGGGTTGGAACAAATTAATTTGTTTCCCATTCATTTCAATGGGAAACGGCCGCTCGAGTTACGAGAATCTCGTCATACGATCTCAGTCTCGGAACGGATTACGATCGTATGTCGAGGTACCACTGTAAATGATATTCACGGGCGTATATTGTTACGAAACGGATGGCAATCCTGTTCGGGCTCACAATGGCGCCCGCCCACTCGCCCGCCGCAGCTTATTTGAAGTCATTAAGACCCGCGTCGGCGTTTTAATGAGGGAAATGGACGTCCCCGAGAAAAAGGACGACGAGAGTCTGTGTTTTTGGCTACGTGCTGGTCTGTAGTTCTGCAGGGTGAGGAAATTCCCCGCCTGTTTTTTGGCTCCGGTTGGTGTTATTCCAAAAAAAAAGAGAGACAAAGTGCACTAGAAAAGCCCTTCAGCGGAGTCGTTTCCAAGCGTTACGTACGATAGGTGTCTGCGGATATTTTTAGCTCCAACTCTTCAGCAAACATCCTAATGCGCGGCGCCTCTGCGTGACAAATGAGCGCAGTAAATGACTCATTTCATCACGCCACATTAGGCGGCGGCTTTTCAAGGACTTGGGCAAAAATTCCCCATCAGAGAGAAAAGAAAATTCATCTCTTTTTTTAACCCTCAACCTTCCGCTCTTACGGTTTCCCAAATCCGTGGAAACGTCCGAAATCTCCGCCCGATTGCGCAATTTATTATATTATATCAGTGGCGGGCCGTCAGGGCCTTCAAGGCCTTCTCTGCTGGCCTAAGAAATATCTGAATCATATATTATATTTTGTCCATCAATACTTATTATTCCAAATGGTCTGTTAGCTTCCTTTCATTGCTTTTCCCCCTGGTTGCACTGCTTCCAGATGTGTGTTTTCATATTGAAGCATTTAACCAATCACATTTCAGCCATTATTTGTTGCCAGGATTAGAAATCTGCATCAAAGCCTTCACAATCAGTTCTGCGGGCTCTGCTGCATTAAACAAGACTGTTGCTCTTAACCAATCAGATTTCGAGTTGGCAACACCACAATAATTTTTCGCAGGCATTGCCTTTTTGCCCCCTGGCCTGGTTGTAATGTCTGAAAAGCTCTAGTATTTGTATTTAATCATGAAATGCTGCTAGGAAGTGGATTTTACCCAATTTTTGTGCATTGATTTATTGATTATTTTTATGTGTCGCAGCTGTAGCTGCAGTAGAGGTTTTATAGCCATAAAATAGTTTTGGAGGGTTGGATTGATACATTGAAGGCGCTACAAGAAAATGCACCGACCGCCACTGTATTATATTATATATTTATTGTCATGACATAGAAGTTCGAAGAGATTTAAAGCTTCACCGCAGAGTGCACTCGTAAACAAGTCGTCGTAAAAAGATGGATATGCCATAAAAAACAAGTGAGGTTAAAAAACAAAGTGGTTTTAGTGCCAGTATGGAAAGATTGTTCAACTTGCGGCCGCTTTCCCATTTCATGACTGACCCATAGCCTTTCTAAATGGCATTTCTTCCAATTGCCGCGTGACGTCATACGTCGCTTCCGTAATATTCGCGTCTCGGTCCAACGACCACATATTTGGAGAAAGCCACTTTGGAAATCCAAACGTTCCCTCTAAATTGAAGCACGGCTTTGTAGAATTCCATAATAATCCCCACCTCGACGTGCGCAAACTCTCACTTGTCATCTTGAGCTCGGCGGAGATGTTCCCCACTTGGAGAAGGCCCAAAGTTGCTTTGGAACACTTTGACTCTTCCGGGAAGGCTTTGGAGAGGAAAAAATGGCGTTTTGGAACATTTGTGATGGATCAAGAGCTTTGAACGCCAAAGAACAAATGGAACAGTTGGTTATCTTCAAATGTTTTCAGTTGGAGTCCCTCGAAAGGATCAAGTTCAGGCAGCCCTTACATAGAAGCTCATTTTCTGTGGGTTTTCCACACCATCATTTGGTCCCGAGACGACCCATGGAAGTCAGCGGACAGGACGATCAGCTGATCTTTTTTTTTTTTTTTATAGATCAGCCCTCCGCCAGCCAAGGAAGTTCTCCGAATGGAAGACGGCCAAAATATTGCGCTCCATTTGGAGCTGGAGCGCTTCCATTTCCGTCCGCCGAAAGACCGGGGGAATATTTCTGCCATCTTATCGCCATATTAATAGAAGGCAGGGAGGGAGGGAAGTCATTAGCGCTTTAAATTGCGAGCGTCGGATTAAAGAGACGGCGGCGGCGGCGGCGGCCAAATGACGGAGCTCTCTCCAAAGTCAAGTGATGAATGTTAACTTTTGTCCGCCCTGCACCGACAACTCTTCAAGTACGATTTATCGCCTTCCCGTTTGCTTGAAACGACGCAACAGCGTGCCGGCTAAACACGGAAGGCACTTTGACGTATTTGCGATAGCATCTCTTTCTCCGTCGACGCTTCCGAGCTAACGCTTCATCCGCGTCGGGAGGATTCCAGATCAAAGACACGCCGCCACGGCTTGTGAGGAAGCTGTCGCTTTTGGGAAGGCGCTGGGGACAAAAAAAGACCTAGTCTCCCCCAAAAAATAAGAAGAAGAATAAGCGATTGACATCCGTGGGCTGGTTTCCATTTGAAGATGATTCCACAGACTTCCCGGGAGGCTTTTTTTTACGCTCATTTAAGCCGAGACGCTATCTATTGTGACTCAGCCCGCTGATGGAGACGTGACGGAATTGCCAGCCTGGTTGGAGAAAGGTGCTTGGCCAAAAAAAATGGAAAAAATGAGAAAGAATGGACTTTCAAGAGTCTGACAAGCATACCTGTCAACCTCTGCCGATAACTGCCCTTATAAATGATTATGATTCCCCTTACAAACCCCCCAAAAACCTTACAAACACCGTACGAGTCGTACGGTGTTTGTAAGGTTTTTTGGGGGGTTTGTAAGGGGAATCATAATCATTTATAAGGGCAGTTATCGGCAGAGGTTGACAGGTATGGACAAAAATTAATTTGGGACTTTGACACACATCGAACGCAGTAGGACGGCCGTCCATTTCTGATTGATTCAAAAGGAGTCAAATGTGAGAATGGTGCTGCTTTGCTTCTCCTGGACCTGGACCACTTTTTTTACGGCTTCACGCGATCGCAAATCGGACCCAATCGCGGCATTTTCAAACAATCGGAATACCGTGATCAAGACCCGCTTTGTAAAATGTGTACAGATATATATTGATTTTTCAATTTTAAGGCTACAAACCACTAAAGGATATTTCCCAAAGAGCTCTTTGTTCTTCCCGTTTCAAGTAGAAATAAAAAAAAGCATCTCGCGTGAAGCTAACGCCGAGGCGCCGTCACTAACCCGATTAACGCTTCGGCGGAAAAAGCCCATGCCGACCATAATGCGCCATAATGCCAACGTTCAACGTATGGAGTCGTCGCCTACGTTGACGCAAAGTGACGAGCGGCTAAGAAGCGTTGGGACTTGCAGACGGAATGTTTTTCACGAGCAAATGTCAGTGGAAAAGAGCAGACTTTCCGCGTAAAAGCATCTCTTTTTCGCTGGGCTCGGCGCCGTGACTCAGACAGATAGTGAATATGAATCATGCACAAATGTCACTTCAAGGCTGCCATATTTTGCCTAAAATCCGGCATGCGCCACACGGCGACTCGAAAAGCTGACACGAGGACGGCGATTTGGGGATAATATTAGCAATTGGGAAGCTGGCCGGCCACGGACTGCCATTTTGGATCTGCGCTTTGTTTTTGACACACGCGTGCAAGTCCTTTCCTGGCTTTTTTATTTGCTGCCGTCGTCAAAGAGCAGAAAAGAGACTTGGGCGCTTACTTGACTTCTCCGCCGGCACGGGAGCCAGAGTGGCTTTTGCTGACAAATCCAACTAAAGCTGGGGGCTTGATCCTCAGCGGCTGTGACGCTAGACAGCAGTTTCTTCCCCCCCCAGCTCTCCCGTCGGCTTTCAATGGAAACGGGGGAGAGGAGGGGAAGCCGAGCCCTATTTTCGCTAGGCCCTCGTGCAAAAAAAATGGAGGATTATGTCGACGGATAAATATAGAGGGGATTAGCAAAAGCGCTGTTCGATTTCAAAATGTGCCACCTCAAATACTGCGTCTATTTGGCCATTTATTCCATCTCGCCTCAGATTATTTTCTCGGGCGTTCAAGCCATTGCTTCTGAATTTCCAAATATCCAGCGTGTATCGCACGTTGGGACCCAATCCCAGCCAAGCCCTCCCGTTTGACGCGAAAGCGCCAAAGCCAAATGGCGAGCAATTACCCCCGCCGTCGTTAGAGAGACGTCGCTCTCTATATTTCTAGGTCTGGGGAAAAGGGGAGTCGGATTGGTCTGATGAGCAGCAGCCAAAGCGGGGGTATTGCGTTGGCGGACGGCGGCGTTGGGGAAGCCACCGCGTGGCGCTTTTCTTCCATCGGCACTAAAATAAGGGTACATGGTCTTTTGGTCGCCGGTCTTTTGGTCGCATGGTCTTTTGGTCGCCTGGTCTTTTGGTCGCCCGGTCTTTTTGGTCGCGGTCTTTTGGTCGCCCGGTCTCCAAAAGACCGGCGACCAATCGACCGCACACGAAAATAATTAGCGGCACGTTTGGCGTTGCTCAAAGTGGGTGACGCTAATTCGCCTCGTTCCGATGACTGCGTTAGTCAAGTGGAAAAACAGCAATATGTACAAAGCTAACTGGCTCAATCTCCCCCACGGGCTTGTTATGGTCCAACAACGGCGTCCTATGTCCTAATTATTCTGCTTGCAGAGCTCCTAAAAGCCTCATAAGTCAACGCAACGGGGCAAAAACTGCAATTGTGAAAAGCCCGTGTCTTTTGAGCCAGCGCAAATGGCAAGAAGACTATCTTCAATTTGTGTTTTTGGACAGACAGAAACGACCGAGCACGGTGTTATTTGTGAATGGCATCTGCATCCAAGCGTTTGGTCACGGCCAGGAAATGCGTTGACCTGGCCTTTTGCTACTTCCGGACGGAGAATTCCCACGTAAAAAGATGTTGACTTACGCAGGGAGTGCCATTCGTCCTGCCGTATTGTCTTGGTAATGTTGTAGGAGAGGTTTTTGGGGATTGTGCCCGAGGAGTAGTGGTACTTGATGTAGGAGCATCGTGCGATGGACCCTGCGGAGACACAAGGAAACAAAGCAACATTTCGTGACCGGATCATTCACCTAAAGACGTTTCGCCGACGGACGTTTGACGGACGGACAGGTCGCCGAATGGACGTTCCGCCGAAATCTTGGGCGGGCAGATTTCCGCCCGGAAGACGCTAGCGGACGCTCAGACACGGTGATTTCTTTTCTCATGACGTTCCACCAGATTGCGGGCCTTTTTCCAAGAAGCGGCGGCGGGCGCATATTGCTCCCGCTCTCCCCGAATGGATTTCCAACTCAGTCGTTTTAGCTAAATTGCTCGGCGCAAGCATCTCAGACGCAATTTCCATTCGGGTAAGTGGAGAGGCTAGGCTGCGCGTGGCTTGGGAACGGAGATCCGCCGTGGTGTGCCGCTATTAGACCGCTTCTTCTCAAAAGGGGGCGGGGGTCGTTTCAAGGTTCACTGCCAACTCGATGGCTGCCATTGACGGCAGGGGCCCAATGAATTGGAAATGGAGAAAAGGGCAGTAATTGCGCATTTCATTCTGTATGTAATGTATGAAGGTACTCGGATGATTCACCCTAAAGACGTTTCGCCGACGGATGTTTGACAGACGGACAGGTCGCCGAATGGACGTTCCGCAACGTTTTTTTTGCCTTATCGCGACATCATCGCAACATTTTACCGAGGAATTCACTTCCCTGGGCTCGGTTCTAATGTCCAAAGAGCTCCAGTATTTGTATTTCATCATTAAATGCTGTTTTAGGATGGATTTGACCCGATTGCCGGATTAAAAATCCTAACGGGCCGTATATGGCCCGCGGGCCGAGGTTGAAAAACTTGTACACACATGATCCGGGGCGGGGCGAGCGTGCAAATCCAGTTTCGGTGAAACCTCCTTTCGGCCGAATGAACGTTTGGCGGAACGTCCATTCGGCGACCCGTCCGTCTGTCAAACGTCCGTCGGCGAAACGTCTTTAGGCGAATCATCCGGTCACGATGTATGAATGAGCAACAAAGTGCCCGTTCGGGCAGGACCGACGGAGCGATTGGACCGATTGGACCCGTACGATGTACGTCAAAATGTAGCCTCCCCCCCCAGTGGAAACGTGAGCCAGCTGCGTTGGCGGCAGATGGGAGCTGGCCGCGGCTGCTCCAGTTCAAGCCCCGGATGGCCTCATTTCGTCGTGACCCACTTCCGCGCCGACCCCCCACCCCTTCGGCGAGGGCCGTGGGATGATACGGGCCGGGCCGCCTCCCGATTGGCCATCGACGGCGCTCCGGAATCGGTGTGAAAGTGGAAAAAAGGGTGAAAAAGGGGGAAAATAGGAATGGACTTGTGTGAGTTTGATCTAAAATGATATAGTAAAATGGCAACCATGTTCTCCAAGTGGAGTTTGAGTTCAAATGATATACATAGCAAAATTGTAACCAAGTGGAGTCTCGGGATCCAATCGGGACCTGTCAATCTTGATAGGAATCGCACACCCAGGATAAAATCGACAGTTTTTTTTCTCCTTCATGTGAATACTCTTTGACAGCTGTGTTAGCGTCAGCAAGTTCCTGTCAAAGTGGAGGCAAAAGTGTTTTGTTTTCATTCCCGCGCCTTAATATTCTTTTTATTGAATGAGCATGAATCGGTGGCGGCGGCTGCTCGCAGAGGCAAATTACTCATTAAACACAGCATGTTTCATTAAATTTAGAGGAGCCCAGACGCCGGCGACTTTGCAGAAGGCCGTGTTGCTGACAGAAATAATTAGCTCCCAAGGAGCAAACTGACGGCCCGGACGCTTGACGGGAATCAACGCACAAATAGCAAAGATCCCTCAAGCCGACGGGCGCCGTTGTTGCATTTGGAGCGAATGTCGGCAGGTCGGGCCTCCTTTTGGGGAAACGCCAAATGCGGCGTTATGTCGTAGGGCTAATCTCACATTTGTTTAGCGGTGGACGAAAACTAGGAAGCCACTTCTTGTCTCTCGGACTACATTTAAAGTCATGTGCGGTCGATTGGTCGCCGGTCTTTTGGACGCCCCGACCGCGACAGCGGGCGACCAAAAGACCGGCGACCAATCGACCGTGTACATTTAAAGTCGACCGTGATGTTTAGGTCATTTGCCGGCGGTCTCGTCGGACGCCGCTATCATTTGAACCCTTCCGATTTCACGTCGAGCATCTGCCGCCCGCCGCGACCGTGTATCTATTGTTAGCACCCCGTCGACAGGTCGTCTCGGCTTTTTCGAGGTCCGGCCTGAAAGCGCCAGGGCTGCGTGCATTTAATTAACAGCGGCGATAACCCAGTTAGCGCGCCTCCATCTGTACCATCGCTCCGGGGAGGGCAAGGAAAGAGACGCAGGATGATGTATGGCCTTGCGCCTTTTGCCAGACCCTGACATTTGCGTAGAGCGCCCCCCGTGTAGCTCCAAAGAAAAAAATCCGGCGGCCTAGCTGACCTCTAAACAGCTCCGCGCTAAAGAGCAGTTAAGGTCAACGAGCTTGAAAATGCCACTTAGTTTTCACGCATGAATATGGACTTATCGGTCTTGGAAAAGTCACTGGAACCGAGTGAGAGAGAGATTAGCTGTTGGGTTTATTCTGGGATGTTACTATATGTTCATTAAGCATTTAATAGGTAATGAAGCTATAAATTAATTTGTGCTATACTTTATGTTGGATTCCGGCAGATGGCGATAATCGAATCAACCTCCGAAAATACTCGCATTATTGTTTAAAAATACGGTCGCTCTGTTTACCTTGTAAAGAAATTATTATGCTTATTTGTGCAAATTCTTACGCAGTTGTTTTGGTTTCCGATCTAATATGAGATTGTTGTGGCAGTGGTTTTTTGACCTTAATGGTGTTATTCGGTTAGCTTATGCAATTGTTTGAATCAGATTACCTCAAATGTTTTGATTATGCGCCGACTAAATTGACAGAGGAAGATGCCGTTTCTTTAGAATCATCCTGGACGAGGGCGAGTCGGGAGTAATTTTCCTTGCAAGTCGTAGCCAGAGTATGTTAACGATGTCTCCCTGTTTTGATTCAAGTGTATTAATAATAAACCTATCATTAGCGTTAAGACAAACTAAAATGGATGTTCATCCGACGGACGCCACTGAAAGGAGCGATTGACGGAGCGGCGTTTGCGGCCCGAACGAAGCCACCTGGCAGAACTCGGCGGCGTGACGTCAGAGAGTTGCAG
The DNA here is from genome assembly GCF_051989625.1 of Stigmatopora argus. Taxonomy (NCBI): domain Eukaryota; kingdom Metazoa; phylum Chordata; class Actinopteri; order Syngnathiformes; family Syngnathidae; genus Stigmatopora; species Stigmatopora argus. Next base: position 7,656,490 of record NC_135409.1, on the reverse strand, counting down.
CTGCTCTTTTGTGCACCCCCTGCTTGAAATTCCCCTCGGCGCCATTGGCCGACCACCCCAACCCAAATGTATGGGAAAGGCAGCTAAAGTCAAAGATGGCGTTTCAAGGCTCTAGTTTTCACGGCTGTATTTTCCTTTTGCGTCCTAGCGAGGCCAAATCATAACGCTAGTCAGTTCTAGGATTCGCCATGGAGTCTTCGCCCATGCGTGATTCCATCAGACTCCTGTTTGCAAAATACACGGCGTGTATGAGTGTCTGTTTTGCAGTGGCGGGCCGTGAATTTCAAACCGACGCCTTCAGTGCTATGTCTGAATCGATCCAACCCTCAAAAACTTTTCTGGCTATAAAACCTTTACTTCAGCTACAGCTTCGACACATAAAAAAGCATCAATAATTAACATCAATCTGTGATTCAGATATGTTTTTAGGCCAGCAGAGAAGGCCTTGCAGGCCCTGACGGTCCACCACTGGTGTTTTGTCACACATGGCATCCCCATCTGTCTGCTCATCTCTCCCAGCAGCAGCACGGAGGAAGCCGCCCAGGGCACGGAGGTCTTTGTAACAAGACCCTGGAGGCCACCTGACGCCAGGACATGGACACCACTCGGGGTAAGAGGAATCCCGACAACACACACACACACGCAAACACACGCCACGGCATCTAGATGAGTCGCGTCAGTTTTTGAGGGCAACGACGGCGGATTGCTATTGTTTGACAGAGCTGTTTCCCAATCAGGTGACTTATGAGTGGCGGCCACGTTTGATAGGCCGCCATGGTAATAAGAGCCCTCCATTGCGCTCTGCTGCCTCCTTCCCGTCCTTTGACTGGCAGCTTCCAAAGCTCTGGGCTTTAAAAGGCACTCCTCCCGTCAGCGGGATGGTCTCCGAAGAAGGACGCTCGCCTCGACGCGGCGGGTTGCCATGGAGACTGGCCTAGAAGGACCGCCATCTCTTTGATTCTCTCTTTTTTCCCTAGTGGATAGAATTCCTTCGTTGTCCCACGCGGCCATGAAAAAGGCCTTGGCAGCTGTAGCCACGGTATACCAATCACCCCCACCCCCCCTTCATCGACTCCCCTTCCTATTGGACGGGGAGGTAAAGGATGCGATGGGCGCCGCCGTGTTCCCTTGACGGGAGAAGGATGCCTTTGACGAAAGAGAGGCAGACGGAAATGTCCGCCGACGTCAAATCAAACGGTTGTTTGCTTGTTTGCATCCGTGGTTTGCATGCAAACTTTTGTCCTCAACCTGCCTTTTCGGAGTCCAAGCCCTGTTTTTCCACGCCATTCGCACGCAGATGGCGGCCGGCACAAAGGCCCAGCTGCGCCGGCGCAATTCAGACTCCTTTCACGCTTGGATTTCTTCCAGCGAGCTCTCTCAGGAAAACCACAGCGCGGCTTCCTGTCCTCTTCGCGACACACAGGCCGCCTCTGTAGCATTAGCGACCGCAGGGAAATTGCCATATTTGTTTTGCCTTGGCTAGGGGGGGGGGTTTCTCTCCGGCGTCTTCGCCGACGGCATTTCGCGACTGAATACGTAATTCCACTCCGCCGGCACTCCTTTGAACTCACGACAAACGTGGCGGGAAGCAGCAGATTTAGCGGTGTACGTTTTGGCTCCAAATTCTGTCCAATCTAAAGCTGGACGGAGGCCCGTTGAGTCCAAATGGCGGATTTGTTTTATGCCAAGATTTGACCTGTTAGCAAAAGTGCTGCCATTTTGCCGCTTGTACATCAGCTGGCAGGCACCCCGACGCCATTATTTTCAGTCCAAAGGTCCAGCGACAATTCAAATATGACTAGAGTTGCGTGAGGCAACTGTAGATAAAACAGTAGACCCGCAAACACGCTGAATTCAATTTTGACCGGGAACATCCGATCAAAATGGATTGGGCGCCTATTTGTGTGCGTTTTTTTTCCCTTCTTTTTCAAACTAGCACAACAACTTCATTCAGTTACGGCGAATAACCGGCAATTGGATTCCCGGTCAGCAGAGTGTCAAATCCACACGGAGTTAAGGCGCGGCCCCCCGTCCCGTTCAAAGGGCTGCCACTTCTTCTCAAGAGAGAGACCCAAATAGTCAACAACGGGGCGCCGGAGCCGGCTTATCGTTTGACGAACGTCAAGACGAACCGAGTGTGAGCGGGTCCTACCTTTCCGAATGAGCTCTTGGATCCCCTGGTCGAAGGCCAGCCGGTGGCATTTCCTCCACAGCCCCATGTTGGTAGAGTTGTAGCGCCTGTTGCATTCGTCGGTGGCGCTCATGGCGAACGGCTGCTGCCGCCGAGCCCGGGTTCGGGCCGGGGGCGCCTGTCGAGCCTGCCGGCGGCCGGCGGCGGCGACGACGGCGGAGGGGGCGCTCCGCAGCGGCAGGCTATTGTTGGGGATGTAAATGAAGCCCGGGTCCTTGCGGCGGCTGGAGAAGCTCTGGCAGCGCTCCTTGTAGCGTCTGGCGTCGGTCTCGTACCAGTGGTCGGAGCACATGGCCACGGCTAGCATGCCCAGGGCGCACAGAGACAGAGCCAGGCCGGCGTAGAGCAGCAACTTCCCGGCGGCCATGCTGGCCTCACAGCCGCATCAGCACCCCGACGGACGGACAGCTCCTCTGCGGATTCTTCCACGCGCGGCGGCGGCTCACATCACCTCTGCGTGGAGATTGGAATCCACCTTTGTTTTGTTTTCTTCTCCTCGACGTTGGTGAAGCCCCCTCACACCCCCCCCAAAAAACAATATTGACCACCGCCACCAGAAAAGGAGACGAATCCTCCGAATCCTCTTGAATCCGCCGCTTTCTCCCGACCTTCCTCCTCTTCTGTCTGTCCTTCTGCAGCAACGAGCACAGCGTTTATCTCACGTGAGCGGCACAATCTGCAACGGGCATCTGCCTCGGCGACAATTCCCAAAACGTCATTAACGCCCGTTTAGGACAAAAAGGGTGCTGAAGAATGCAAATGCGCCGAGCTGATGTGGCCGAGTGGCGGTGGCGATGGCGATGGCAAGCGGGGGAGGGGAGGAGAGGCGAGGAGAGGAGAGGGGAGGGAAAGGGAGAGCAGTGGAGAATGTGGAGGGATCAGCCCGTTGAGTCAGCAGAACGCCCCCTCCAACCGAAGCACGTCTGATGACGGCAGATGCTCCCGAGCGCGCCCGATCGACCAATCGACATCCATCTGTCAGCGAGAGCACGTTGACCGACTGTACGAGGAGGCTCGGACCGACCCCGAAGCGTCTCAAAATAGATCAAAGATCCACCAAATTCTTTTGTCAAGTCCCAATCGTGTTCATCATCTGTTAGGCCGTGTGCCAAGGGTGTTCAACCTACGAGCTGCAGCGTTAGCTTTCCGAATAACAGCCTAACAGACCTGAAGCGTAAACCTTCTTTCATATTTTGGACTCGCATGACTTCATCTCTTCACTATATTTGGTTAGGAGATGCTCACTCAAGTGAAAGTGGCATCCATTCTTTATGTTTTGTTTTTCAATGTGTATTTTATTATTATTTCAGGGCCCTTGCAGGTCACACACACGTTTTTACCCGCCATCTGTGATTGGCTACCTCAGTCCAAGTAAACCAGAGCATGAGTTGGGATGCCTGTCTACACCTTTCCATGCCCTGTGTTTTAATTTAACATTTAAACTTATTCGAGCTGCTGTTGTTGTTTTATCTTATCATGGGGTTGCCCAAGAGGTGCTTTCTTCTGTCCCCAAAAAAATATCATCTGTAAAATTGCTTCTGTTGATGGCTGAATGACAACGCTCCAATTTGTCAATGCCTTGGGAAAAGTATGGGAATTGTATTTTTAATGTACCAATGTGTCCGTGGAACCCTGATAATGAAGTTATTGTGTATAGTTCATTTACATCAATAAAGGTTGATGTACTTAATGGCTGTGTTCGTTGTTTATTGTCAATTGTCGCCGTCTAGTGTTCAAGGTTTGAAGTGCTTTTCAGTTTTTCTTTTAAGGTGAATTAATTTCACACACAGAACAACGAAACACAGGCACCCAATATGAGTCTTTTTGCAATAATTGAATAAATACACACCCCCGTAGGTACGATCTAGGGTGCATATTTCATGTACGTAGTTGAAAGGTTTTCGAGAAGCGGAACCTTCGACTTCAACGAATTTGACTATCGGACACGGACCTCTTTTTGCACACATTTGTACAAAATGTTCTTTAAGATTTTGAGGATAAATTATGTTTCTCACAAATGGTCCGAAATAACGTCTGCATAAATAAAAGGTGTATAAACGTGTATTAAAACTTGATTTAAGGAAACTTTAAATCCAAAATGAAATGGAAAGCGTTACCGGAAATGAAATCAACTATCCAATCACGTCTCGCAACCAAACGGAAGTTGTTGCAAGTCCGGTGAAGGTTATGCGTGTCGCATAGAAAAATAGTATTTTTGGTAATGTTAACACTTCTTCAATGGTGGTTACAAGTCCATTCGGCCCTGTAGTTTTCAAACAATTCGTGACATTAAGGTAAGATTCATATTCCTGTTTTTTGTATACCTTTTTCACCAATGTTATCATTCGGCTCAAATCTAGTACTACTTGAATAAATAGCAGTGTAATATTTACTCATACAGCCGTACCAAATGATTCTTGTGAATGCAACATAACAAATAACTTTTCCACCGGCTCTTTTTGTTTTTTGTTGTTGTTTATTTTTTGAAACTCAGCAATCATGGCCGGTGTTTCCAACTACGCTGTTCGCATGGCCCGACTGAGTGCTCAAATATTTGGGGATGTCGTACGCCAGACTGATTCCAAGTCGATGAAGGTGGTTCAACTTTTCCAGCATCCCCCCATGGCCAGGAAGAAGGAAGTGTATGACTGGTACCCACAACACAACATCTACTACGCCATGACCAAGAACCTGAGGTTTTGGGGACTGTTCAGGTCATTTGGATACACCAGCGTCAACACATTAGCCCATTGGAGAATGGCACACGGTTCTAAATTGTGTTGGGTTCTGATTTTGGTCCTCAGGGATGAGCATGAGGATTTCAAAGAGGAGATGCGTCGCCTGAGGAAACTGAGAGGAAAAGGCGTTCCGAAGAAAGGCGAGGGGAAGAGAGCCACCAAGAAGAAGTGACTCTGGGGCATTTCCGCAGTGGAACTTTTTGCAAGCAGGATGACTAAGGAGGCAACTGCAGGCAACTGGTATTTGTAGTACCAAGAAGGTACCCGGCCGGGTCTTCAAAGCTGGATTTTTTCCTTAGAGCCACTTTTCTCTTGACCTTATGAAGCTTCCTTTAGTTAAATGAAGAAGCGCAATCTAGTTCTACTTGAATGGTTTCATCCTCTGTTTCAGTTTTATTCTGTCCTATTTTCATCTCTTTAGTATCATTTTCATTTCCTATTGCTTTTTCTCCTGTATGTATATTTCTGAATGGCCTTTGAGTCCTGTAATCTGTTTTGCAGTTTGCAGTTTTTGCATATCTGACCGACTCCACAAGTACAATGTTATGTGAATCCCCCCGAATGCTTTTTTGTGATACTGTAACTAAATAAAAAAAATACATAATTTCAAGACAAGGTGTCTCAATCCTAGCCGTACACATACTCAAAATTATGCAATTCCACAGATTAAATTTGGAGAAAATTGGAAATAAAGTTGCAACATGCGTACTTTCATGTTGCACTTTCCATTTTTATGGTAATTTAAATCAATATTTTTTGATAGCTCCCAGGTAAACTGGGTCAATCCTAGTAGGACACCTCTCTTACTACTCACATACTCAAATTTCTGCAATTTCACAGATTAAAAAGATTATTCGAAGACTTTTTGTGTATATATGTATACTACTACTATATCTGCTGAAGAGGAAGTGAGGCAAGTCTCGCGCGTGCGCAGTAGCAAAAAAATAGCGATTCTCTTCCTGGTCCCGATCCCGTAGTGACACACTCAATTTCTCCCACTTTAAAATGGCGGCGTTGAGCAGCGCCGAGTCCCCACCACCCGTCTTTAACGGAGACAGCTCGGAGCGGCGGCCAGGCGGGGAAGGAGGCCTCGAGGAGCTGGGTGCTGCGCTCGAGCCCTCCTGCTCCGCGGGGACGAGCCCCGGAGGACCGCAAGATGAGGAGGTAGGTAGGCTAGCGGGCGGCCAGGCAGGCGCTTTACGGCAACGCTGCGATGGAGAAAGGGGGGGGGGCGAACGAACGAACGAACGAACGAACGAACGAACGAGCGGGCGGGCGGGCGTTCGCCTGCTCCGAGCGGAGCTCGTACGATGCTAATGGGGAGGAAACACCGGCTGATGCGTGCGGCATCCGGGGCGCAGGCGGAGGCGGGGGCTCCATTTCAAGGCGCGACGTGCGGCAACTGGACGCGGAGGGTTCGCGCTGTGTGCCTGCCTGTCTCCCTCCCTCCATCCATCGCTCCTTACTCGGGGCCTTGCGCGAGCTCTTTATTCCGGCGGATCGCTCTCCGCCAAGCCGCTGTTGACACAACAAAGACGGGTCATTAACGGGAGGGGGCACCGCTGGCTGGGTGGGTGTCCGATAGTCCGCTGGAAGCTGCCACTTCGAGTCGTGCTTCACTATTATGCAGCTGCACAGGTTACTTTAAGGGCCATATTATACGCACATAACGACAAAAGCCCCATCCCCAAAACAAATAACATCAATTAAAACATGACCATGCTGCTTCTGGTTATAAACGATATCCCATTCAATTCACCCACCGTAAAAAGCACTTGATTTCCATTTTCTCCACGGAGAGCAAGCTGTAAATTTAGCTGCTCCGGGTTGGAAAAATTCTCCTCCTCCATCCCCAAAGCGTGCATTTGACTTAATTCAATGCTAAATTGGGAGTGTGGTTGTGAGTAGTGATCTACAGCAGCAACGCATTTTTGAATGACTTGTTGAACTGCAATAGGCGACTTCAAAATAAAGGTGAATTCATGCCTTGCGATGTGTCTTTTCGACATCCGTCAGGCCCATTTTCAGCCGTCAGACGCGCGGCAACGTTAGCGACGTGATGTTTGTCATGCTACGGGTGTTTTGAAGGGATTTGGCTACTTTAAAGATGTTGACCTTTCTATTTGATTAGACTGCACTAATGTTGAGCAATCCGTTTTGACGGCCCGTGCCGAGCTTTTTGATTCCCCGACGCGGGGCGCCGCCCTCTGAATTCAAGTTAACAATTGGGGGCGTGGCCTTTCACTCATGTGTGCTCCACGCCGCAGATCTGGAACATCAAACAGATGATCAAGCTGACCCAAGAACACTTGGAGGCTCTACTGGACAAGTTTGGAGGAGAACACAACCCCCCTTCTATTTATCTGGAGGTGAGCGCCTGCTTTTCTATGATCGACGGAAGGCTGTCTTAGGAAAAGGCACCCCCACTTGATCCCTCCCCCTCGGCAGGCCTACGAGGAGTACACCAGTAAGCTGGACGCGTTGCAGCAGAGGGAGCAGCAGCTGCTGGAGGCCACGGGCAACGGCGCGCAACTTTCCTGCTCGCCGGCCCTCCCGGAGGGCAAGATGGCGGCAGGCGGCGGCGGCGCGCAGGCTTTCCCCGCGACGCCCAACACCCTGGCCGTCCTCCAGAAACCCATGGACCCCGGCCGGGGCAACCCGCGCTCCCCGCAGAAGCCCATCGTCCGGGTTTTCCTGCCCAATAAACAGAGAACGGTGGTACGTAAGCCTCTACCGCAAAAATCCACGTATTGCGGTTAGATATTCATATATAATATATAACATATATGCGTCTAAAAAAACGGTGCGTCCTTTGTGTGTTTAAAATACAGAAATAGCACTCGTTACTGACACTGCGGCTAAAAATACGATGCGCCATAAAGTCGTGAAAATACGGTACATTTTAAAAAAGATATAGATTGTGTTTTATTGACGAAATCCCATTTATGGATCTTGAATGGGCATCTTATTAGAATATACAGTCACATTAGTGTTTACATTGGTTGTAAAAACAAACAAAAAATGACAACATTATAGCATCATTTACGAAACAATATGGGGTCCGCTAAAATTTCGTTACGAGGGCGGCGGTGGGAAAGTTGACCCTTTGTTTTCCCCGATGACCTTCAGGTGCCCGCCCGCTGCGGGACCACCGTGCGAGACTCGCTCAAGAAGGCCCTGATGATGCGAGGACTCATCCCCGAATGCTGCGGCGTCTACAGGGTGCAGGACGGGTGAGCGTCGTCACCGCCGCCTTCTAACCTCCGGCCGGCTCGGGCGCCGCCCGTTAGCTCAGCCGGCGTCCCCACGTGGAAAAACCCCCAGGGAGAAGAAGCCCATCGGCTGGGACACGGACATCTCCTGGCTGACCGGCGAAGAGCTGCACGTGGAGGTGTTGGAAAACGTGCCGCTCACCACGCACAACTTTGTGAGTAGCCAGCCATAAGCGCCGGTGCCACACGTCGGGGGTCGCCCGCCCGCCCGCCCGCCCGCACCCGTGCCAACGCCACGCGCTCCTTGACAGGTGAGGAAGACCTTCTTCACGCTGGCCTTCTGCGACTTCTGCAGGAAGCTGCTTTTCCAGGGCTTCCGCTGCCAGACGTGCGGCTACAAGTTCCACCAACGCTGTAGCACCGAGGTCCCGCTAATGTGCGTCAATTACGACCAGCTAGAGTAAGTGCCCGACTCGACGGCTCAACGGCAAGGCCGACAAGGCCGAGGTGGCGGGCGCCGACGGTAAACGGCGGCTCTTGCAGCCTGCTCTTCGTGGCCAAGTTCTTTGAGCACCGGCCTCTGTCCCAAGAGGCCTCCTCCGAGGGCGCCACGCCCGTCTCCGAAGCGTGCCCGTCGCTCCCCCCGTCCGAGTCCGCGGGGTGGGTGACGCCCCCGGTGGCTTTTGAAATCGGCTTTTCTCGGCCGGCGCGCTAACTAACGTGGGCTCCGGCGGGCAGGTCTCTGAGCCACGCCGCCCTGTCGCCGTCCAAGTCCATCCCCATCCCGCCTAGTTTCCGGCCCGGCGAGGAGGACCACCGCAACCAGTTCGGCCAGCGGGACCGCTCGTCCTCCGCGCCCAACGTGCACATCAACACCATCGAGCCGGTCAACATCGACGTGAGTCGACCGGTCCCCAAAAAGTGTTTAAAGTCCCGTCCTGACTCGCTCACCCTTTTTCTTCCAGGATCTGATTCGAGATCAGGCTTTAGTGAGGTCAGAAGGAGGTAAGGATCCATTCTGTCTTTTGATTTGATTCAATTTTTTTTTCGTTCCCCACCATGTCTGCGTCGTGTACTATGGTCTTTTTTCATGTGCTTTTATGTGCGTGTGTGTGTTTCGGAGAGAGAAGAGTTTAAATAAAAAAATTTAAAAAGCGCGCAACGACAGTAACTCCATTTTTGCGTTCCAATTATTGCCCGCCAATCGTTTGCCCTCCTCAACGATTACGGTTACATGAACGATTCCAGATGCATTTGTGAAATGTTAAAAGAAAAAAAACCTGCGTCATTTGCATGGTGAAGAATTCCCGACAAATCGCATTCTTAACAATATGTCTTATTCCTAATACCCACGTTTTGATGTTTAAAAACCCGCAAACCACGTCTAAAATGTTTAATGAATATATAGTCATTTCCATTGGTGTGTGTTAAGAAGGAATTTTAAGAATGGACCCCCCGCACCCCCTTTCCCCAACGTGCCAGTCAGTTTTTTTTTGCCAAAAGTGGTTATGATGGACCGGGGGCTCGCCGCTTATCTGGAATTGAGAGCGAGGGGGCAGGCTGAGTGAGTAGCAGTGATGGTCTGTCTGTCTCTCTTTGCCCCGCAGCCCCCCCGAACCACCCCGCCCGCTGCTTGAGGAAGCACCGAACACGGACCTCGAGCCCCCTCCTATACTCCTACCCCAATGACATAGTGTTTGATTTTGAACCCGAGCCTGTGTTCCGAGGTAGTCAGGCCCTCTCTGTGTGGTCTCGTGACAACACCCCCCCCCCCCCCTCACCGCCACCCTCCCCCAACACACACATCCACCAACACCAGCCCTGTGTCTCATCCACTGTCATCATCATCATCTTCATCACCACCAAGCACTAATTCCTCAATGTCTCCCCCTACATTCTCACATTTCCCCACGACGCAAATTGACTCATTCTCCCCTTTTGAAGCTAAATCTGCACACAGTCAAACCTCTTTGTAACATTTCATTCGATAGAATATGTCAAGGATTAACACAGGTAAGTCCAGATGACGATAGAGCAGGGGTGGCCAAACTGGTCGGTCCGCGAGGGCCGCTGTGGTTGTCGGGTTTTTTGTTCCAAGCGATCCAGCACAGCCTAATCAACCGATGGGGGGACGGAATCGGGGGTTGCGTGTGCGGTTGATTGGTCGCCGTCTTTTGGTCGCCCCGACCGCAACAACGGGCGACCAAAAGACCGGCGACAAAACAATGTAAAACAACAGTGTCTACGCATGAATAAAAGCCAACAATGGCCATGAGCACTTTCACTGAGCCGACGTGTGAGTGTAGAAGAAGAGTTTGTATGTACATGCGTTGTCCCTTTAAGAAGCGACGTCCGTCAGGGTCTTAGCTAGTTCTCCAACAAAAAACAATAAAAGTCCAGGAAATTTGGGGCTTTTCTTTAGCCTTATAATGACTAGGGCATTAAGTATGACTAAATAGTCATTCGCAGTTTGTATTTGGGGAATTTGAGCAATGATTTAAATGGTAATTATCAATAACCTTCCGGGCCGGACCAAAAGATCGGCCACCAAAAGACAGGCGACCAATCGACCGTGTACCCTGGGGTTGGTGCGCAAGCACCTGACTGCAATCCACTGATTGTACAGATTGCTGAAAAGGTGTCTTCTTTATGGCTTGGAATGAAAACCCGCACCGTCGCGGCCTACAGTGGAATAGTTTGGACAACCCTGTGATAGAGCAATTGAAAGATTGAATACAAAGCAAAGCCCAGAAAGACTAGTTAGCGTTGGGCCTTTTCAGAGTCTAATGCAGAGGTCTCCAAACTGGTCCTGGAGGGCCGCTGTGGGTGCAGGTTTTTGTTCCAACCGATCCAACACAAACAGTTTAACCAATGAGGTTTCTGCTGAAAAAAGAAGCACCTGACTGCAATCCACTGATTGCACTTCTAGGATACCAGATTGGTGGAAAGGTTTCCTCTTACCGCTTGGAACGAAAACCTGCACCCACTGCGGCCCTTTCTGGAATAGTTTGGGGACCACTGGTCTAATGCGAGGGATATCAACATAAATAATTGCTAACGGTGACCTTAAAAAAAAGGTACTTTGTGGAAGGTTAACTCCTTGAAAAGTAGATCTTGGAGCCAAAATGTAAAAACAGTCTTGATTTAGATGCTTCCACCAGACCCGAGCGAAGAAAGAGGCTTTAGCATATCGTCCATCAAAGACCCCCGCCCGTCCTCCAAAGGCAGCGGCCTCTCCGCCGACCTCACCTTTCTATCCCGACTTTCAGGATCTAGCGCGGGACTGTCGGCCACTCCGCCGGCTTCGCTGCCGGGCTCCCTGAGCAACGTCAAGGTGTCCCAGAAGTCGCCCTGCCCGCAGCGGGAGCGCAAGTCGTCGTCCTCGTCCGAGGACCGCAACAAGATGGTGGGTTCCCGCTTCCCCTGAGCGCCGGGTCGGCCCCGGGTTGACGCCGCCGTGCGCCGCCGCCGCCGACAGAAAACGCTGGGGAGGCGGGACTCCAGCGACGACTGGGAAATCCCCGAAGGTCAGATCACCCTGGGTCAGAGGATAGGCTCCGGTTCCTTCGGGACGGTCTTCAAGGGGAAGTGGCACGGTAGGAGAACCGGAGCGATTCGGTGGCCGAGTGGCGATCCGGTGACCGAGCGAGGGGCGCTCCTTTCCAGGCGACGTGGCGGTGAAGATGCTGAACGTCACCGCCCCGACGCCTCAGCAGCTTCAGGCTTTCAAGAATGAAGTGGGCGTGCTCAGGTAAGATGGTTCGGCGCCGCTCCCAGTTCCTCCCGGTTCCTCCCCGGTTCCCTCACTGTCGCTGGGCACGGCAGGAAAACGCGCCACGTCAACATCCTGCTCTTCATGGGCTACACCACCAAGCCTCAGCTGGCCATCGTGACGCAGTGGTGCGAGGGATCCAGCCTCTACCACCACCTGCACATCATCGAGACCAAGTTTGAGATGATCAAGCTCATCGACATCGCCAGGCAGACCGCTCAGGGCATGGAGTGAGTGACCGAACGCGTGGGAGGAATCTCACCTGGGCCCTGACTCCTCCCACTCCCAACCCCGTCCCTCCCGCAGTTACCTGCACGCCAAGTCGATCATCCACCGCGACCTGAAGAGCAACAGTATCTTTAAAAAACAAAGAAAAGCCTCGGGAAAGAGCGGCGTTTGGTTTTTTCCTTCAAAACTTCCCTCGCAGATATTTTCCTCCACGAAGATCTGACGGTGAAGATCGGCGACTTTGGCCTGGCCACGGTCAAGTCCCGCTGGAGCGGCTCGCACCAGTTTGAACAGCTGTCCGGCTCCATACTGTGGATGGTGAGCGTTCGTTCCCGATGGAGCGGAAGGCCCAAGCCGTCCCATTAAAAAGCTCCGCCCTCCCCCTAGGCGCCGGAGGTGATCCGGCTGCAGGACAAGAATCCCTACAGCTTCCAGTCGGACGTCTACGCTTTCGGCATCGTGCTGTACGAGCTCATGTCGGGGGCGCTCCCCTACTCCAACATCAACAACAGAGACCAGGCAAGATCTTATTTGTCTCTTTGCTCGCGGCTACCGATGCAGTCCGTGTCGCTCGCCGTACGAACCTGACGTGACTTGGATTGGATTGGATAACTTTATTCATCCCGTATTCGGGAAATTGCGTTGTCACAGTAGCAAGAGGGTGAGGATGCAGAAATAGGAAAGGCATTTTAGACATAAATAGATAGGTAATAAATGGGTTGGGTTAATAAATAAATACCTGATTAAATATAAATATATAAGCGTGTTGCTGAAATATATGTGTGTATATGTATATATATATATATATATATATATATATATATATATATATATGTATATGTATGTGTATATGTATATATATATATATATATATATATATATATATATATATATATATATGTGTATGAATATATGTGTATGTGTATATATATGTATATAATGTATAAATATATATATATGTATATAATGTGTATATATATGTATATATATATGTATATAATGTGTATATATTTGTATATAATGTATATATATATGTATATATATATGTGTATATATGTATATATATATATATATATATATGTGTGTGTGTGTGTGTATATATATACATACATACATACACACATACATACATACACACATACATACATACACACATACATGCATACACACATACATACATACACACATACATACATACACACATACACACATACACACATACACACATACATACATACATATATATATATATATATACACACACATACACACATATAGATGTACATGCATGCATACGGTAGGTCTTAACACACAGCCATTTTTTTGTTAAAGAGCCTGACCGCTGACGACAAAAAGAAGTTTGAGTCTATGACTGCCATCGTCCATTGATGATGACCGCTATTTTTGTACGTCACTTCAAAATTAAAATTGACATAAAGTACTTTTATTTCCGAATCCTCATTCAGCGCCAAAGTTAACCTTTTTTTTTTTTGTTTAAACCGGCCCTTCATTGTTATTGCAAAACAGCCTGTTATTTCAATGGCAAAAAAATGAGCTTTAGCATTCCAGGTATAGACAAAAATATCTTCTTCAAGTAAGGTAGAACACTTGAATTTTTTGGCACATTACTCTCCACTTATTGACTATAAATATAGTATGTATTTAGCCAAATTTGATAGAGGAAACAGATGACTGCTTTTTTTTGGCAGCTGCTTATTGATGTCTTAGATGAGATACAATTCAAGTTTATTCCTCTGTGGGCAGATCATATTCATGGTGGGCCGAGGTTACCTGTCCCCCGACCTGAGCAAGGTGCGGAGCAACTGCCCCAAGGCCATGAAGCGGCTCATGGCCGACTGCTTGAAGAAAAAACGGGAGGAGCGGCCTCTCTTCCCGCAGGTGACCTTTTAGCCCAGGGGTCGGGAACCTTTTTGACGAAGAGAGCCATAAACAATTCATATTTTCTAATGTTATCCCTTGAGAGCCATACTCCGAATTTAAAAGTCAAAATACATGTAAATGCGTTCATTTGTTTTTAGTAATTTCACCACTTTTAAAGTGGAAAACAACATTGACAACATTCTTATGCAGTTGCTAATCAATGATAGTATGCATTCCAGAAGAGTCTAATGCAAATTAGAAAAAACAGTATCTCAGCTCTGTCACCAGCGGTTTCCATATTTTAGCTCACAGATTAGCAGAGAGCCAGATGCACCCATCAAAAGAGCCACATGTGGCTCCCGAGCCATAGGTTCCCTACCCCTGTTTTAGCCCATTTGGATTGGATAACTTTATTCATCCCGTATTCGGGACATTTCATTGTGACAGTAGCAGAGGGTGATTAGACAGACAGAACAGTCTCAAATTAAAGACACTCATATATACAAAAGTCATTAAAATGCATACATCTATAATAGTATCCAGAATAACCCCAACACCCTCCCACCCTCCCTTTCAGATCCTGGCGTCCATCGAGCTGCTGGCTCGCTCGTTACCCAAAATCCACCGCAGCGCCTCGGAGCCCTCGTTGAACCGAGCCGGCTTCCAGACGGAGGACTTCAGTTTATACGCCTGCGCCTCGCCCAAAACGCCCATCCAGGCGGGAGGCTACGGTAGGCTCCCCCCCCCCCCCCCCCCCTTCTCGTCGGCCCCGCCTCTCGCTCCCGTCCGACCCCGACCGACCTTTCTCTTTCTCTTCGTCCGCTTCCAGGCGAGTTTTCGGCATTCAAGTGAACGCCGCGCCCCCGTCCCGGCCCGTCCCGGCCCGTCCCGGCCCATCCCGGCCCCTCCCTCCTCGCCGCGGATTGGTCGGTCCCCGGAAAAGATAAGCAAACTGACAATGTCGTCTTAAAACGCACGCACCGTTTTCTTCCCGACGTCAAATTGGCGGCGAGGACCCAAAAAAAAAAAATCAATTCGTATCCAGAAAACCAACCACCGATCCAGCGAACCGAAAACCGCGGAGAAAAGGGCTACGCGGCGAGGAAGGAGCTCGCCGAGAAGTCATTGGAGCGCAGCCCCCTTCCCAAAAAAAATACAAACAAAAAAAAGCTAGTTTTTCTATATATCCGTCCGTATATCTCGACGTTTGCCATGCTAGCGGTTGCGAAACTTTCCAATCATTTCAAAAGCTCAGTTTGCTTTTTTTGGGGGGCAATAGAGGCGGCCATTTTTTTTTCGGGTTAAGAAGCGACTTATTTGCCATGGCGATGGAAGGAAAGGGACTATTTTTGGATCGTTTTTTGAAGGATCCATGCGGAAAGCCGTCGTATCTTTAAGCTCTTTTTTCCGTACGGATTCCAGTTTGAGGAGCGCATTTTTGTGCACGTCCGTTTCTTTATTTTTTTTTTTAGGTGTTTGTATTACATGGCTTTAAAATTGCACTCGGATCAGAATCCTTACTTTTGAAGATGGCTTTTTATCCTCCCAGTCATTCCAGAATTTGCGCTTTTGTTTTGTTTTTTTGTTGCGATTCGCGTAGGGACCAGCAGTATTTATTTGCCACGATTTATGTGATTCTCCATTTTTTTTTTTGTGAAGCTATCTCGCCAAGTCTGTGACTTCTAGACATGCACTTTGTTGAAAACGATGGAAGGAAATGAGCATTTCGCCTCTTTTTTTTTTTTTGGCGTTTTCTTTTTCACGTTTTTTTTTTTTCCGGAAGCGTAGTCGTTGATCTTTGGCATCCGCGGGACCCGATGTGGACCGTCGGGCTTTCGTTTGGCCACGTGTATCCAGAGCTGAGCTCCCGTTTGGATCGCTTGTTTTTTTGTTGTCATGGAAACCAAGCTTGTCGTCGCTCGCGGGTCATGAAGGATTCTTTTCCACGCGTTCCACTTCCAGGCAGCTCATTTTATACAACTTTTTGACTTTAGCTGAGCTAACATCGAGTCCGTGTTTCGCGTAAATTTTGCTTTGCGGTGATGGCGAAAAAAAAAAGGACATGCATGCTTTTCATTGATTCTGAATGTCAACATTTTTTTGTTGAACACAAAACACTAAAGGGGAAAAAAACGATGGAATCCTGAAATGGGAAAAATTTGCATTGCGCAGTTACCCAATAAAAAGCATGCATTTCCCCAAAAAGCTAAAAATTAAATATCAGAAATGTCCCAAATAAGAAAAAATGTATCTCCAATAGAAGTCATTTTTTTTGCTATTTTCTTTACGTCTTATATTTGTCTCACTTGTTTTTTTTTAGTTTTCAGGAGATTTTGACACTGAAACAGAAGATGTTTTAGAAATCCGGAGATACATGCTTTTTATTTGCCGCTTGACATTTATAAGCTTGAAATCATTGTTATGAAATCTATTTAAGACTCGATGTTTCATGAGCTTTTCAAGATGACGCTAACTGAAAGGTGGGCTGGCATATCACAAAAGTTGAAATTCATCTCATTTTCTTTGAAATTTGACTTCTCAAAACTCCACTCTTAACGTGTCTTTCAAATGCTTTTGCTTGTTTTGTCCATTCTGCCCTCCCACATGTAAATAGTGTAGAAAGAAAGAAAAAAAAACTGTCGGAAAGTACAAGTTAACAAAAAAAATGTCCAATTGTTCAAACAAAGACATTTCATGGAAACGCTTACGTGGTCAAGGAGGGGATAAACACAATGTTGTATCATAGGGGGAAAGAGCTTCATGTATTTGTTGTGAATATGAGAAACTGCTATATTAAACAAATGCATGAAAAGATGAGCAATGAGCTTTTGAACCACATGGCGGCAGCATTTCGACGTTTCTCGGATCCTTTCTTTCACTATTTCATCACTTTTTGCCCTTTTTCGTTTTTGGATGAATTCAAAATGAGGCATTTTTTTAAAATAACTAAAGCAAAATCCTCTCAATTTTTTGCTGCACCATTCAATTGGACGTGAAGCCAATCATTTTCCAGGGCGTTCCTAGAGATACATTTGATGGATTCCCCGTGATAAAATAGCAATATTTTGGATTCCAACCACGTGACTGCGTTTTTGGTTCCTCGTCATACTTCCGTTAGATCTAGCAGTTAACTCGCAACCGTATGCCTCCAAATGTACAAACCGCTCGATATCAATAGCAACCTTAGGCAATCATTACTGATCTGCATTTGCGTTTTACTTAAACACGGCCTAAACGCTAAAGGCCATCCTCCCACACTGGCTTTATCGAGACCAGAAAACAAAGGACTTCTACTTTTTCGCTCAGACTTGTGCGAGGAGGCGTTTTTGTTTTTTTTCCCGCTGTAGGCATGTGTTCTTGAGTGGAGAATTCACGCCACTCTATTCTTAACCTCTCGTCAAGCCGCGGAATTCATGTTTTCAAAGCAGGCCTTGACGTGCAAGCGAAATAGTCGCATTTGTTGGGGAGATGACGGTGACTATGGTAACAAGATGAGCTTGGAAATGGTGCTGAAATGGCCTTCAGTACTTCAATGATCAACGGAGGCCGCCGCCGCTGTCTTCTTTGAGGTCCTCCAACGCAAGACCTCCGTTTCTTCTCATCTGCCGGTTTGGAATCTCATACCTGTCAACCTCTGCCGATAACTGCCCTTATAAATGATTATTGATTCCCCTTACAAACCCCTCAAAAACCTTACAAACACCGTACGACTCGTACG